>NC_080187.1:162773825-163140075 GCF_030028045.1 Hippopotamus amphibius kiboko | reverse complement strand
CTATATAAGATATAGATTTCTTACCTCAGAGGTGTTCTAGCTCTTCCATTTTCAAATTGTCAAAACTTGAAGATTATGGTTTTCTTTGGGTATATGCCCAGGAGTGGGATTACTGGATCATATGGTAGTTCTATTTGTAGTTTTTTAAGGAACCTCCAAATTGTTTTCCATAGTGGCTGTACCAACTTACAGTCCCACCAACAGTGCAGGAGAGTTCCCTTTTCTCCACACCCTCTCCAACATTTGTGGTTTCCAGACTTTGTGATGATGGCCATTCTGATTGGTGTGAGGTGATACCTCATTGTGGCTTTGACTTGCATTTCTCTGATGATGAGTGATGTTGAGCATCTTTTCATGTGTTTGTTGGCCATCTGTATGTCTTCTTTGGAGAAATGTCTATTTAGGTCTTCCGCCCATTTGTGGATTGGGTTATTTGCTTTTTTGGTATGAAGCTGCATGAGCTGCTTGTATATTTTGGAGGTTAATCCTTTGTCCGTTGTTTCACAGGCAATTATTTTTTCCCATTCTGAGGGTTGCCTTTTAGTCTTGTGTATGGTTTCTTTTGCTGTGCAAAAGCTTTTAAGTTTCATGAGGTCCCATTCGTTTATTCTTGATTTTATTTCCATGATTCTAGGAGGTGGATCAAAAAGGATGTTGCTTTGATGGATGTCATAGAGTGTTCTGCCTATGTTTTCCTCTAGGAGTTTGATAGTGTCTGGCCTTACATGTAGGTCTTTAATCCATTTGGAGTTTATTTTTGTGTATGGGGTTAGGAAGTGTTCTAATTTCATTCTTTTACATGTTGCTGTCCAATTTTCCCAGCACCACTTATTGAAGAGGCTGTCTTTTTTCCATTGTATACTCGTGCCTCCTTTGTCAAAGATAAGGTGCCCATATGGGTTTGGGCTTACTTCTGAGTTCTCTATTCTATTCCATTGATCATCCTTTCTATTTTTGTGCCAGTACCATACTGTCTTGATCACTATGGCCTTGTAGTATAGTTTGAAGTCAGGAAGCCTGATTCCACCAACTCCATTTTTCCTTCTCAAGATTGCTTTGGCTATTCGGGGTCTTTTGCGTTTCCATACAAATCGTAAGATTTCTTGCTCTAGTTCTTTGCAGCACTATTTACAATAGCCAGGACATGGAAGCAACCTAAATGCCCATCAACAAATGAATGGATACAGAAGATGTGGCATATATATACAATGGAATATTACTCAGCTATAAAAAGGGATGAGATGGAGCTATATGTAATGAGGTGGATAGAACTGCAATCTGTCATACATAGTGAAGTAAGTCAGAAAGAGAAGGACAAATATTGTATGCTAACTCACATATACGGAATCTAAAAATGGTACTGATGAACTCAGTGACAAGAACAGGGAAGCAGATACAGGGAATGGACTGGAGAACTCGAGGTATGGGAGGGGGCGGGGGGTGAAGGGGAAACTGAGAAGAAGCGAGAGAGTAGCACAGACATATATATACTACCAACTGTAAAATAGTCAGTGGGAAGTTGTTGTATAACAAAGGGAGTCCAACTCGAGGATGGAAGATGCCTTAGAGGACTGGGGCAGGGAGGGTGGGGGGGACTCGAAGGGGGGGGCGTCAAGGAAGGGAGGGAATACAGGGATATGTGTATAAAAACAGTTGATTGAACCTGATGTACCCCCAAAAAATAAAAAAAAAAAAAAGACACACACACAAAAAAATAATAATAATAATACAAATAAATGTTAAAAAAAAAAAAAAAAAACTTGAAGATTCCATGAGAACCGTGTTCCCTCCTTACCAAATATCTCCTAGAACGACTTGGAAAATGTCTTTGTTTGTGGTACTCATTGCCACTCAACCATTTGCTCACACGTTAGCAATTCTTCACCCACAGAAAAATGTGAGCATGGCCTTATTTATAAAAATCCCCATTGTAGTATTTTTGTGGCAATCATGTGAACTCTGTGGATGCAGGGACTCAGGCAGAGATGTGGATTCAGCAGCAGATCCTGCAGTTATACTAGCTGTTTACATGCCCCCTCTGTGCTTAGTGTAGAAAGGATTATTGCTGTCCCTGTGCGTACATTGTAATATCAACAAGGGGACAGTGTTTTGCAGGACGAGCTGTCCTTGCAGTAATGGTCCTTAATACTTTTGGGAAAAAAGTGCTGTTGAACAAAATGACGTAAAAGTAAGCATATTATTTTCTCATGAAAGCAATGTTTATGTCCTTATGCCCAGCTATGTGATAAATGACTACTCACTAACTTGCTTAATGAACTAGATAGTCTTAAGTACCTGCAGAGCATCAATCCTTCTAAAGTGCACCAAATGGAGTAGCACAGTAAGAAAACTCACACATCCATTCCATTTAATGCATTGTATCTTTCTTAGTTTCTACATTATATTTTTCTGGCTAAATGGTGAAGGAATACCTGTATCAAGTCAGAGTCATGAAAATTAAGAAATTCCTTCAGTAATGTTTTTGATCAACATCTTTGAAGTGTATTAGGGTCACGTTATCCCTCGTTGATACGTTTCTGCTGCCATTTGTTTCTTACTGCATTTCCCCTAGAGCAAGTGAAAGCAGTCAAGATCTAGTTGTTGGTCATTCTGTTGAATGATCAAGTCTTTATTCTTCCCTGAACTACCATCTCATTAACACCAATTGTTTCACCTTGAAACAATTTAATTTTAAATACATGGAACAACTCCTATTTACACTGAACATTTTGCCCTCTGACTCAGCACCACATTGTTATTTCACAATGTCAAGGATGCCTTCAAGTTGCGGTTTAAGTGGTTTAAGCCAGACTCAGAAGCACCCAAGGGTGAGCTCAGCCCTGAATCATAAGGTCTCACCTTTCCATCCCAGGTCTTATCTTACATGTTCTAGTAAATCCTTGATTTTGACCATTGCTGCTATTTCCTTCCTTTAACTATTTTTTTAAGGTTCTAGACCTCATGCACCAAGATAAACATGTCTAAACCTATAGATATTCATTTAAATGACAATCCCATTGTACAAATATTTTGCTAACTCTTTTGAAATTACCGTCAAAAAATAATTTCCTAGCTTCAGAGGAAAGATAGGTTCATTAATTTATAGTTGCTGAAGACCATCCGTTGATGACTATTTAACCTCCCCTGCCACTCTTTTTTCTTTCTCAGCCCTCTCAGTTTTATTTTGCCCCAGGTTATAAAAAAAGGCTTAGGAGTCTGTAGAGAAGGGAAAGGAATAGACCAAGACTAGCAGCCTGTGGGACTCTTTTGCTGAATCCACCAGGAAGCAAAATTATGGAGGTAAATTTATCTGAAGGCTGTCTGCCAACTCCAAGAACGACTGAGATCATGCAAGTGGCCAGCTTTCTTTTGTGAGTGTAAGTCATCAAATTTCCAATTGTTAAAGCAAGTTTTAGGTCCATTGAAAACTTGGGCACAAAGAATACTGCATACCCCAAAAAGTATACATTCTTCCAGTTGCATGGCTTTTTTTCGGCCACGCAGGGCAGCATGTGGGATCTTAGTTCCCCAACCAGGGATTGAACCCGTGCCCCCTGCAGTGGAAGCACGGAGTCTTAACCCCTGGACCACCAGAGAACTTCTGTATGAACTGTCTCTAACATATTTAATGTTTTAAAACATGTTTTGATGAAAACATGTTTCTTAATATTAAACTCCTAGAAAGGAAGGCTTTTTGGAAATCTAGTAAAAAGTGAAAAAAATCATCTTTAAAGACCCAATTGGTAGAGTTCCAAGTGAGTACCCATCATATATTTTGGTTTATGAGGACAACACCCCTGGATGGGCACAGAATCGAGCGCATCCCAGCACTTGTGTGGAACCAGGCTCAGAAGGGAAGCGGTGCCCTGAGCTCACAGCTGTGTGTGGGGAGACAGTTATCCTGCTTTGTTCCTCAGTAGTCATTTCATCAAACCACCCTCATGTAGCTCATCGTCCATCACCATAAATTAAAGCCTCGAGACTCTCAGTTACCTCTGCCTCTGCTCTGAATTTACTCGTCAGCACGGCACTGGAGCATGTGACCTGGTGCTGTCCCCAGAATCCTAACTGAACAGGAGGTAATCAGGAGTGCCTTTGCCCTGCAGTTTCCCTCTGCTGAGAAACTCATCCTGGAAAAGTACGGGGTTCCCAAGAAGTTAAAATTAGGGAATGGAGGGAAGCATCTTATACAGGTAATAACTCAAATTTGAGGTAATTCCCACCAAAGATGTCCCTGCTTTGTTTCCATTCCCCAGAGAAACAGGCAGTGGCTTGTATGTAATGTAGTCATCAAAATGACAATCCTACTGTACAAACATTTGACTGTCTTAAGGAAGTACCCCAAATGCTGGGAACATCTCTCTCTCTGCACCTCCTGTCCTAGATGTAGTGGGTACCTATGCAAAATTAACACCTGAACAAAGAAGCAAACCTATGGTCTCCATGACCCATGTATGTGGTTGTTAAATAGAAACATGGCACTTAGAGCAGCTGGCCAGATGTTCTCACCTCAAAAAGGTGATTTCACCCTGCCAGCCAACAGAACTAGCTCAAGAGAAAATGACATTGAAAAACCAGCAGAGTTATGCCAGAGAGAGTTGTACAGGGCCAGGAACCATTCATAATCTGATTTAGTATGTCTGGGAGGCCAACAGTATGGTGCTATAGCAAATGTATCGAGGATGCCCTTCCTGTGTCAGGCAACAAGATAGAGATATAGGCACTGTTGTTTTTATTATAGGTCTTGGCCAAAGAATTGTTTTAGAAACATCGTTCAAAGTTACTGTATCGGTTACTGTATCAGACATACTTTGAAGCTTATTTTTTAGTCTCTGTGTAAGGAAAGCTTCTTGAGGTAGAAGAAATAAGCTAAATTTTAATAATTGTATGATAAGCAATAAGAAGAAAGACAGGGGAAACATACCGATGCCAATGATTATGAGGCAGGAGGAAAGGCCAGCAGAGCAAGGGGAGAGGATTTGGAAGAAACCAAAGTTGATCAGAAGAGTCTAAGAAACAGAGGGCAGGAGGAGCCAAGGGACAGATCTTTAAAGAATGAATTCTCTGGCAAAGCTTAAGCCACCCAACCGAAGTCTTTTAGACTGTAATGTGGAGATAAACACCCTGGAATTCTTGTTTAAAGTGAAGTAAACGAGACCTAATTAAACTTAAAAGCTTTTGCACAGCAAAGGAAACCATCAACAAAACAAAAAGACAACCTACTGGATAGGAGAAAATATTTGCAAATGATATGACCAATAAGGGATTAATAGGCATTAATATATGACCAACATATATAAACAGCTCATATAATTCAACATCAAAAAAACAACCCTATTAAAAAATTGGCAGAGGAACTGAATAGACATTTTTCCAAAGAGGAAGTGCAGATGGCCAACAGGTGCATGAAAAAATGCTCAACATCTCTAATTATCAAGGACATGCAAATCAAAACCACAATGAGATAGCCATTCTGACAGGTGTGAGGTGCTATCATTAAAAAGACGACAAATAACAAATGTTGGTGAGGATGTGGAGAAAAGGAAGCCCTAGGACATTGTTGGTGGAAATGTAAGTTGATGCAGCCACTGTGGAAAACAGGATGGAGGTTTCTCAAAACACTAAAAATAGAACTACCGTATGATGCAGCAATTCCACCCCTGGGTATATAGCCGAAAAAAACAAAAACACTAATTCAAAAAGATAGATGCACCCCAATATTCATAGCAGTATTATTTACAGTTGCCAAGATATGGAAGCAACTTATGGGTTCATCAATAGATGAATGGATAAAGAAGATATGATATATATACACACACACAATGGAATACTACTCAGCCATAAAAATGTACAAAATTTTGCCATTTGCAGTCACATGGGTGGACCTGGAGGGCATTATGCTAAGTGAAATAAGTCAGACAGAAAGAGAGGGAAGGGGTGCAATATAAGGATAATGGGGAAGAGGTGCAAACTATTAGCTATAAACTACAAGGATATATTGTACAACACAAGGAACCTAGCCAATATTTTATAATCACCATAAATGGAGTGTAACCTTTAAAAATTGTGAATCACTATACCTGCACCGTATGTAATTGTACAGCAACTTTACTTCAATTTAAGAAAAGAGAAAAAAAAATGTTTTAAATGCAGGTTCTTTGCCTCCATCCTAAGTCCTGACTGAGTTCTGTGGATGGGACCAGGGATGTGTTAAGAAGGCCATATGATTCTGCATTTCTCACACAGACCTAGGGGATCTTCAGACCTCACTTTAAGAAACCTACTAAATGTAAAATAGATAGCTAGTGGGAGGCTGCTGCATAACACAGGGAGATCAGCTCGATGATTGGGGTGGGGTAGGGAGGGTGGGAAGGAGTCGCAGGAGGGAAGGGATATGGGGACATATGTATAAATACAGCTGATTCACTTCGTTGTACAGCAGAAACTGGCACAACAGTGTAAAGCAATTATACTCCAATAAAGAGCTAGAAAGAAAGAATAAGAAAGAAAGAGAGAGAGAGAAAGAAAGAAAAGAAAGGAAAGAAAAAGAGAAAAAGAAGAGTAACCTCTGCAAGCAAAGCAAAGAAAATATTACAGATTTTAACAGCAGCAACTTATCAGAAGAGAACAGAGGTGCTTGCAGGTAAGGAATATGCTATGTTAACCCAACAGGAAACGGAAGATGGCCACGATTGGCTGCCTAGAGAGAGAGGACGGGAGAGATGCTGCAGGGATGCTGGGACAAGATAGAGTCTGGCTCCTGAAGTTTGTTTCCTGGATGTAAATCAGCCTCTGCCCTTTTTGGCTAGAGATGCCCCTCATCCCAAATGAGACCAAAAAAACACCTCAGAGAAACCTCTGAAAATAATTAAGCATGATAATTCTGGATTATCTTTAATTAGAGGGAAGCTCTGGTGCACTCCGAGCTTCAGAGGGTCATCCTGCATTTGTTACAAGGGATCTGTCACCGTTCCACGTGCACATTATTCATCGCTTTCACCTCTGATCTTCCCCTCCTCTGAGCGCAGCCCTCTGCAAGGCCCCTGCACTCCGCCTGCAGAATAAAAGAAATCCCCTGACGCTCTTCCTGCTGCTGCTGTGTCCCCTCCAGGGGGACTCAAGATGGAGGACATCTTCCCCTTTCTTCCCTTCTCTCTGTGCTGGCTCCTTGGTGCCAGGCCCGTGCCTGTGTCAGGGGGCGCCAGACTGTCCCCAGAGAGGACTTGGGGCGCGGTACCCAGACCAGAGCCAGCAGCCTTTAAGCAGCTCTGATGCTCAACGCTCGTTGTAGGCCGGAGGCCGCCAGCCCCAGCCATGTGGAACAAGAAGAGAGGAAGAAAGGGAGGGAGGGAGGCTTGGGAAAAGAACAGGAGAAAGCCCAGAGGAGGGCAAAGGGAGGAAACCAAAGGAGCCGGATCGGACCGTGGCCACCCCCTCTTCTTTCAAAGCCAGCCCGCCCGGAACCATCTCTCTGCCTCATTTTGACTTTGTTTACAAGGCCTGCATCTGTGCAGAAACCATCACACCTACAGTTTCCCCCGTAATGCTTTGTTGCTGTTCTCTTTGCCCTAGCGCAGCCCCCCCCCCTCCCAGGCCATCTTCCTGTCTCCCCTCAGGGCACCACATTTAGGCTCAAGGGGGCTGGCTGCAGGCTGCTTTGCCTCAGGTAGTTAGCTCCACGACCACAGCTCAGTGAGGGAGCAGGGACCTGTCCTGAGCATGCTGGCAGCCTCCACCAGCACCTCGCACAGACCACACCTCGAGTGGACGAGACGGGCAGTGGGTGTTTACTGAATTCAGAGTTAAAGCATTCGCTTCTCCCTGGATCCAATTCCTTACGTGGTTAAGTTTTATCTTTAAAAAAAAAAAAAACAAAACAAAACTCTCTCCTCAGGTTAGGGGAATTGAAATGTACTTAAAATAAGCACTGTCTCAGTTCATATAACGGAATTAGAATACAGATTCTGTCAGGAAACGAGTATGGCCTTTGAGATCCGATGAGGGTCTCTATCCCAACCTTGTCATTTATTCCCTTCACGCCACACCTCTCCCACCTCATCTGTACATTAAGGATAATAATACCCCCTTCTCGCAAGGGCCTTGTGAGAATTAGATGTGAAAACTGATATCAAAACACCTGATAGATGTAAATGCTCAAAAAGTAGTCGTTTGGGTTTTTTCCCCTGCTTTTTAAATTTTGGATTAAGCTGCTTTTGATGGTTTATTTTATTTCCCTTTCCTAGGTGTTAAAATATCACTTCTAGTGCCCAAGAATACTAATTAAGTAGCCCCCAGTTGATAACATCCACTTCACAACTGCTATTTTAAAGTTATGAGGTTGATGGTGGCAGCCTCTCCCTGATGACCGGCCACAAGGCAGTCTGCATCTCAGCCCTGCCTGCGCTGCATTTGTCTCATTTTGAATTGTTTACTATTGATCCACTCAGATTTTTGAAAATGTGGTTAAAGATCAAAAGCTAAGCTTTGGAGATCTTCATGTGACTTTCATTCGTATTGCACCTACAAGGAAAATTTGTGTGTGAATAGGAAAAACATCTCTTTCAGTAAATATAGTCTGTATATATGTCCAAACTGTACTTGGATATGTTCTCATAAAATTATCTTACATCCCTTATAGTTTGTTGTAATGGGTTTCAAGGACTCCTCTTTGCTCGCCAGGGGAATATTTACCGACTGAGAACATGCCGCTGCATTCCCTTCGGCTGTAACCCCAGGAAACAGCACCTATTCACCTTTGAAACTGGCGTTTCCATATTACTTATGCCAGTCTTTTCTCACTAATTTTATGATTATAATGAGGCAGTGGTGCACTAGTTAGCACAGATGACCTGCTAATTGAAAGACTGTAAATTCAATCTCCATCTCTGGGCAGCGACAGAAATTTAAATAAATATAGCTCCTGAAACCCTTGTGATGGGCTGGCCTAATGACCAGGGGCTAGCAGAGCCCAAGTCATCTGTCACAGGGGACCGCCGGCAACTTCTGGGTGTTAACTACAGGATTCATTAGAAGCAGGTTGCCCTCACAAAACAAAGTGAGATGAGGGACTTTTCCCTGGCTCTGATTCAGGCACCATGCCTTGGTTTTCTGCAACATATGCCAAGTTGCTTTTTTGTCAAACTGTTTCCTAAAACAGGAGTCTGAACACAAGGGGAAGCGCCGCTCTCAAATTGGTCCTCAGCAGACAAGAATAAGGCTTATCTACCAGGCCAGCTTT
This sequence comes from Hippopotamus amphibius kiboko, assembly GCF_030028045.1. NCBI lineage: Eukaryota > Metazoa > Chordata > Mammalia > Artiodactyla > Hippopotamidae > Hippopotamus > Hippopotamus amphibius. The sequence continues at coordinate 163,130,837 of NC_080187.1, read as the reverse complement.
TGTCCAGTGCCATGTATAGACTTAGATGCAGTAAGCTGCCCAGGGCTGTGTTGACTTCATCCCCTTGGTTGCTGTGTTCACCGCCATTTTTCACCCCCATGACCCTGGACAGCAATCCAATTCAGATTTCCAGAATGAACTGCCCTGAGGATCAAGATGGGGTGTGGAAATGGTCAGTCTGAGGAAGGAATCCATGGAGCTGTAATGCTGGCAACATTCGTACCAAATAATTGAATACTTGCCCTTGATGTAGTTTTGACCCTCCCTTTTGGCTTTAACATTGCATGTATGTGTCTCTTACTGTGAACCACCTCGAATCTCTTTTGGAAACAAGTTGCGTGTAATTTTTTAACTAACTAGCTGCTTTAAAATATGTCCTTGGACCTTGACAACTGCTACCTAAAAATGGCCCCATTGCTGACAATGCCTCGAAGCTGGTTATTGGCTTGTCAGCATGGTGCATCTTTATCCTGAATCTATCACACAGACACAATGGAAATTTCCCATTGCCTTTAAAGTTTTGCATTCTATATATTTGGTTGTTAGACAAATAGAGCAAGCTTTGCCGACTTCATTTTCATTCTTGGCAGCATGTTTTTATCATAAGGCAGATAGTCATTAATTTACAGAATCAACGCTGGGAACAGCTTTTGTGATCTCATATTAAATTTTCCCCTGAATCCGCCCCTTGGCAAAAATTACTCACATCGTTAAAAAATATTTAATTAGGCTGTAGTTTATACCCAGCTCACTGGGGAAATGTTGGAATTAATATGATTTGCATGAATTCTGTTTCTCTTTTTCTGTCAGAGATTAGTTTTGAATTCAGTTCAGAGGGTCGTTGACACTGCCAAGGACTCTCAATCGTGAAGGTCAAACAGGTAGCAAATACTTCCCCTGGGTAGGTTCCCTGAAAAGACAGCTCAAAATTGCTTTTAATTATGGGTTACCTGAAAGGCCACTTGCTGTTTTTATTTTTCCACAGATCCCTGAAACACTGCAGGATTGGAAGTTTTAGGTAAACCATTTTATTCCCAACTAAAACAGGCGGTTATTGTGTAGAGATAGATGTGCCTAGCTGTGTGATTCTCAAATATAATTTTCCTAGCAGCTCACCAATTCGTGTGGGTTGTTCACAAAGGAGAAAAGTCTCTTCACCTTGTACTGGGATGTGTATAAAGTAGTCTTGTAAGACAGCCAACAGTGAGTAAATTTTCTGCAAAGCAATACAGCTGCTTGCTTAATTATGTCTCATAAGGTAAGATACAATGTTTAGTTATGCATTTCCTTGTTTATGCTTCCATGGGCTAGGAAAAAAACCGTAGGGAATCCACATCCTATGCCATTTTTTTTTCAAAAGCAAATTTAATGGAATGTTTAATTAATAATCTAATCAATCAATTAATCTGTTACGTAAGTGCTGAAATCTAATTCTTTTTCACAGCTATATCAATAAAAGAAGTGAGATGGCTACCCACTTATCAGGATAATAGGAAATTGTTACAGACGCAAAGAAAAATTGACAGCGTATTAATTCTGCTACATTGGCCCTGAATTTGCCAGTGTTAAAGTCTTCTTCGCATTTTAGACAAATGTCCCTTCTCTTTCTGGAAGTACCAGCTACACCTTTTATGTCATAACATTTTCTAATGGTGAGAAAAAAAAAAAAAAGGGATGGTTAGGTTTTTGTTTTTTAATTCCCAAAGAGTTGGGCTTTGCAGTTCTAAGTGAAGACACATTCTAACAATAAAAGGGCATTTAAACTTTTAGACATTAACTCTGTCTTTATTGTTGAGTTTTAAGCTTAAAAAATATAAACCATCTGCTATCAAAATGTGTACAGACCACACCATGCTGCTGACTCGCCAACTGTTGATGAATAAATATTTATGTTTTGAATGATTTCTACGGGGCTTCTTTCAGCACTGGAAAGATGAGAGTCAGCTTGACCCTGGATTCTAAAACTCATGAGCCAAGTCAGTCGTGGGGATGAATGGCAGGTGTGTCCACCGCAGTCCCAGCCTTCTTTGATAACTGTGCTAATGAAGAACAGGACACCGTCCAGATTCCCCTGAAGTGTTCTAAATGAAGGACACTTAAAATGGGAGAGGCAAGGAAGACTAGAACTTTCTGAGGACATGTGCTCTGCTCGACATGCCATGGGTGATTCACACACACTATCTTATTTAATCCACAAAACCCCTTACAAGGTCAACACAGTGACTCCCTTTCAAAGATGAGGAAGATGATGAAGCTCAAAGAGGCAGAGGAGATAGGCCATTGTTTTCATTCAGGCACCTCTTTCTACACAGGAACATTCAGAACCTAGAGGGAGTTAACACCCACCTCCGCCCCACAGTCACACAGAGAGTTAGTCTCAGACCTGAGCCTGGAACCCAGATCTCCTGGCTGTGTGCAGAGTACTCTTTCAACGTATCTCAGGCCTGGGTCTGAATTTTCCCAAATACGTACTGAGATCAGTTCAGCCTTAACAATAATAGTATTAAATAAAAAAGAACACAGCTTTTTTTCCCTATACTTTTGTTAGTTCATTTTGCATTATCAGATTTATAGCAAGTCAGCTCAGCTCTTTTGCTTTCCCCAGATAAATCCAAGTGCGTGTGTGGCTTTGTGACATCTTTTAAACAGCAAGGTAGATGTGCACCCTGCCAACCGGCGGAAGGAAATTCATATAAACACTTAATAGCACATTTACAACCTTCTTGTCTGAATATATGAAAATGAAAAGATACGACTAAAAGACAGTGATTGAGCGAGAGCTGTGTTTATATTACTAGAAGTTGTGCAAACGCCAGGAGGACTAGAGACATTAACTCAGCCTTGCAAAAGGATGCAGGTGACTCAGGGAGCCAGAAGAATTATTTTCCATTTTGTGTTTTGCTTTTTCCTGTAGCTGCCTTTTTGAAGAGCACAAAGTTTCAGAGGGTCCCTATTTAATCCTCCTTGGGTCTCTCCAAGGAGCAAGTCTCAACATTTCACCCCATGGTCTCAGAAAAACACAGATGTGGATAAAAGGCATGCAGTTTGCATCCAGTTTTCTAGCTGTTTGAAAATAAATATTACACCCTCTTTTCCTTCACTCTGAGCAGGAATAAATTATGAGACCAGTTCCTGAGAATATAGTCTGCCTTCTGAGGCCAGCAGTGTTCTCACTGGATGGTTCTGCCCCACTGCATTCCCAGGGGTGCCCCCCACCGCTGCCCCGATTCATACTGTTGTGCTAATGAGGCCAAAAATAAGCATATCAAATTCCCACTTTTTAATCAGACTGTTTTCACAACTAGATGTACTTGAAGGAGATTGTAGTTGAGATACATTGAAAATGTAAGATTAGCAGTTTGGGGAATTTCTAAATAATTGGTGAACTACTGTACTAACCATGTGGCAAGTATTGGTCTCTCTTATCAATTCTGATTCAGGGCAAAAGAGTACACACAGGTAATGATAATTGTCATTATTATAGTGACCATTTATTAACTGCTTATTATGTGCTAAGCACATGACTCATCTCAACCACCCGAAAAGTAAGTAGTAAAATCTCCACTTTACAGGTAAGAAAATAGAGGCTAGAAAAGGTTGAAAAACCTCTTCAGAGTGGCACAGAAACTGACAGAGCTGGGATTCAAACCTTGAGCTTTCCAAAGTCAAAATGCAACCCTGCTTCCCATGAAAGCAATGTCTCAAACAAAGCAGAGCACTGGCGTGCGAGGCAGAACTGATTTCTCACCCTGATTCTGCAGCTGCTGCAGCTGTGAGACTGTGGGAGCCCCCTTGGCTCTGCATCTCAGGGAGCAGGCTGACCTACCAGTCACCACCCAGGATTCCAGGGAGGAGAGAGGCAATCGAAGAGAAAACCTTTTGAGATCATCTGTTTAATCCAATCAACAAATATTGATTGAGCACAGTGATAGGTATCTTGGGAACTCTTAAAAATGAGTAAGATATCATCCAGACATCAAGAAGCCTGTTTTCCCATTCTGAGAAAGAGAACCCTCCTACACTATTGGTGGGAACATAAGTGGGTGCAGCCACTATAGAAAACAGTGTGGAGGTTCCTCAAAAAACTAAAAATAGAGTTGCCACATGATCCAGCAATCCCACTCCTGGGCGTATATCCAGACAAAACTATAATTTGACAAGATACATGCACCCTGATGTTCATAGCAACACCATTCCCAACAGCCAAGACATGGAAACAACCTGAATGTCCATCAACAGATGAATGGATAAAGAAGATGTGGTACATGTACACAATGGAATACGACTCAGCCATAAAAAGAATGAAATAATGCCATTTGCAGCAACAGGGGTGGTCTTAGAGATTATCCCACTGAGTGAAGGAAGTCAGAAAGAGAAAGACAAACACCATATGATATCACTTATATGTGGAATTCAAAATATGACACAAATGAACCTACCTACAGAACAGAAACAGACTCACAGATATGGAAAGCAGACTTGTGGTTGCCAAGGGGGAGGGAAAAGGGAGAGGGATGGACTGGGCATTTGGGGTTGGTGGATGCAAACCATTATATATAGGATGGTAAGTAACAAGGTCCTACTGTACAGCACAGGGAACTGTATTCAATATCCTGTGGTAAACCATAATGGAAAAGAATTTTTAAAAGAATGTGTGTGTATCTGAATCACTTTGCTGTACAGCAGAAATTAACACAACATTGCAAATCAACTATATTTCAATAAAAAAAAAAAAGAAGCCTGCATTCTAGAAAAAGGTTGCATTCTGAAAAGGGGTTTAATATATGTCTACAAATAGCCACATAGAAGGATGTTAAGTTCCTTCAGTTCCTGGAACACATCATTTCCATTTCCTCTACAAGTATGCCATTTTTAAGAGTGAAGATGAAAACTGGTTAGAGACCCCTTTTCTACAGCACACATTAAATTGTTTTAAGAAAGAAGGGGCAAGAAGGAGGGAGTCAGTACATATTTCATCTGTCTCACATTAATACTTCCCTGGATCCAGTTCCTGGTGACTCAGCACTGATCTGGCTGCTAATGGCAAGAATGGTCCCCACAGATATATTTTTCACGTAGAATCGTCCAAATACACAAGCATTAATTATGCACATTATGTAAAAAGATAGTAGCATTACCTTTACGGTGGGGGGAGGGGGAGAACACGCCTCTTAGTGGATAACATCCTGTTCCAGATCAGGGATGTCAGATTGATGGCAGGAGGTGAGAGAAATGGTGACTTTTCCAACCAAATATTACCTGTTACTCCAAGTGCACACTCCTCAAAGCTCCTACAAATCTTAGATATCCATTTCTGGGATGCCAAATACACTGCTTTCCTGTTTTGCAGCCATAAAAGGTAGCAAGCCTTGCATAAGCTCCTTTGTCACTGTTTCTTTCACCTTTGAGACTTCCACTCTTATATAAGCAGACATTGTATAAACTGAAGGGAGTTTTTTATGTACTTAGACTATTTTGTGCATGTTTTCTAATGCATACTCCATCATCATCATCATAAGAAGCAAGGATTGTCTCACAATAACCAGTTTAAAAATGGAGAGACACAAAACCTGGTTCAAGAGTGTAAAGCAATTATATTCCAATAAAAATAAAAACAATTAAAAAAAAAATGGAGAGACAAAAAGGGTACAGTGACTTTGCCTTCATTCCAAGAGTCAGTGGTGACCACAGAGGGGGTAAGAGAAACAGATTTTGCTTCCCAGGCTAACACCTTAAACCAGTAGTTCTTATTATACCTTTTTACATTAATAGTATCACCTTTTTTTCTGTCTTTTCTGTTTTGAAAACTGATTCTTCATACCCCCTGTAATACTGTAGAATGGCAACCAGTCTAGGACTGTGGTTTTCACACAACTTTCAACAATAAAATATTGTTTTTCAAGCTAACCCTTTCTGAAAGACCAAAAACAGTGAAACGCAAAATGAGCTGCTCTAGCTGGAAAGTAATAGTGTGGTGTCTCAGAGGAATGCCAGGGACTTCTGAGAATCCCTGGGCTTCTGAGAATCTGCGAATTCCCTCAAGTTATCTGCAATGTCAGGGAGCAGTTGGGGAAGGAGACCACACCTCCTATCAATCTCAGAGGATCCGTGATCCCAGAAAGATCTAGGGCACCCATCTTCCTGCTTAACATGAGACTTATGGTCACCCCTACTTGCTGCAGCTTATTCATGTGCTTCTGAATCAAACCCCAGTGGTTTTGTTGAGGTCATAATGGCTGTGCTACAGTTTTGGTCGTAAGTTCCTGAAGATCGGATTTAATAGCCCAAACATGGACTTCTGTTAATATAGTGAATGAAGGGAGAAGCATAATCAATAAGCCACCATATTACTCTGGAACCTTGAACACTTCCGAATCAGCTCATTTCTCAATAAAAGTATTACATTATTTTTGTATTTAATTGCTCATTTATTCATTCATTTGATTAATATGTATGGAACCCCTATTTATCAGGGGTTGTAGCAGTGAATTAGACAGATACGGCTTCTGCCCTCAGGAAGCTTACAGTCCAGTGAATTAATATGCAATTACATTCACTGATCACACAATCTATGCTGTATGCTTTGTTTAGGACATTGCATGCATTCGCTCACTTAATTTTAACGGCAGCAAGGTAGGTAACCATTATTATCTTTAGTTTTTTAGTTAGGGAAACAGTAGAGTACTTGCCGAAGGGGATGATAGTTTAGATTCCAGGTCATCTGCCGCTAGACTCTGCATTTATAGCCAATATTCTCCATTAGAAGCATGTAAAAGTAAATATAAGAAAACCTTTTGGAATACAGCCCACTTTGTCCCTTTAACCACAAAACTGGACCTGCCTACCCCAAATACCTAACTAAATGTTTCTAGTCCAAAAAATGTTCCTTGTTTATCAGGCTATCCTGGGAGGTGCCTTTTTAAATGTTCAGCAGAAAAGGCAGACACTCATCAGTCTCAAATGTAGGACTTCATTTCTAAGTGGTGTAATTAAAATTAGAACAAGAGACTTAATAGTAATTGTGCACAGTAACCCACAGCTATTAGATAGTATGGAAGGGCTAGCTGTAAATTCAACCAGAAAATACACCTTAAACAATCTCTGTTTCATCTAAGCAAACATTATCACTGGAGAGTAATAAAGACTCATTAGTGACTGGAAGCTGGGATTATCTGGCTTTATTTTGTGTCCGTTGCTATGCAGGGTTGTTGAGACAATACAAGATACGCTGAGAAAATCAAAGGGATGGTCAGTGGTAGAAACAAAAAGACTTCCCCCAAGGTATGAAGGAGGCAAGTGAATGTCGCAAATGAGAACACCTGAGCATGGTGACTGGGGACTTGAGAGCACCCCAAGGCAGCTCTCCTGGAGCTCAGAGAGGGGCTGAGTTGTTCTCCAGAGAAGCGGATGATGTAAGTAAAGGATATGCAGAGTTACAAGAAGGAGGCCTTTCTGGCCTGGAGTCTAAGAGGGAAAAGTGTTCAAGTAAAAACGAGGGAAATAAAGACCTGGGTGCTAACAAAAAGGGGTGCAGTTTGCCCATGGTTTCAGTAATGCCAGAAGGGTGAGCTAAGACTACACAGTGCATTTTCTGATGAAATCCCTGATCCTCGTTGAAAAAAATGGTCCAGAGCTTACCGGTCTCTGGCAGTTGAGTCTACCAGGTCCAAGCAACCTCCAGCTCTTATTTGTCATAACTCGTTCCTAAACACTAAAACTGTTAACCCTTGAGGCTTTCTTTCTTTTTTTTTTTTTTATGGATAAAAAAAGAGCCGCAGTTGAGTCTTCACAAAAGTTGCCCATGAAATCCTTGAGTCATCCTTGTTTTGATTTTTGTGTATTTGTATTCCTCTTGGTATGGATAGCATGAAAATTTCAATTTGCAAAAGGATTTAATCAACAGTAAATGTTTTGAATCAGATTAAAACACAAACACTTTAAGAGCTACGCGTTTACTCTGTCCTGCTGGGTACGTTTTCTCTTGTTTCTGAAGGGCAATGCTCTAATGAATTCTTTGCAGCAGGCAGGTATGTAAAGGGTTAATAGTGCTGAATGGTTATCATAAAAATCTTGGGGTCTTCCTCAGAATTTGCCTCCTTCTCCTTGACACATCAAAATTGGGAAATTATCTGTGAGACTGTTTTATTTGTCTGTGTTTTTCGGGACAGCACATTTACGTACTCACGAAGGCAATCAATATAAGCAAGCCCAGATCTTCCAAGAATCCTTAATTATACGTCTAAGAATGCATATGTATTGACATGTAATACTTGTGTTCCTGCAGTGTTTCCCCCTCCCCCACCACCCTTTTGAGTTGACATGTGCTAAGACACTCTGAAAGCAGTACAAATCAAGAGCGTACCAGGCAACTGCACAATGAGTTGTTAAATGTGATGGCAAAATAAAAAATTTTTTAAAGCTTCAGTCGGTATGATCAGTTAAAAAAAAAAAAAAAAAGACAGTCGGCAAACTGTCTATCATGTGATGAAATTTGACAGTAGGGATTATGGCTTTGATGGACCAGAACAGCTAATAGAAGAAGCTGACATTTTTGAAACCCTGCTAATTAAGGGTTCCTTCCTTAATATTAAAATAAAGTCTTTGTCTGGGTTTTATGGTTGGAGAATCAGGTGTTTTCATTAATATATGCCAGTCAGTCTTAATAAGCTTGGAGGGCAGAGGAAGTTATTATTGAGTGACCTTCTACAAAATAAGCATGTTGCTAAGGGCTCTAACCCTGCCCCGTTCAGACGGATGAATCTCATTTCCAATGCAAGAGCTTCACAAGAAATCCAAGTACTCTCTGTGCAATCACAGAAAATAATCCTTGTGTCTCTTGTAATGTCCAGAATTGCCACTTACGACACTACTACTGTACAATGAATATTACAATACATATTATTTTTCTAGCACAATTGTCTACATTTCTGAATTGCTCAGAATAGAAAAACTTATTGTGAAGACACTTGTATTGAAAAGTCAGCTCGTTTTAATACTTTTCAAATAGTCATCTACTCTGTTCATGAATGATAATGCTCAGAATACATCTGACAATACTAGCTTTGAAAAAGAGATACGTCTATATTATTACATATTCATTTTCAAATAGATTTCAAACAGATTTTAAACCATTCATTGAAATTCATTGAAATGATAAATTCACAGTTGGATTTTGATTGACTCTTAATCCAATTTTACTTTTCATAAGTTTTCACCCCTCCCTTCCCACCCACCCCCAACCTTTCTCAACCAAGATCTTTTTTGTTCTTCTGTTGGTTTTTAAAGTAGAACTGATGGGGTATGGTATTGAAGGCTTTGATAACTATATGGAAAGCTCATCAACGGATTGGTGAATTGAGTTAAAATCAGTAAAGCACCACACCGCAGGTGATTTCTCTGGCTAATTTCCAATGTACCAGTGCCTATCTTCTGAAAGTCATTATAACTGGCTGTGGATTCACAACCTAGAGCAAATCTTTGGAAGAGTCTCTCGGTTACTGAGCCATGGCACCATCTCCAGATGACATGGAAATGTGCATGGAGGGTGTGTGGTTGCCCAGCAGCAGCGACCTGGTCCTCACCTTGAGTTCTTTCTGCCTGTCCTAGGAAGGCAAGTTAGGGAACATCTCTGTTGCTGATGCAAGGTCAGGTAAAAAGACAGCAACCCTACTAACGTGTCTTTGGAGAGGGAAGGTGCTAGATTAGGAATTGCTGTGTGCACCATGGAGTTTGTGCTCACCCATGGGAAACAAAAAACCATCCAAATGAGATGAGAAGCTTAGATCCAGGGCTTCAGTATGTGGGGCAAGAAGTTAATTCCAAGTGTGGCGATTATTTCAGCCAACATCTATGGGAAAAAATAGTCTCTGAGACATAGACCTGAGAAGAAAACCAAGATATAACTTTTCTTATAAGTGATTTATTAAAACTGTTCTTCAGTATTTTAAAAGTATTTTTAAACTATTTTGAATTATTTAATGAACACTAGCATAGATCCATCTCCTTAGGGCCAAAATAAATCCTCTAGTATTTACTGAGCCTCTACCTAATGCCTTCCCAATGTCGTAGGTTTAAGCCAAGAAGAGCACAACAGCCCTGCCCTATAAGCTCCAGTGTAGCTAGAACCCTCCTGTGTCTTAGATTGCCCCCATCTTTTCAGGTGGGGCCATCATGGGAGTTCCTCTCCCAGACACTCTGGGTTCACGGCTATCTCTGGTCCCATCCACACAAATGCTGCTACTGAAAACGTGGAGAGAGCAAATGATTGATAAATATTTGGTTGACTAAAGTCTTTTCAATTGTAGATTAAAACTAAAAATTCAGTCTTTTATTCTAAAGCCATTCCTCTATTGTTGTTCTTTTTTTTTTCTTTCTTGTACCTCTCCCCTTTAATATCATCTTCATGGTGTTCTACTACTTCTTGTTCTGCTACTCCAAGAGTTTTATGGTTCTAGGGCAGCACTGTCCAATAGCAATATGTTGCAAACTACGTATGTAATTTTAAATTTTCTAGTAGCCACATTTTAAAAAGTAAACATGAACAAGTGCTATTAATTTTAGTAATATGATAATACATTTTATTTATTCTAACATAACCAAAATATTATTTTAATATGTAATCAGTATAAGCTATTTTGCATTCTTTTACTTGGTGTACTAGGTCTGAAACCTGGTGTGATTTTATACCTACAACATATTCTCATTCAGACTAGCCCCCTTCCAGGTGCTCAGTAGCCACATGTGGCCGCTATATTGGACAGCACGGCTCTAGAAAATATTTACAATTAAAGTGCTGGGGTGTCTGAACCCCAGACATAAAATGCCAAATGATATGAGTGTTATCAGAGCATTTTTCTGGTGAGACAGAACATAGAATTTATCAGATTTCCAAAGGGGTTTGCTCTTCTCACCACCAGCAGACTCCCGCCCCCAGTATCTTAAGAAACACAGCACCGCTTTTAGCCTCTGGAACAACTCGTATCTTTTGACTCATTTTCTCTACTTGCCAGTTCTATTTACACTCCCTATTCTAACAAGACTAACTCTCAGTCTGTTATTAAACAGCTGTGAATTTAACTTATTCCTTTAAAATAGCACCCAGAGAGTGCTCAGAGTATTGACTTGCTTCATAGAAAAGAACCTCAAATACTACCACAGCTGGTACTTACAACAGCCAAAATAAAATAGAAGTGTATTAGCCCTTTTTCTTACGGTAATTCACTAGGAATAAATCATAGACACTAGACCCACGGTGCCCACATGGCTTTCATGAAGTTCCCAAGATGTGCTAAAACATATCAACAGGGAAGGTTCTGGAAGGGTCAGTGATTGCTCACAGCACAGAGCATTTTGTTCCTCCTTCTTCTCTTCATTGGGTTATTAACTCCAAAATTAATTTCTTGACATGGGCCAACCACCCACTTTCTACAGTGGCTAAAATATTATTGTGCAGCTTGTGATTTTCTTGGGTGAGACTTTTCAAGACCCTTCACAGTGACGTGGAGGAGAGCCATTTGTTTCAAATATAGAAACTATGATATTAACATAATGCTTCAATCTAAAAAAACAAGATGTCAGCTGAACCCGATCCTTCTTTTATTTTGCTTTCTCTTAAACATAAACTTCTCTTGAGGTGTATAACTGCATTATCTTTTTCAAACTTTTCTCATTTTGCTAGTTTTTGTTTTTCTCTCAATAGCAGCACTTCAGCCTTGTGGCTTAGCTCACGGTGAGGGTTGATGTTGCTAATCTTCCATCATTAATTTTAAAACTATCAGGAAGGATTGATTGTATTATTTGTGTACATTTTATTAATTATTCTCATTCTTATTTGTGTATACTATTATTTGTGTGCATTAAACCCCTAAGTTTTAGTCTTATAAACCATACTGTTTTAGTGGGACTAGAAAAAAGTTAAATAACCTGCGTCACTATCAAAAAACAAATGGAAAAGCCAACCCCATAATTATTATTGTTTTCCTATTCATTTACCTTTCTTTAAAACAAAAGGGCTGTTCCGAATCAGGAAAAGATTCATATTTAAATCTAAACTTACAAGCATTTTCTACCTTTTCTTGTTCCCATGACTGGAAAAAGGAGAACAAATTCACTATGAGAATAACAAAAACAATTAAACAAAAATTGAGCTATATTGATACTGAAGCCTGGCTCTGCAGAACGTGCATCTCACTGTCTATCCAGATTTAAATGACAAATACTGAACCATGTAAAATTTGAGGATAATGGATTAACTATGCCAATATTAGGTATTTTATGTTGATTGGTCTCTTTACCATCAAGGTAATGAAGAAGCTTTGAAAGTGACATCTTACTACTCGTTTGATTTTCAAAGAAGGGAGATCTGACTTCAGTTACTTTTAAGAGTGTTAATGCTTCTTTCTTGGCATCATTTCACTTTTTACTATGATGTAACCTCCAACTGCATCCTGTTTTCCTTCCCAGCACAGTGATAAATACTCAAAAGTTGGCCTTTCTTGCCCTACAGACACTTTAAAACTTCAAAACTATAGGAACCTTGTAAAATAAGATTTGAAAATTTCTTGATTTAGTCACTTTCACAGATCCTGGGCGCATTCGTGTGATGTAATGTTCCCTCAGTACTGCAGCATTCTCTAAGTTCTTCTTTTAATCTCTTAATGAAAGGAAAAGGATATTGACATAGTAAAACTATTCTAAAACTATGCTTCTGTAATGTGGGGTGAAGGAGAAATACCTGAACCATGTTTACAAGAAAAAATGAAATTCCGCATATAATTTATTTGTTAAACAGAAAAAAACTGGAGTGGCGAATACTTCAAAGTCTGGATCTTTTTTGTACACAGACTATTTCTAGAAGTACTTAAATATGCTCAATTGGATTCTGAGTCTCTGTAATGACCCGTCTAACGCTTTTGAAAATGTAGCAATCAGTGTTGATTACTGCTTGATCAATTAAATTATTGGTAATGCTAGTCATAGAGGCCGACCTGTTCCAAGTAACTGCCCGTACGTTTGAATCAGTCTCTCTGCCATTTGTTCTTTATTTCGTCTTTTGTTCCATTTCTTCAACAACTGCCTTTTCCTTTTTCCTCTCTGAGAACTAAGAAATCCACTGGAATTATCTTCTGACACCTTTTTATCAAAGTTCAGAACTGGTTATGCAGTACTCTCTTTGGATACTTTGTGGTTGCAAATTCTCAGGTGGAGCACTCCAAGGGTTATAGAAAAGTGTACAAAAAAAAAAAAAAAAAAAAAAAACGCAGAAAAGTACTTGGCCTCACTGATTCCCAAAGGAGTTGAAATGTTTATTTCTGAAGATAAAATAAACACATGGTATGGTATCTTTTAGCTCAGAGTCTTCTAAGGGAAGCCTCTGTTAACATATCTGTGAGGAGAGAGTGGATTCATTTCTTAGTTGATGACACTGGAAGGATTTTTCATTCTACTTCATCGTTCTGATATAGAACCTTTCTTTCTTCTTGTTCTACTAATTTATACACGTATTTCTATAACAGACCCAATGCTTTTATACGTTTTTCTTCAGATAAGTCAGCACATACATAGAATGAGACAGAGCAGTAAAGAACATCAAGTTTCTGTCAAAACAGTTCATAAATATTCAGTAGAGTTCTGCAATACGTAGCAAGTTATGAAGATGGCATTAAGATACCAGTAAATCCTAAGAAAACCTATGCTAATCAAGCAATCACATCTTATTATATTTTATTCTTTTATCACTTTATCTCTCAATAATATGTGACCCCCTCCCCACCCCACCCCCCCAAAAAAACCCTACAAATCCTAATCTGCTGTGGTGAGATAGAATTTCCATCTTGTCCTGGGTCAGAATTTTCTAACTGTGATCTCAGCATCTCCTGGTAGATCTGAAAGCCTAATCTAACCTGGCAGTTAGGTTTCCAGACCAATTGCCACTAGCACAGTCCTCTCTCCGGCATGACCTTCTATCCAAATACTGCAGGCATCCCCTTTGGGAACGGGGCCTGGCTGCAAAAGGACTCCTGAAAAAAGGCTTAACCAGTAGCAGCCCCAAGTCCCCTCAGTAATCTCAATGCCCTCCAGAAAGCTACAAAAACACAGCATCTTCCAAAAGGTTTAAGAAATTCCACCTTAAATGGCAGGTTTGAATGACCTTTTTTATGTGCTAAAAATGAACTTTGTATTATTCCTAAGACTGAAATATAGTGAAAGAAAGAAAGAAGGAAATAGGTTTTATCACCTTGCTTTATAGAAGTATCTGTCCTCTTAAGTTATTCCAATATGGAGACAGCTAGCAACATTGCTGCCTGTTCCTCATTTGTAGCAAACTCTTTCACTCACAGGAGCACTGAATTCAATGACTTGCTCTGCTGGTACATGGCTGTAGTTAAAAAGTATTTGCTCACCCCAGGGAGCCGAGCAAAGGCTATTGACATGCTTGCTTGATGTATGAAAAGACAAATTAGTCCCCCATCCTATCTACCAGCAGGGTACAATGACCCGACATGGAAAAGTCAACTCAAACCGCTGTATAATATATTTACATTTATTTCCAGGAAACTTCAGAGTTACCAGATCAACTGTGTCTAGTGTGCAAAATCCACGCAAGCTAATAGAATATGAAATAAATTTGAGGAAGGCCAGGTGGTTTAGCTTGACTACATGGGATGGCGCTAGTCGCTATGGCTTACGCTGAAGGGATCTTGTAGCTTTGAATGGGGAAAGGCAGAGAGAAAGGAGTTGAAACAAAATGCTGTTTCTGGATACGACTACTGTTTATTACTCATCGCCTATCTCCGGCCTCTTATACACTCTCAGCTGTTTTCTAACACACTAAGCAATGTGGGAGAGGAATTTTTATTTTAGAGTCACTCAGCTGGAGTAAAGATAGACCAGGTGATCAAGGTTGGAAACAGTCAAGCTTACTTTTCCTTCTTGTCCTAGGGAAACAATTCAGATTCCCATGGGTCTGTTCCTTAAATTTAATAAACAGAACATATTTGTTACATTTTTTTAAATTATCATATAAAGTGATTGAGTTTATTATAAAATGAAGAGTTTCTCACATTTGCCTTATTATGTAATTCACACTAACCAGAACACAATATTAGGGGGGAAAATGCTATACCTTTCCATTATGTAGATCATAATAATAGATCAAGATAGGACCAATAATCATGAATTTCCCTGGTGGTCCAGTGGTAAAGAATTCATCCTGCAATGCAGGGCACATGGATTCGATCCCTGGTCAGGGAACTAAGATCCCACATGCCACGGGGCAACTAGGCCCACGTGCCACAATTACTGAGTGTGTGCACCTCAACTAGAGAGGCTGTGCGCCACAACTACAGAGCCCATGCGCCCTGGAGCCCACACACCACAACTAGAGAAGAGAAAACCCACATGCTACAACTAGAGAGAAGCCCACGCACAGCAGCAGAGAGACTGCGCCCCACAAAGAAGATCCTGTGTGCCACAACTAAGACCCAACACAGCCAAAAATTATAAAAAACAGATCAGACCAATAATCAATATAAAGTGAAATTTCTTTTAATTTCTCGTGTTGGTGATTTGAGGGAATAGTTAAGAAATAATAATTTTATGAAACTTTGTGAATATTCAGTTAATGAACAAATGAACTAACCAACTAGCCACAGTTCTGTCATGGATGGGGAAAAAATAAACAGTATAAAAGGTGGTCATACTATCTTTCAAATTTCTGTAAAATCTTCTCTTTCTCAGCATTTATAAAATCGTATCCTCAGTTAACCTCAGTTTCTATAGGAGAAGTTATAGGTATCAATGCAAATGGCAAATACTTACTGGGAATGAGTATATTATGGTGCTATATTGTAACTCATTTTAGAGTATTAAATAATGTTATACTAATACCAGAAATAATAAAAAGAACCATCCTAAACTTGTCCAAATCAAGCACAGATAAGCAATTTTTTTAGACCTAAGTATCCATCTGTTATTCATTCAGCAAACATTTGTGATAGACCTACTGTGTACAACACACTAGTCTTAGTTCTCAGTGGGCAAAAATTTTGAAGAGTTGGTAACTAGAGATTCGAGGGTACCTAATTAACTATAGTAATCTAGAAGTGAAGCTCTATTTATTTTTTCTGCTTCAAGCTCACATGAAATGTCTGCTCATCAAGTAAAAAATCCTTAGTCTTAGTTTCTTCAGTCTATCTTGAGGCACAGAATTTAGTGGCAGGTGAGTTCCAAGCCCATCTTACTTAGGCAGTCTTCACAGGAGACAGAAGCAAATCACACAAGGGTTTAGTGAAAAAAGAGAGCTGGTCAGTAGGGCTTACAGCCCTGCTTCTACCGCTAAACACCTGGGTAAACTTGAACAAGCATTTTAACTTCTCAGAACTGTGACATTTTCACCTATTAAATAAGGGGGGTGTTAATGGATGTTTTTTTAGGTCCCTTCCAGCTCTAAAATCTAATTAAGTGAAGTGAAAACACTGTGAGAAATGTTGAAAGTGATAGAGAAATGTAATGGTGTTGATGAAAGGCCTACATATAAGGAGACTTCCGTCTACCCCCACATCTGTTTCAGTTCAGTACACTTGCTTTCGTGCCTTCTTTTGGCCCAAGAGTCCAATGGCAAAGCATCCTTAGCCCGGGGGATTGCCAGGCTGCCTGCCCTCAGCCTCCTCCCTCCATGGTGCCCAATGTTCTCTCCTGAATAAAAGTGAAGCCACAGGACAGAGGAGCTCAGATGTCCCTGCTCAGCCTCCCTGACTGCAGAGGTGCTACCAGAGAAGTGGTAGGTTGAGTCAAGCAGACTTTAACCAAATACTGGCCTTTTCTCTACTCAGATCCTTCTTCTGTAAAATCAGGATCATCATACCAGTTCAAAAGATTGTTATGAGGATTAATCAAAGAAAGTATGAAAAGTATGTATACATGGTGGTAGGCAGCTGCTAATACTGTTATTGCTGTGGTCGAGGTTCAGAGCGTGCGTCATTTCTGCTGCACCCCCCGCTGATGGAGATGTTCCAAAGTGACCACACGGACCCTGATTCCTCCCCAGAGTGACACAGGAGTGTGCGTGCCTGTCATCCATTCTTATCCTCCGAACAGCAGCGCCAGCAGCAGGCATTTAGTAGTGCTTATTTCTCACGGCCATTTCCTCTGCATGGTTTCATTGGATTTTCAGAATTAGGCTGTGAGGCACGTAAAGCAAGCGCTCAGGCCACTGCGTTACACCGTTCCAAAGTGTGGCACTCTAGGGGTGCCATCCAGGTAGAACACAGTGTGAGTGGTGCCCCCCTCACCCCGCAGAGTCCTGCCGAGCAGCAGTACTGCCACTTGCAGAATAGGAAACTGACGCTCAGAGAGGTTAAATGAATTGTCCAGGGTCACACAGCAGAGGGGAAAAGATTCTGATCTCCAAGTCAGTCTATAACTCCAGCTACTTTGTGCTTTCCCCTGCACGGTGTGACCTCTATTATAGTACACATAGGAAGGCTGTGACAGGGTCAAATTCCTCCACCAAGATACCCCAAAGCCTGATGTAGGATGGAGAGGCTGGCATTGAGAGTCGGACCATGCCACAGTCCTCATGAGACTGAAGGAGAAAGTGCTTTCTGTGTCATAAGTGACGTGGCCCACCGTGGCTCAGTCTTGCTCTGGATGCACCATACTCAGGCCGTCGTTTTGTGGAAGGGAGGTGGCTGCCTGCCTAAGGAACTCAGGCGGTGGAGACTGCGGCCTGCGCCTCCCCACCATATGACTGGCTGCCATGAATATTCAAGACCCAACACCCCTAAAAAACCTATTATATCTCCCACCTGTGTTGTCATCTTATCACAATCTGTGGTCTGTGCCAAAAGGCACATTGCAGTATTAAAGAGAGACTTGGAGTTTGAGAAAAGTGACAGAAATAGTTATTAAAGTGCTGCCTTTGGACTCCATGCAAAATGAGAGCGACTTCCTCATACTCACTAATCCCCAAATAAAATAACCATCAAGAAATATTAAAACACACATTTTATTAGTTTCATTTAATTTCTTAATTGCTCAAAGTCGGTTTACCCATTTATTGCTGTGTGAAATGCTTAGAGGCAAGACGCACATTAAAGGGATTATTTCCGTGTAATCCCTCCCTCCCAGAGGGTAGCAACCCACCGCTTATGAATCCTGATTTACGCTCTGTAACAGTATCAAATGGAGGAAATAGGTACTGGAAAATGACAGTCAGGAGTCGGGTAATACAGGAGAGTGTAATTTAATAACAGAGAAAGTACCTCATTTGGGGTAAAAGTTATGCGAGCCTTTTTCAGGAATAGCTATTAACCACACTGAATTTAGCCTCCCATTTCTCTGGCTCTACCTCTGTTAATTGATAGATGTTGAAGATGTGTCACCTGGTAAGATTTTAATCCAGTGGCGTCCGGGAGTCGTTGTGATCGTATTAGCGGGACTTGGAGTCCTGGGGATAAGAATTGCTCTGAGTACTGCACTCACTGTGGCAGTTGTGCCCACCACCGGCCTTCCTGCTTGGCAGGAAAAAAGAGTGCAGGCACTTGGGTGGAATTTGGAGGGATGCTGCCAGTTACACAGGAAAGGCAGGTAAGGTAGGAAGGGGTTCTAGGTAAATATCCACCAAGAAACGTGTGACCGTCTGAACTTCTGGCAGTTTCTGTGGCCATCACAGCTGGCCTGAGACCATTAAACTCCAGAGGAATGGGAAAGCCATTAGTGACCTGGGAAAGAGCTTTTTCTTGTACTGTTGCTAACACATCTCTCCCTGTCACAGTACCTATAACCCAACTACATTATTTTAGGACCATTATTGCTATTCTTGGAAGGAGGTAAGAGTTATAGCATCAGAGGAGTACAGAGGTAAGGCCAGTCCTTACCAGCGACTTCTGCCCCGTTCTGCCCCAGACGGGGGGCCACGCTGACAGCATTACAAAAGGCAGTGCTTCCATTCCAGGCTGGCCCTCTCCTGATATTTGATATTCATTCTCTACCTTTAGAGTCAGCCTAATGCAAAGACTATACAAAATAAAACATTTTTTTAAAGCCCTCAAGGAGATTTGTACCATGTACTTTATTAGATTGAAGGCAAAACAAGCTGATAGCAGCAGAAAAAAAATGGCTGCTTCAGACCCCAGCTGACCTCTTTTGCATGGAAAATTCTCCATGTGATTACAGAGCTAATGAGTAATATTTAACGAAACCATTATGCCTTTGCATATATTTGTAAGCAGCATTTCTTCCATGGAAATTTACATAGAAATAAGCTGATACGTATAAATACGCATCCTGGAAATCTGTGTATTTTAAGGAAAATTCTCATCCGCTATCTCTGGCTGTTTCTATACAAAGCTCAAACTTCTCAATAAGAAAACTGTAGAATTCAGTCAATCATCCGGTTGACACCAAACATGCAAGTATTTGATGATGCGTGGATAAAACAGCTGAACTCAGGCAGACTCATCCACATTTCACGGAATGTTTTGGCTTTATGCAAACAACAGTGTATGAGAAAAAACTGGGCTAAACAACTGCTAAATAAATACATGCGGAAAAAAAAACCTTTCTCTTTCAATTTCAAGAATTCTTTAGCGTGTGAGGATAAAGACTTAGGACCAGGATTGTTTCTGGAGGCTTCATAGATCTCCTTTTCCGCTCAGAAGCTGAATTGCAGTGGGGCTGAATTTGAAAGTGAAAAACCTGTGACCACTTTCTTTCCCACTCTTCTTTCTCCTCCCCCCAGGTGGAGCTGACAGGCAGCAGCGTCTTTGACTATGTCCACCCCGGGGACCACGTGGAGATGGCAGAGCAGCTGGGCATGAAGCTCCCGCCTGGGCGGGGCCTCCTCTCGCAGGGTGCGGCCGAAGATGGAGCCAGCTCAGCATCGTCCTCCTCCCAGTCAGAGACCCCAGAGCCAGGTGGGACTTGCATCCCAACATGTGGGTTGGTGGGCAGGACCTTTGCCAATGATTGCACTCAAGTTGCCCGTGTGAAGAGACTATAAATAGGTCTAATGGTATTTAACAATTCCATGCAGCCTTCTGTCCTGTGCAGTAATTAAGTAAGGAAGAGATTTGAAAATAAGAAGACATTTCAATAAGTATAATCCAGAGATCTAATTTCAGGTGAACAATACATACAGAAGGTACTACTTCCTTTAGTTTTGCTTTCAGATTAATGGAGGGAAAAGGTTCAGATTTGGAAAGCCCTCTGCCTTTCATTGTTACCGCGGCTAAATGTAATGTTTTTATTTATTATTCAGCAAAATCGATGGCAGAGACTTTTTGAATATTAGCTTATGGAGAATTAAAAGTATTAGGGGTTTGCAGAAATCTTGGTTTCTTTTTTTCTTGCCTTTTTTTTTTTTTTAAGCATCAGAAGGTACTTGAAAGATGTGAACAGATAAATTAAGGCTAAAAAGAAAACAGAAATGGCTACATTTTAAACTGCCTTTCCACCCTCAGTATTTAATTAGATCAATTGTATAGAGGAATGAACAGAGGTGACATTCCTCATTGGGATTCCTTCCAGAACTCTTATAGACTTTGCATTCAGAATGTTCCCATTTTCATTGTGTTGTACTGATGATAATTTAAGTATTAGGGGAAAATCCATTTATAAATTAAACAAAATGACTTGATATCCATCAGTCCCCTAGTTCATCAAGCTGTTCAAACACGGGGAAGATTGGCTGGTCGGCCTGGGTCTTCCGAGAGCGCTGGTAATTAGATCTGCGAAGGATTTATTCTTTGCTGATTGGGGCTTTAAATTAATTGAAGTTCCACATTTGTGGTTTTGTCCTTTTTGTACTTTTTTAGAGGAGATATTTCATATTCTTGTGTGGTGGAGTGCTTGGCCAAGCAGCAGTGGTTTAAATGTTAATTTTTCTCATGAGAAGTTTAAGATTTTTAATGAATCAAGGCCTGATTTGAAGTGCAAAGTTTTATTTGCTTACTTGGGAAATTATTTTTGCCCTCTAAAGATGTTTGTACTTTACTTGATATGTTGTTTTAAAACAGGTTCTCAACACAAAAGCATTTTGTGAAAGAGAAATGGAAAAAAAAAAAAAACCTGTCTTAAGATTAACATTAAAATAACTCCACCTACTTCCAAGAAAATAATCTGATCTGCTTAGAAATAATCACAGCATGTTTGCTCACACAGAAGGGAAAAAACATATTTGCCTTTTCTGAAATATTTTCCCCATTTAAGTTAACTGCAGCTTCTAGGACATTGTTTCATAGCGTGGTTGGGGGTGGGGTGGGGGTGGTGTCCATATATGAGAGAAGAGTATTTAAGACTACTTTTTACCATTTAAAGGTGAAAATAATTTTGTTCCAGGAGGTCGGGGGGAGTCACATATCCTTATACCATAGCTCACTGACTTCACTGAATGGACACGTCAGTGAGATCATTGGACCTGCTTTTTAGTCATTAGAATGTTCATATCTGGGCCTATTTGAGAAGCAGCACATGAAAATGGTTTTTCACTCCTTCATTCTGGAGTTGGACTGGGAAACCAAGGTTATTCATGACTCTTAAACACTCAGTGCATAAGAAATCACGTTTATAAACCTTAGTGTGAACTAAGACCTTGGAAAAGTAGACTTTGTTTCCCTGAATCACAAACCTTCAAGTTAAGAAGACTCTTCAGCAATCCTCTGACCCAACCTCCAACTTATGCAACCATCCTTTACAGCAAAACCAGCAATTCCCTTCTAGTCACTGCTGGAACTCATTGCTAAGGAACACACAAGGCTTCCCACTCCATTGGTGAGCAGCTCTGATAGAAAGTTATTCCTAACATGAAGCCAGAAGCTACTCTGCTGCAACTTCTCCCCCACTGATTCAAGGTCTGCTCTCTGGTACTACATTTCAGATTTACTCCTTCCTCCCCACCACAACCTTTCAAATATATGAAGTCAGGTTCACCAAATTCTTCCTCCCTCCTCCCTTCTCCTTTTCCAGTCAGACTGCCCTCGTTCCACAACCAGTATTCAATGGCATGTTGCTAAGACCCTCACCATCCTAGCCACCCTCACCTGGCTGTGCTTCCATTTGTTAGTGACCCACTAAAAATAGGGTTCTGAGAGCTGAGCGCAGCCTCTAGATGTATTGCGACTAGTACAAAGCAGAGGGACTGTCACCTTTCTTGGTTTAGGCTACTGTACTCCTGTTTTGCAGCCCAAGATTGAAGTAGATCCTCTTGGCAGCCAGATCCCACTGTTGATTCATTTGGAACTTGATGTCTCCCCAAACACATGCTAAGGGTGACTTGTCTCTTGGAAGAGAAAAAAAAATCCACAGCCTATAAACCAGTTCTGCTAGGATATCCTAAACTAGAGTCAAATCAAACCAGTTTAAGATTAAATATAACAACTCTGATAAATCCCGTGCCTTCTGTGAAGCACCAGGATGTGCTCAGTTCTCACTTAGCATCCTTTAATTCTAGCTATCAGAAAAATAACATACCTGCTTTAATATGACTCTGTCATTTATCCTTGAAGTGTGATCAAAAATTTACTCTGTTTTCTTTTCCCTGTCTTCCTGGCCTTCCTTGAGCCATCCTAACTCTTAAAATGGAAAACCCTGCTTTGCACATTCCTCAACACCTTGGGCTCCTTAGATTAGCAACAATTGCATTAAGGAGTGCCTCTTCCTTGCTGGAGAGTGTATTTCTCACCATTAGAGACTGTTAAACTGCCTTTGCCTTAAAATTCTGTAGTGTTGGTTATTTGCAATCTTTGGCTTAAAAAGGCAATTAGATTGACTGCTCAAATACTGAAAGGCAGTGTAGGATGCTACCTTTAACTAAATATCTTCACTAATGCAGATCATTGCTCCAGGGGAATTACTTTAAAAGTTCATGTCAGGCACTACATCCCAAAGCTGCTTATGTTTCTTAAAAGCTGAAATAATTTTAACAAGATTTTCTAATTCTTAATAACATGAAGGAACATTTTTGAAGACTGTTGTTCACTACATCATAATCTTTTAAACTCTGATAAAACACCGATTCTTGCTTAAATAGTAGTGTAATTTGGTTGGAAAACAGATATCAATATGTGGTGATTATGAAAATGAAGGGACTAGTAGGTATGGAATTTTTCAGGAGCCCTGATGTGTTCAGTGTAGCATTACTAAGTGACTGAAATCTAAATAACATTTGGCATTATAATGAAAGGAAATAAGTGACTAAAGCAGCCTAAGAGGCAGTGATCCTGTGCTGTAATAGGAATTCTATTTCTTCGAACTGCCGGCCCTATGATTGTCTTGTCTTGAACTAGTCTCAAGATAATGAGAGGAAAAAAAAAAAAATCTGTTGACTGGACAGCAAACCCCAATAAATATTTTATATGTGTGTACATTCTTTAATAGTTTAATAAATATTTCTTTTAGAGAAATTTTAAGGCAGGCATAAGAAAAATAAGTGGGTCGCCTACTTTAAAAAGTTATAAAGTTCCAGAGTGCCTCTTTAGGGCTTGATCCAAGCATTTTGGAAGCGATTGCTCTGTGCTGTCCGCGGCCTTGTCTCTGCTCCTGTGGGTTCCTGCAAGATGGGGGACACAGAACCTCTGGAACATGACGTTTGGGTGGCTCAATTTGTTTTTGTAGCTCTACTTGTATCTTTTCCATCAGTCTGAATGGGTCTATAATCTTGGGATTATGAGTGCTGTCCTTTTTTAAAAACATAAATTTCAGGGCTGCATCTTTTATATGCTTAAGAAACAAAAAAGCAGCTCTTTCAAGAAATCCTGGAGGTACTTGAAAAATCTCCCTGTTTTGAAAGCAAAGTGTTCTATTCCTTGGATTAGGTCATCAAATTGTTGTGTTTTACTCCCTCCTCCTCCTTATTAAAACAGCTTGATATTTTCCAATTATAAAATTCTAATTCATGCCCATTGTGAAAAGTTCAGAGAATGCAGGAAACAAAAAATAAAAGCCAACGTACCCCACCCCAAATCACCTCTGCTCTTATACACTAGACATCCTTCTAGATGTTGTTTCTGTAAATATGTACACATATATAGTTATGCAGTGGGATTTTCTGTTTAACTAAAATAAAACCATAACATACATGCTTCTGGTAGCCTGCTTTTTCACTTAACCTCACAGGCCACTTTCCCTGTCCGGTTTCTCGCTTTAACATAGAATTTCCTTTCTGTCTCCAGTGGTTTGTTTCCCTCTAGCTAACAATCAGCTCCCAGCCGTGGGGCCACTGTCAGGAGTAACCCACCCGTGTCCTGTTTTGGAGGGAATTTGGCCAGGACCAGAGCTTCTTGCTGCTTGTTGAATGGGTGCGAGCTCACAGAGGGAGAAATCAGTACTGCACCGGGGTTTAGACGATTTAGCAAAATATAGGAGACAGTACTTTTGGTGACGAGTAAGAGTAACTACAGCAACGTGGTTAACCATTGGTTGTCTAAAGTAGAGGTTACTATGTTTTGTCTACACTTTCAGCAGATCTAGCCTGTTATAGGAGGTTAAGATAGTTATTGTAGTGGTATGATCTTTATGCTCTCGTGCCTACTCCATGCCCTGAATATTTTAGAGGCAAGCAAAACTGAAGCAGTTGAGTGCTTGCTGAATAGAAATAATCTGCATTTTTCTCCTCATGCCCATGCGCTCTGGTAAATTTGTTCAGCTCCCCATTCTACGGGAACTCGATTCCTCCGCATTCCTTAGACGATTTTCATAACACATGGTATAATTAAAGGAACAAATGTTTAGGAATCACAATAAAGAATGTAAAAATTTATCTGAGGATCAGATCAATATTTTATTTCCAAAGCACTTAGATACGAGGTATAATTGTACTTTTATGGATAAATCATTTACCATCTAGTATGGGGTTGGGTGGGAGGGGGAGGTTCTCTGCTTTTATTTATTTATTTATTTATTTATTTATTTATTTATTTATTTATTTATTTTGGTGTTGGTTTAAATTTCCTATCAATGAACTGAATTTAGAAGTCAGGCAAGGGAAGCCATCCTACTAACCCCACATCCAATCGCAGTCCCCAGACAATGTGACTGTATCTACAGCACTTTCTGCTGTACTGCAAATGTCAAACAGAAGGTGTAATGGATTTAATATTAGCGCTGGCCAAGGTGCTGAGGGAGCTGTTAATAATGTCACTCCAGTTATTGATCTGAAGCCTTTAAAAATCAAAGAAAAGTGAGAGATCCCCTACTGGGGAAAGGCACACAGTGACTGGTTTTTATTGCCAATATATTTCTACATATAGAGTGGCAACTTTCTGGAATTACGTTATCACCGTTCATCTCTGTGAGATTTTTGGAGTCATTATATGGTAAGATAATATCATGGAGACCGCTTCGCATGCTAATGCTGAAAGATCAGGCCAAGTTCTTTTAGATGTAAATAGAGCTTGATAATGTGTGTGGTAACTACAATATTCAAGTTGTCAAATGATAGGAGGTTTATTAGCACTAGATTTATTCATGATGACAGTGTTGAACCCACAGGAAGTGTAAAATACGAACTGAAGAGTCATAAGGATGAGCTGTCCTCTCCTTTCGCCTTTATAAAACTCTGAATACAAACCATGCAGGGCCTCACTTGAGATAGAAATGAGTTCTGTTCTTACAATTAGTCTACCTTTCCAGGAAACTGCTAATCCTTCAATCTGAATGGCAGTTTGTATGCAATGAAATTTCTGCTTTCCATAGTCCCCAATAAATGAAATTAAAATGTATAATTTATGTTGAATGTTTATCAAACTGTAAACACACATTTAATTCCTTTCCATATTCATACAATATAAGCAAAGATAAATCCATCAGATAATGCACCACGGTTATCTCTGATGGATTGAATATGAAACGCATCTCTACTGTCGCTGTAGCAAAGATCCAGACAAGTTCACGATCACTGGAAACTAGCCTAACTCCTGTTAGAACCCATGTGCACATGTATGAGTAGCATCTAATTGTCAGAAAGCAGCCTAACAAAAGGTATTCTTTTCATAACCCAAAGAGATCATCCTTCATGCATAAACTCAGCTTTTGTCCAAAAGTTATATATGCAAAATGATGTATTTCCCTTAGCTGTGCCATCGTTATTTGGAAGTGAAATAGAAACTATCTTTTGCCACTCTTGAATGAAGAGGATGTATACATTGCACAATCAAGCCAGTACTGTTACAGGAACTGCCTTGCCAAGCTCACAATGCTTCTTTTGCCTCAAAAAAGCTACATTGATACAGTACCATTTTTTTCCTGCAGAAAGTAGGCTTTTCTTAAATGTCTCCTTTATCCCCAGCTAAGCAAAACAATGGCCACAGAAGGGAATACATTTCTCCAGTGCTTTCTTCTGGTACACAAGGCCTAGGAACACTTAAAATCTTAATTTGTGCTTGCTCACACTTCTGTGTGCTTGTCTGTATGTGATGAGAACATTTGCAAAGCAACTTTGTATGTACTGCTAGGATCTTGCCTATGGAAGCTAAAGAAAATAAGGGAAAATCCCTCCTTCCCACCAGGCTGTGCTGGCCCAGCATCCCTTCCAGGCTAGCTCTCAGAATGCACAGCTGCAGCACATGACATCCTTGGGGGCTTGACACCCTGGCCTGTGCGATATCCATGTTGGTGACTCACTTAGCTACAGAAGGGCAGCCTCTCTTTTGTTTCCAGAGAAGATGCTGAATGTCAGCCTAGTTCTGTATGCCATTCTGAAACTAACTTTCTCTTCCAAAATTTAGATCACTGTGGCAGCAACTCAAAAAAGCACAACTTTCATCTAAATTAATATAATGGTATTTACGAGGTTGCAAATGGTTTGTTCAGTAATAGGAGCATAGGCCTCTTATCAAAATACACAATAGGTTCACTCAGTTTATATATAGTTTTTTTTCCCTAAACCTTCTATTGAAGTTTCAGAAAAATCAATTTTTTAAACCCATTATTTTTAACAGTTGTTTTATATAGCTTGCTAGGTCATAATTTTGACCTTCCTTTCCTTATGGTGATAAGGGGTACATTTCAGAGCTTCTGAAATGAAACCCGAGACAACTTGTTAATAGATGACCTGTTCTTCCCCATTGAAAAAAAAATGTAGCTGTCTTTGTCACTGGATATTAACAAATTAAAGCCTCTATTTCTAGAAGTCTTGCCTCGAACAGAGCACAGTTTATTTGCTTTTAATACATACCACTGCACAGAAATTTCATCCCTGTCCAAATGATCCCATTCTGAACTCATCTGCACTAAACAGCAGACTTCTGGAGGATCAGTTACCTGGCATTGACTGAGCTTTGCAGGGTGCACAGATCAGAAGAGGTAGAACTGGCTGGAAACCATTTCCACCCCTAGTGAGCAATTTGCTCATGATTGCTTGGGGAAAATACTGGAAATATTGCTTCTGTGTAAAGCTTGCAACTTCCAGTTGTCAGCTCTTTGCCAAGCAGTTATTCCCAAGTATAGCTTCCGAAGCAAAGCCTACTCAGGCCACGGTGACGATGGTTGGTATTCATATGCTGCTTGGTGTATGCAGAGCCCAGAAACCACTAATTACAGGAGTTAATTCACACCCTACTCCTCTGTGGCAAGTCAGTATGTTATTCTTATTTCACAGATGGGGGAAAGTGATGGAAATTCTGAGTGGCTTGCTCCAAGCCACACAGGTTCGTTTAGTAGCCAAGAATAGAGGAAAGGGTACCATATTAGGGTTACATAGGTGGGAAGCCTAGGAACTAGATGGAGAAAGGAGTTAGGACCCTGATAAGTATAGAACCAGAGGAATTTTCTCTGAGGGGCTTCTGAGGTCCAGAGAGCAACGCCTTTCTGCACATATTTCATTGGGCTAAAACATCTTTTGTTTTTAAGTATAGTCTCCTACTGAGGACTAAAATCCTCCATCTAATCCTTTCCTCTTCCTTCATCCCTGCATTGAAACTCCTTATACCACAATGGACAGCAGCATCTGAATCAGTTATAGGCAAAACTCAGCCCTGGGTCTCTTGGTCCCCATTAGCTGCATGTCTCCTCAGCGGAGGAACACAGCCAGAATTCTCTCTGTGTGTTTGGTCTCTGCTCTGCCTTGGCCAGTGCGGGGCTAGGCTCTCTGCAGCTTCTCCAGGCTCTTCCTTGCAGAACCAGTCTCCCAAGGCAGGCATGAGATGGAAGAAGAGCAAGAAGACCAATAGGGTTCATCATGATATCCTCCTGAAGGTACCTGCTGATGAAGGTACCTGCTGATGAGATGCAATCGTGGTTTCTTGGAACCCATGGGAAACATCAACCCACCTGTTGGTTAACAAAACTAGCTTGAGAGAGGAAGAGCTTGTGTCTTTTCTCTAGTTGCTGTTAACTAGAGTGAATTTTCTTTCAAGCCGTGGACACACCTGACACAGGATCATGTAGACTATTCGATGACCATCGATTGCATGTCTGTTATGTGTCAGACATTAGACGAAGCACTGAAGAAATAAGAGGAAGTTCCCTGCCTTCCAGGAGCTGATCATCACGTGAAGGGGGCAGATCGTTAATACAATGCAGGAGTGTGATCATGACAGTCAGGGTACGGTGGTGTGTGACAGGGTAGCATTGCATTATAAGCCACTGC
Source organism: Hippopotamus amphibius kiboko (assembly GCF_030028045.1). Taxonomy (NCBI): domain Eukaryota; kingdom Metazoa; phylum Chordata; class Mammalia; order Artiodactyla; family Hippopotamidae; genus Hippopotamus; species Hippopotamus amphibius. Next base: position 163,102,252 of record NC_080187.1, on the reverse strand, counting down.
TGTTAGCGGTCTTGGCAGAACTATCTCAGGTTTGAAACTTCAACCCTGAAATTAACAGCCCAGGAACACTGCTTCCTTGGAAGCAAGTTGCTTTGACATGCCCAGACATACACAGACCATGACTGTCAGGGACTTTGATGCATATTGTCAAGGGATTTTTGGGTTTTTGTTTGTTTGTTTAATTAGCCTTTAAAAATGCCTGCTGCATGATAGGTTCACAGGTATATGAGCTCCTCTAGACTGATCTTTCTGGCTCAGTAGGAGTGTTCTGAATGGGAGGTACCCCCAAACTGCCCCCCTTCCACTTATACTGTGCCAATCTCACTAACAAAATTCAGGAAATGCTGGCTTTGGAAAACTGAACTGACTCCTTTAGCTTTTTCTACTCAAGGTAAAACTTGCTGCAAATATTCTAATGACGTTAATGATGATATTAATAAATAACTTTTATTACGTTTTACCTATATGTTCCAATTACATGAGTAAGCATGTTTTAAGTAATTTATTTCTGAAAATGTCCCTAAACCAAAATTAGAGACAGGAAATGGCTTGCCCCCACACCAGGGTAGACTGTGGCCCTGAGACTGGAACTCAGGCCACGTGTTTTGTTTTGAGCACTTCGTTAGGTGCTTATAGAGAACACAGGAGGTAGGAGATGTGACACCTGCCTTTAGGAAACTGGTCATCATCAGTGGAATATTTATACACAGTCAGCAACCAGAAAAAAAAGCATAACGCTGCTACTGTCCTCAACTGAGACATACACTTGGCAAGTGGTAGAAGAAATCAGGGAGAGACTAAATGATTGTGGGTGACTTTGATGAAGAGGGTTGACCTGCATGAAAACCAACCTAAGAGCAAAGAGACAGAGATGACCTTCTGGGAGACTCATTTCAAGCAGCAAAGTGGGATTGAGGACACTGCATTTAGGAGGCAGAAAGGAGCCCTGCCTTCCTCCGTGAGACAAAGGTGCATGCTTATCCGGGATGGAGTCAGGTCTTGGAGTGGCTGAAGTACCAGGGAAAAACATCTGGGATTGGTGTGATAAGTAGTTCTGAGTGTAACTCATTCAACAGAACAGTGACCTAATGAAAACATTATTTTAACACTTATAAATACAAAAATAAAATTTGAATCTGGAAAGCTCCTTCCTTGAGGGTCATATTATATATACAACTGCCTATGGCCTCCTTCTGAATCCCTATACAGCATAGCTACCAATATTCATTGAATGGTTGCCAAGTGTCAAACACTCTGCTAAGCCCATTATCTGCATTACCTCATTCACTCCTCACAAAATACTATGAAGAAGCTACCATTATTTTTCCCATTTTACAGATGAAGGAACTGAAAAAAAAAATTTTTTTAATTTGGAAAAATCATATAGTTAGTAGCTGGGGAGCCTAGGCTTTGAACGCAAGCAGCATGACACCAGAGTTTCTCTTCTCAACCATTCCACCAAGCTGCTTCTCAATAACTACCTAAAATAGCTGTCTAACCCCTACCTGAGACCACCAGCTGGGGACACTCTCTATCCTTCCTAGGCAGCTCTGACTGTTAGAACAGTCTTCCTGATGTTATGCTGATTCCTGTTTACTGGTAACTTGTGTTCACTGGACTTATTCCCTGATCCTTTATTCTTGCAAGAATATGAAGGATGTGTGGAACAGAGCAGGCTGGAAACAGAGGAAACCATTCAGGAGGCCATTTCTTTAATCCAGAAGTGAGTGAGTAGACCTTGAGAAGAATTATTGCAAAGGAAGAAATGATGATTTGGAACTAAGATAATAGAAAAAGGTAGAAATATACCTTGTGGTCAGTCTTTAGCCAGGAGCTACTGGTTAATACTCTAGAAATTATCTCAAGCTTTCACATGATTAAGATTGATGACACCATCTGTCCACTCTCATTTTTTTTATCAATTGGTAATAAAATCTGGAAATATTCAAAAATTATAAAATTACATATGCCATTTATCATGAAATATTAAGATGCAAATTTCCTTAGGGTTCAAAGCTGTTTCTCTTCATGGTTTACTAAAGTATATCATGTGCCTTCAGTAACATGTGTCTGCTGGTCAGTGCCTCTCATTTGTCAGGGGGTGTCCTCTCCAAATAAAAACATTGGTAAGAGCAGTGGTGAAATTGGTGACATAAAGAATTAAAACTCTACTCGGCCATCTCTTGGTTGACATTGGAGGAGAATTAAAATTATCTGTTGACCCCAAATTACTGTTAATCAAAATGAGATAGAAATTGATTTAATTGATAATATATAAGTGAATTTAATGTGACCAACATTTAGGGAAATATTTTTACAGAAGTCACATAAAAGTGTAAAAATAACAAAAATCCAATCATCTAGGTATGGAAAACATTCACTCACTCATTTCTTCACTCATTCAGTCATTATTTATTGCATGCACATGGGACAAGCTCTATCCTAGAACCTGAGATATGGTAGTTACTAAAAAGGTCCTTATTCTCACAGAACATGTATTCACATAAACCGCCTGGTCAAAAGGATTTCAGTTGAAAGAGGTCTCCACTTCGTAAACAAGACATGAACCTTTACATCAGATTGTTATGGACCAGTTGGGCCTCCTCTGCTTCTAAAATGCAGAGCTGACACAGATTCTAAGCCAGTACTTCCAAAATGCATTCTCTATCATAACTGCCCTGTGAGATGCTCTTCATGAAAAGAACCCCCTAGTTAAAGAGCAGAGGAAAAAGCTTCAATGCACATCTTCTCATTGACAATTAACAATGAACATTAACTTAGTGAAGATTTTGAAAGATCAGTGAGTCTATGTATTCTGTTTGAACTAGCCCTTCCCAATTTATTTGACTATGGGAAACTTTTTTTTTAGAGAGAAACTCCTACTAACGCTCAAGAAACAGGTAATGAAGCTCTCCATCTTGTTTCTGCTACTGGAAGCCACTCCTTCCCACCCGTGCCAGTCTCTTCTTCCAGGGCAGGCAGGATCACAGTCTGGCCACTCAGCTCAGAGCTTAAATTATCCAGTTTCTCTAGGCGCTCTCCCAAATGTCTCTCCTCATTCCTCTGGGTACACTTCAAGCTTTCCTAAAGATGACCCCCTAAATGAATCTAGTAATTAACTGAAAAGTTGTAAGACAAGACCTGTCAGCTCCACGTTTTACAGTTTTTAGAGCAGCCCTGGGCTTTGATTGGCAGGTGTCACATCCCTCTTTCACCCTGTCTTCCCTATTCTTCATTTACTAAGCATAGCACAAAAGTCTCTGATTTCCCACCCACCAAAGCAATACACTAATAGATTTTGGTGTAAGGGTATGATCATGTCTGCCCAGAGTTCTGTTCATTGCTCCCCTCCCCCAAGTGATAAACCTAACCAGTTACCACTGGTGACAGAAACAAGAATGACGGGATACGAGAACAAGAATGTTAGGGTGGTGGGACAGGAGACACAGTGTGGCGGTGGTAATCAGTTCCTAGGTTGTTTTCTCTAATTTGTATCAATTTCATCCAGTTGCACTGCTCACATTATAGATTTTAAAAATCTGCAGTCTATTTAACTTGCAGGTTACTTGAATGACTGAGAATTGATGACATATGAAGATGACAGCCCTGACCCGAATGGTGGGACATTCTCCTTATACATTTCTGTAGCCGTTGCAAATATGTAAGTGCACAGGGTCCTCCTGGCTCTGTCACTTATTAGAAATTTGACCTTGATCAGGTTAAGTAACTTACATGTGCCTCAGTTTCCCATCGTAAAATTTTGGCCCTGTAGTATAGTTTGGAGAATGGGGTAGGAAAAATCACCTGTTGGTTTTAACTCCCTATGAATTAACATACATTCCCTACGGTGTCATCAATACGTCTCAAATACTTAGCACAATAGCATGGCGCATCGTAACTGTTCAGTGAGTGTTGTCATTACTGTTCACTCTGCTGAGCTACGCATTCTCTTATCGCTAAAGTTATTCCTTACATAAAGTCTGCCCGGGGCTTAGGTGACAAAACTGGCTCTTGTGCCAACCTGAAAGGCTTGAATGCGGGCTTCTCTGTCACCATGTTCCCATTCTCTCTCTTAAAGAGCCCAGATTCTACATGAATCACAGTACCCACAGGTGTGCTTCTGAAAATACACTTGCACACCTGAAATGGAGTCCTTTGGAAAAGGTCCATTTAAGGGGAAACTCTTGGAAATATATAATTTATCTTCTTCCAACCTCTCTAGTGCACAGATTCTGTTTTGCAGATTCACTTTTTTTTTTTTTTTTTTGGATACTCAGTTTTCTTAAAGCATAATAGAGGTGCATTATTCTTATTCTCAGAGGTCCATCCCACTATTTTGAATTCTGAACACCGAGATAGGCCTGCTGACGTTCCCTTTTCTAAGACGAGCTTGGAGGCTACCCAGGCCTGCTTTGGACTAGACCTCAGTGTTGGTCTCCAAGGGTTTACACCTTCCAGCCTGGCCCATTAAAATGTGTTCTGCTCATGACCCAAAGATTTAGCTGCTACACAACATATATGATGTGTCTGACTGATATCTTCGCTTTTTTAAATTAATTTTTATTGGAGTATAGTTGATTTACACTGTTGTGCTAGTTTCTGCTGTACAGCAAAGTGCATCAGTTATACATATATATATCCACTCTTTATTAGATTCTTTTCCCATATGGGTCATTACAGAGTATTGTGTAGAGCTCCCTGTGCGATGCAGGGGGTTCTTATTAGTTGTCTATTTTATATATAGTAGTGTGTATATGTCAATCCCAGTCTCCCAATTTATCCCTCTCCCTGCCCCTTTCCCCCTTGGTAACCACAAGTTTGTTTTCTGCATCTGTGGCTCTATTTCTGTTTTGTAGATAAGTTCAGTTGTACCATTTGTTCAGATTCCACATATAAGCAATATCGTATGATATTTGTCTTTTGATATCTCCCCTTCTTATCTAGCTGGGCCATTGCAGTGTGGCCACAGCCACAGCATGAATTATGCCTCACAGGAGACTAAGTGATGCCGAATGGGATGTTAGGTCTCTACAACCTACAGCTCCTTTTACTATCGTGCACCCTGTGGTCTGTGCTGGAGAATGGGGTGGAAGTACCCAGCTGTTGGTTTGAACTTTAAATGAATCAATTTATTTTGTGTAGGAGGGCTTCCGTTCATCACAAATCATGAGGACGGAAATGAGTGTAGATCTGGTGGAATGCTCCTGTAAAAGCAAGAGAGATGCCCAGATGCCCTAGCCAGAGGTCCTATATATGGACTTAAATAAATAAAGAAACGCATCTCACATAGGCCACCAAGCAGTCATGAGATGTTAATGACTTTTAGTCACGCCCAACCTGGACAAAATTCAAGCCAATGACCTATGGGTGAAAGGCTCTATATATCCCATTACCAATCCCCCGAGCCATCCAGTCGCCCCTGACAAGGTATTTTATCATACCCAGTACAGAGGCAGTACAGTAGTCCAAATTCCTATACCATCAGAAAACCTTCTACTATTTAAAAGAGACAGAAGACCTAGTTCCTCAAATAAAGGAGCAATTACAATAAAAAAGAAAACCTTTGGAAAAAGGTACACATGGGTATACATACACACACACACATACATAGCATTGAGACTTTGTTTTAATTCTGATATTTTTTCATCATGTTTACTCCACTGCACATTTGATTCTGCCTCTGGATATTTAGTAAACTGGCATGTCTTGGAGTTCCCATTAAAAAAGTCATTAGTTTTAGTTTACCATTTGTATAAAACTGATTCGTTAAACCCTTGACGTTCTTTCCTAGCTTGTTTTTAAGTGTCATAAATAAATGACTTAAATGTCCCACAAGACAAATGTTCTTTAATCATCTAATGCACTCATTTATCCTAAGCTTTAACCTTAGTCCTAAATTAAGTCTGTTGCAAAAACATAACTTCATCTAAAAATACCCATCAATCCTACATGGTTTTGATAAGCGCATTTAAAAAACATAAACAATCAGACAGTTGTCAATCGAGGTGAAGCCCAGTCCCATTTAAGAGTTATTCACCAAGAGCCATATCTCATGCCCATACCACCAATGCAATTATAAAAGAGAATGGCTGGTATCCGGGCCTTTGCTGAGAGTTCACTTTGTGAGATGGTTTACAAGAGTATAAAACGAAACAAAGACTAGACCAGAGAGAATCCTCATTCCACATCAGATACATTCTGTTTTGTTTTTGGAAATTATTAATACTTTGACAAGGTTGTAAATGCATTAAAATTTCATGATCACATATGTAGTAAATTGCATGTCATGCCTTTGATTAATTTTCATTTGTTTATGGTCCTAGAAATCTGTCAAAGAATCTGGCCGCTCAGAGCTTATACATGAGTAATGATCACTGAAAGATTTGGTGCAAGGAGAAACGAAGTGCAAGTTTAATGGAATAAACACTCCACTAAATTGGGTACTTAATACCTCATAACTAAGAATTCACATAGTGTGGTGAAATCTCAGCTTTGACAGACTCCCAATTTAATTCTGAATTAATTCGAATGTCTTGCATTTACCAATGGCACCCTTTTACAGGAGAGCAAAGATAATCTCTCGTTTGTCCATTGGCTTCCTTGGGTCCTGCAGAATTATTACCACAGAGCCCCTCCGGGTCATTGGATGCTCCCCACATCCCCCCCAAACACACACACTGGGGCTTTAAAATTTTTTAAAAATAGATAAGAGCATTCAGCAAATAGCCAGATTGAGAATAAACTCAAAAATTATCACCAAGGCCCTTCCTCCGCCACAATTTGTCAAATCTGCTGATAGGAAACAAATTCTATTCATAAAGATTTTATTTGGGGGGGGGACTCTTGTGATTTGGTAGCAATTCAATTATAGTTTTGTGAGATAGTGAGCCTGGAGAGGGAATCCAGACTGACAAGAAATATGACAGGACAGTTACAGAGTGTTTATGCAATTAAACTTTCCCTGACAATACCTGCAGAATGATGAATGCGTGGGCGGAGGTATGTGAACGCAGGCAATGCCCCACAAGTATTGCCCATTTTTCATTATTATACAACTGTTCAGATCTTTCAAGAACAGCCTGAAGTGAGGTGGAAAAGAGAGTACTGTTCTGTAGCATGTTAACCAAATGCCTCCTTTTTTTTTTTTTCTTTTGTTCCCTCCCTCTACCGGGTCTTGATGTGCCAGATGATAAAAGAACATCTATTTTAGAGAAATGTTTCAAAAAGATTACGATTTACCCTGAGCTTGACATATATTAATTTTGGATACCAAAAGAGGTTTTTATTCTTTTTTCTATCTGCAACTTTATATCACTTCCCAACAGATAGAAGGGTGCATAATTAAACTGTTGGGTTTTTCATTTTATGCAAGCAGGTGCAAAGGGCACTGGAAAAGTAGGATTTTACTGATGGTAGATTAAGAAAGAAAGGAGAAACTTAAAAGCCTTTTGTCAAGAACCACAAAAGCTTACAGACGAGATTAATTTGGTTGGGCAAAGTCTGTATTATAGTGCCTGGGTCTTCCAAGAATATATGAAATCAGGAAAGTTACAGGATGTCAGAGCCTGTCAAAGACTATGTGCCGTTTTTCAGGTTGTTTACAACCCTTATGTGGGGTCTTTATGTGAGACTGTCGGTTTTGGGTGTGATTTTTTTTTTTTTAAACAAAGATTAAAGCACACAAATGTCTTTAAAAGAGCTTTAGTTTCATTTGTATAGACTTCACCTTGGCAAAATCAGGAGTGCCCAGAGTAAGGACTGAACCGATGGCAAAGTGAATTCCTTTCAGACCCCAGAGCTTGGGTGACTCATTGTGGGGAGGAGAGGGGGGAAGACAGTTTCAGCCTGTGGCACCAAGATGCAAAGGTTGAAGTGAAAACCATGTGTCTTCCCTTAATATTTACACATCTATTTAACTTAATGAGAATTTACTTGGGGAAAGGAAATGAAATCTATCCTAGAGCCATTCATTCATTCATTTTGACTTCTGGTAAGCTATTATGTCAATTTTTTGGTTTGGTTTTGTTTAATGTTGATGTGCCTTTGTTAACATTTGTATCTTTTTTAGGGACATTGAAACCCTTAAACTTTTACTTAGAAGTACTCAGTTGTTATGACCCACCCTCATTACCACTTCCTAGAGTTGAATCTAGACCCAGAGGCTGTAGTTGCAAGCCTACCTAGATGACTTTCCTCCTGGATTGAGTTTGCAGTTTAACATGGAGCTTCCACAAGCCCATGTGATCATTGTAAGTCAGACTCACATCTAGAGACTGTGTTTATAAGGTCCCATCCATTTGGTGAGTTCAGTGAAAGAACTGGTCACTTCCGTATCAGCAAAAAAATCAGTTAATCTTAGTTGTATTAGAAGTTAGTTGACCATACATTTCTGTCAAAAGGATCGAGTCAGAAATCCTATACAAACCATGGTCTAAATACAAGAGTTCCTTACAATTCTCTCTTTTGCCAAAAAGCTGCACTCTGTTATGTCCCCCTGCCCCCACAAAAAAGACCTGACTCTTGTCACATGTGATTTTTAATATGCACTAAAATTGATAGTTAAAAAAATACTGTTTCTCACATTACGTAGGTGTTAAAATTACACAGTGGTGTTCCTTTATTTTCAAAAACCAAATCTAATCCTGTTAATTCAAAGTGAATAACAAACAGGACTAAGACTTTTTCCCAAGTTGTTACATTTATTCAACCTGCTTGTGTTTTGTTCATCATAATTATTTCCAAGTCAAATCTGCACTGATTTCCTTGCGGACCTGCGTACCTCTGACTAACTTAAAGAATTGAGCTGGGATAATTCACACAATTCCTCGGGGGTCATGTTCAACTGTTTTTTTTCAAGGACATTTTTATTACAAAGCTGATGAAATTTGCATATTAATTCATTTCTTTCAATTTTTTAAGATTAAATGTTGTCAACATGTATCAGTGCGAGGCTCTGACAGTGCTGATGAAATGGGTCAGTCAAGCTTGAACACTTGGAGTAAGGCAGCCATCTGCAGCCCCCCTGCCCCTTGTGGGGTTCTGTGCTACCACTGAAACCTGGTTAAAAGAAAGTTTTATTCAATGCAGGATATTAAAACATTATCTAAGAAATGATAGGTGTTAGTCTTTCCATTTACTCAGAAAGTGAATTTGACAACAAAACGGATCTAAGGAGATCCTCGCTGACTTGGAGTTGGTGTTCTGTCAGTCTTCATTAAACCATAGTCAAAAAAGCCAGCTCCCCACCCCCCACCCAAAAGTTTTAAATTTGGTGAAAGGAACTTAGGAGAGAACTTGAGTTTAATGTTTCCTCTCCTGGTGAGATTTAATAGTTATGGGACTCTTCCTAGTTGTACTGCAGGTAAGAAGTGAGGATGGGGAGAACTGACTGGATGGATGGCAAGATCTGTTGTAACTTATATCCCAGTGTCCTCAGAGGTAGACCTGCCCTTCATTTTATACATGGCTAATACACATGAACGGTCCTGGGGCACGTCCAAAGCCTTCACAAAATGGTACCAGTGTTTACATGGAGATCTTCATTTCTATCTATATCCCGCTTGAACATTAAGCTGTATTGATCTATTCAATTTCCTTACAGTCAAAATACATACTTCCATCAGACACTCTCAAAGAGCAAGACCACCTAAGTGAGAAATCCCTATAAGTGTTATATTGCCTTTCTATGTGAACCCTGATGGCCTTTCCAGATCACTGATTGTTCTGTGTCTGCTTTTTGGTAGAAATCTCTTTGTGATGTACATAAGACCTTTAATAGATTCCAGAGGGCTTCAAAGAAAAAAAAGTGTCTGGCTGTTACATTGAAGTAGCAAGAGCCCTACCACCACCAAGCTTCATCTGGCTATACAACTAACAGAAGTACCTGCACAGCATAAAAAGGCACTTCTGGTACCTTGAGGTTCTTCAGGGTAGACCTCCCAAAACCACATGACCCAACTTTGCAATTTCTATCTCTGCTCTAGATGGTCACCTCCGGGGAGCTTCTGTAGTAGTTCATGGTATTTTTTTTTTAAGTACTTTCTTTAAAAGTACTAGTTAAATCTGGTCATATACTAACCACATTAGAGACTCGGATTTTCGAAGTTCTTACCCTTTAGCAATACATGTCCACTGGTTAATTCCTAGTCCAATATATGTACAATACCACTAGCTAGAAAAGTCTGTTTCCCAAAGTGGGAAAAAAAAAAATACACTGCAGAGTAAGAAGGGAACAATAGAAAGAGAAAGTAGCATCTGAAATGGTTTTATCTTGATTTTGAATTAAACTCCCAAACTCATATTGGATTGAAAAATCAAAATCAGACTTCACATTGTCGAGTTGGAAAATGTCAGATATGAAATATTTAAACTGTGGAATACAGTCTTCGACTTTGGGTTATAAAACTTTAATTTTATGAGTTGGTAGCATTCCACTAGTTCAATATTTTTAATTCTACAAATCCATGTTTATTAACTTTCAAGGTTTAAACAGTATCACCAAGTCTATTGAAACTAAATTATTCTGACTTGTGAGAGCTACAGGGTAGCTATAATTTGTTTTCTATTTCTACATAAGTGACAAAGACAAAAGAAAGAACAAATAAAAGGAATTGATTGCCACACAATCCCTTTTTATACTTTCAAAATGACCTAAAATTCTAGCTGGTGATTAAAGCAAAGATTCAAGCCTGCGGTTTTAATTGTGGAGTTTTCAGGCATAAGTCAGGTATCACTTAATATAGGGTTAGCCCTACATTAAAAGGAAAAAAAAGGGCTTCCATAATATTACTGCTAGAGACAACTGTATTCTGCTCAAAGAAGAAACAATGCTTTTTATCTTCTATTTAGGAAATATGAGCTGTGTCTCCCTACAACAGTTTGTAAAACCTCTACCTCAATTTCATGATTAAAGAATACCAAAATTAGTTGCTAATAGCAGTGATAACTTTTCATCTTCCTCCAGTTAGAATACATTTTTGTAACTCCCCAAGTGCTTCATCCCTATTTCTAGTGATCATCTAACATGTCACTGTTAATCTGTTCATTTATTCAGCACTTGTGCAACACCTACTATGTGCTAAGTAAATGAGGTCCGTTAATGAGACAGTTGTGGTATCACAGAAAGAACCGTATGCCAGGAGCCAGCAACCCACAGCCACTCCTGGCTCTGGCTCTGTGTATCAGCGGGCGTGCCTTAAGCATGATTTTTAACACTTTGAGCCACCTTCCTCACCCACGAGATGAAACTGGCATTTCCTCGCAGGATGGTTGAGGGTATCACAGACATAATAAATATGAAAATGCCTTAAAAAACAAACAAAACAAACCTCCAGTGTTTTAAACAGCTTGGTAGATAGTGCAGCACAAGTCTTCAGCGGCTGTCTTGTGATTTTTCTGGGTTTTTTTTGTAGGCGAACAATGGTGTCTTGGATTTTTACACTCTAATGCCTTATCCATAGCAGCTGCTGTTGACGTCAACATCCAAGTTAGATTATCCCACACAGTTTTTGATGAAATTCGTCCCTCCACCTAACTTAATCTCTATGTAATTTAGTTTGCTGCCAGGGAAGGAAAGTACATTTGCTATAAACCCAAACTCCTGGTTGCTAGCCAGAAAATTCAGTGTGTTTTGTTTATTGCTTTTGTTTCATATATAATGTATATGACTTCATGGTGATTTGTTCAGGGATGAGAAGCTGAGGAGTTACCCTTGTATCTAGAATCTGCTGAACATGTGCTATAAAAGCATTTCTTACTCCTGAGTTACGCAAATCAACTTGGAATACTGAGTCACCCTCCAGGGGCTGTTTTCTCTGAAAATGTATGAGCTTATAGTTCATGTTTCTTTTTTAATGATACATCCAGTGATAGGTCTTTTCTGAGCTTTATAAAAGCCTAGTGTTTCTTCCACTTCATGTTAGGAAGCCAGCTTCTGCTATTGTGGGTCGAAGTTCTCCAACTTTAAAACACAGGAGAATCTTGTCCGAAATGAAGATTTGCATCACCAGCCCTGTATGTCCTATGGCCTGGCCACATCGCTGAAACTTTCCTGAGCCACTCCGTCATCTAGATAAACCTGTTTCCCGTGTCTATCAGACAGCAGTCCTGTTTACCTGCTCCGAAAACTAAACTCACCACCCCCACCCTCCACCCCTGGCAGCTTTGACTCACAACCAGAACATACAAACAGATCAGCCAGGGGGTTGGGTGAACTTTTGTTCTTGATTGGAGTGAATGCAAGTTAGGATGAACAGGTTTGAATTATTTATTCTCCAAATCAGAAAAGCTTATCTTCTTTTTTGGACATATAATTTAATTACGAGGGACAAGGAGAAGTTGAAGGCAATATGTTTATGGCATCAATACAAATAACAGTTCAGTCTTTAATAATATGCTGGTGAAATTAGCAACTAACCCATTCTCCAAAAATAACCAGATCAGACTGAACCTGAATCAGTCTCTCAAGTGGTAATAGGGAAGAACAGTCCACTGATACCCAAAATGATGGTGAAAGAGTATGCCTTAAAGTTGTAACTTATCCACTGATTTACTCAAGCTTCATGAACAATCACATGAATGCTATGTCCATATGTATCAAAAAACAGAAGAATTATCTTTTTTTTCCTTGATAATATACTGATTTCTATAATGTGTGTATTTCTTAATGGTGGTGGCATTTGGATGAGAGATTATTAAACTTGTTAAGGAATCATGTAGTTCTTCAACCTTGCATCGGGAGAGTGATTAGGCATACTGGTTTTATCTCCTCAATGTGTTTCCTCTCAAATGGGTACCATTACAATAAATCACTATGAGAACTTTCCATTCTGGAAGAACGTTCTCTGCTTAATATAGAAGAAGAATGTCTTCTTTCTACTTTACTTTGAGTGAACGGAGACTCATTTTGCAATTGGCACATCCTGCTATCTGCAAAACCTGTGCCAGAGCTGCCCTCAAGGAGCTGGGGTCCTGGTGGGGCACTGAGACAGTCAATGGCAAGTTACACAAGCCATCACTCAGTTACAATCAAAGGACTGGAAAGGACAACTACAAAGTGCCAAGATACATAACAGGGGTGACCTCCAGAATTTCCAGAAGATAAATAAATATTAAATGATTTTATTCCTTTTTGGTTAGGAAATAGGAGCACAGAAGGAAGCAATATGTGGCTTTGGCCTTGAAACTGGGCAGTTTCTATGCCCTTTAGGAGAAGGAGCTAGGATCTTGGTGATTTCCTTCACCGAAGCTTAACTTGGTTCAAGAGACAGAGCTCATTAGAGGCGGCTGCCTCTCTAGCCCTTAGAAGGTGTTCACAGGGCCCTATGGGAATATCTTACATTGTAAAAGAATTTTATTCTCCAAAGGAGATAAATCACATTTTTTGAACTTAAAAAAAAAGATATGTTCTCATCATTTTAAGTGTTCACACCCATCTTGCTTTTCAGGCCATTCTGAATGGGTACTACCTTATCCTAAATGTTAGCGTTATAATCTTAATTCCCCTTCTTAGACTTCACAACAGAACCGTAAATATTCTAATAGAATTACCTGTTTAAAATAATCCTTTCTAGAGAAAACATTTATAAGCATATCCATTGTAACTTTTTTGCTATTGCAAAAAAATTATCTATAATTTATAATGGAGACTTGGATAAATAAGTGAAATTACACCCATGGACTAAAATTCTATGCTGCCATTAGAAAGAATGTGGAAGATATACATATTCAAACATGGAACAGGTTCCAAGCTATTAAGAAAAAGAAGAAAAAAAAAAAAGGCAGGGGGCAGAACAACATACATAGGCTGGTGTCATTTGTGCACCAAGAGAACAATTGCAGATACTTGTACTGGCAAATGCATAAAATACCTCTGCAAGGATATATAAGAATCTGGGGATATGTAAGAAACTGCCTCTGGGAGAGATTTAAGGAAATTTGGGGTCAGAGTTGGGAGGAGGGTTTGTTTGCTTTCACTATACTATAACCTTTCATACTACTTGAACTTTTTTTGCCTCTTTTTTAAATTGAAGTATAGTTAATTTACAATGTTGTATTAGTTTCTAGTGTACAGCAAAGTAATTCAGTTATACATACATACATGTATATGTATGGATATATACATACACATATATATATAATCTTTTTCAGATTCTTTTCAGTATAGGTTACTACAAGATCTTGAGTAGAGTTCCCTGTGCTATAAAGTAGGTCCTTTTGTTTACCTATTTTGTATATAGTAGTATGTATATGTTAATCCCAAACTCCTAATTTATCTCCCGCCACTGCTGCTATCCACTTTGCTAACCACAAATTTGTTTTCTATGTCTGTGCGTCTATTTCTGTTTTGTAAATAAGTTCATTGGTATCATTTTTTTTAGCTGGACTTTTTTTTAAACCACATGCCAGCTTTAACTTTTAATGTTTTTAATGGTTAGAAAATAAACATTTAAAAGCTGGGATAATCATAACTTATTTTTGAAATAAATATCATGTTAAAATCAAGTAATCAAGTAAAAGGGAAATAACTTTTTTCAATTATGCTTTTATACCACAGTGGATCCTTTTGTAATTTAAACAACCCTGATATTGTAAATTGCATTTACAATATATCCATTTTTCCGAAACCGAAGTGCGCTCTCTGAGTAAGTTCTGGGAGCTCAGGAAAAATTATTTGCACTGAATCACCAAGCAGTTAGCTCCGCCAGTCGTGCAGACAGAAAGGGCGCCTGGAAAGCAGCCACATTCATGGAAAAAGAGAAAGTGAATGAGGATGCAGCCCTGTGACCTCTGGCAACAAATAGTGCTAGTGTAAAATGGGCACTAATAGAACGTTCGGTGCAGAAACCCTCTGCCCGAGCTAGAGTAATTAGGACTGTAATTCGGATTTGGGATTTCTCTCTGAGGTTTCACAGCTTATGAAGTCAGCAGAACAGGGTTATTAAATCATAGCCTCGTACCAAGTCAAAGAGATTTTTCTGAACGTAGAAGACAGGGAAAATGCAAGCGCCCGCCGAGCAGTCCTGTGGGTGAGGCGATGAACCCATCCCCGGCACAGCTAATGACCTGTTTTAGGGGCACAGCTCATATATTCCAAATAACGGGGGGAAAGAATTCCAAATAGCTTAACATCATTAAACCCAAAATGCTATTGGATCCTTCCTCTGTGGCATCATAAAATACCTTATCCAAGTGGAGGAGAGAGATGCTTGCTGTAAATCATGGAAAGTTTATGCCCCCCCAGATGCAAACTTCACACTAACTTCTTCACTCTGGGGAAGGTTCATGGGTTTGCTTTGTTTGGGGGTTTGGCTTGGGGTTTTTTTTTTAAGCAATAATAGTCTTTGTAGGATGGCTGCCGTGTCAGCATTTATCTTGAAACTCGTGGATATGAGTTCTGACTGGAGTCACCTTTCTGACAAGTGTTATTGCGACTGTGTTTTATATCCCTGTTCAGAATGGTTTCTAATGATAAAGCCCTGTCTACCTCGCTGCTTCACACTAAATTATAGATGCCACGATGACAGGGCAAACTGCATCTGAGCGCACAGCTCCAGCTCCCTCTCTGTGATGTCAGTGCCTCCACCCTTCTGTGCCTGGAATTAAAAATGGGAAGCCAAGATATGCAAAACATTTGTGCTTAAAAATAATGTTCTGTCAGTTATTAAACAAGTGATATTTCATTTAATCAGCTCAAGGGATTATTTTAAATGAAAAGGCAGAGAGGATGATTTTATTAACACATTCCTGCCCTAGAGTCCTACTGTAATAATTCTTTACCTGCCTAAATTAAAAAGTTATCATTCAGTCTGTCTACAGGAAGAAGTTCTGGGTGATTGGATTTTATTAGTTCTTTGATTTTCAGTTGCTCACGAATGGAAGTAAAGGCTGAAAAGCTTATCCTATAGCAGCGAGAATGTTTCAGCTAGTTAATAAATCACCCCTTCTCCAGACAGTGATTGTTCCAGGACTTATAAAACAAGTGTATTTCTGAATACAGTATTTTATCGAAATGGGGTCCATCTGACCAATCCACTTATATATTTGAACCTCCCTGCAATTCATTCCACCGCTATTTCAACTATCATGGGGAACTTAGCTACTATCCAAAATATATTTCTAAATGTTATTTAATTGTCAATTACATATAAAGCTTTATGCCAGGATCTGGAGGAAGAGGAGACAAAGAGATTAATAAAATCATATTTCTGGCCTTAATGGAGCTTATAGGCTAGTAGGGGAGGCACCCATGTAAACAAAGAATACAAAGGAGTCAGTGAAACAAAGGCTGGGGGAGAAGAGAATAGAGGCAGCTGACGTGAGGGTTCAAATACCTACCCTGTCCCAGTGCAACAAGCATCATCCTTGTAACACCTTTTGTGAATATGGTATTTTACAGTTTACCAAGTATTTTCAGATACAGTTCATGTTTGCTCATTTGAGTTCCAAACCAATCCTATGAGCTTAGGAGTATATTATTTCCATTTTACAAATGAGAAAACTGTAAACAGAGAAACACATAATTCTTGCCTGATCCTGGATCTCATGATTGAAACCTGAACTTCAAAGTTTTTCCTTCTTACGATAGCCAAGCTTGCTAACCTGGTGATCTGTGTGGTCACCCGATGTCAAGGGGAACGTTGTAGACAAAACTGTGTGTATGGACGTAAGTGCCTTGTTCTCTTGAAAAGAGTTTGCTCAGATTCTCAAGGTGGGCCATGATTCCAGAAGAGAGTAAGAATTCAGGAGAATCCCTCATCAGTTTTTGCATCTGGCTTGCCGTGAATGTCACTAGATTGGTTTGATTTTTCTTGAAGAATGGGGGATAGGCCATGAGATCGAGTTTGCACGGTGTTTAGACACCGCTCCTCTCCAGCTGCCTTTCGTCTCTCTGATTTCCACGTAGAGGGTGGGCAGCAGCTCCTTCAGTGCCTCTTCACTCACGTATTTGTTCGTTCACATAAGCATCGGTTGAGCACCTACCACGCTCCTACTGAGTCCGTCTCTACCCAGGAGGTGCAAGGTATCATTAGGTCATTCATTTGTTTTTTTCAACCCGAATTCTGTGGGCAAAGATCTCTACCAGATGCTTTGAAGGTCATGAGGATGAATAAGAAATGGGACTTTCCTTCAAGGATCTTAAAGTCTAGTAACAGAAGGAAATTGGAAACAGCTGTGTAGAATCAAGACTAAGCTAAGGCACTGCAGTAGAAAGAACGTAGGTTATCAAAGGTTCAGCCTCGTACAGGGGATGCAAAAATAAACGGGAGAACTTTCTGGAAGAGTGCTTAAAAGGAGTATTTTCAGTTCCCTTCAGAAGTAGCTCTCTAGAGGATGTCCTCTGTTCCATGTTAATTGTCATACTCCTCAAATTCTTTTCCAGCATGCAAATGGTACTGTTCATCTACTCACTGCTCCCACCCAATATCGATACTTATCCGTATCCCTGGGGCAGAGTTATCTTGGCTATATAAAGAAGAAGGGAATTCAGCCAAAATTGCATTTGGTGGGAGAGTGGCTTTCTGTTGCATTTGGAACATACTCCTATCATTTTCACTCATTTTCAGTCCTTCTGATGGATCTCTCCAGTTGGAAAGAACTCAAAACCAATTTCAGCGCAGATGCAAATAATCCTAACAAATTATTCTATAAATACACCACAAATAGCAATACTTTCTGAGGTTGATTGCTCTTACTTATCAAATAAGGAAACTGGAAAACAGAAGCTGTGTCCGTGTGAAGAAAGTGGGTTGACTCTGAACCCGGAGATCTGTTTGGTTCTGGTCAACCCGACAGTGCTGTATCCAGCCTAGAAGAATCCTAACTTCCACTGGGTTGGCTCGTGCTACACAGGGATTCACATCTTTCTAAAAATAGTCTGTCACTTACTAACTCCTGTTCTAGATGTGTGTGTAGGCGGTAAGGGAGGGCGTGCGGTGGGACAGGAGATAGAGACCTCATCGTACTCTCATAGGCAGAGGAGCAATGAGGGGAGGGTAGCCCCAGCTCTCCGAAGGGCCAGCTAGTCATGTTACAACTCTTACAAGTCAGGATTGAAGAAGCGGAGGATGGAAGTCCATGAAGCTTGTCTCCTTGCACTGAAAACATGCCATAGGTTGACAATTCTGTGGACACAGTATCAACCCCAACATGTCCACTTAAACTAAAAGATGTAAGTCACATTATATGGCCTCACATGTATCGAACTTCCTGAGTAAATTAAGCTATTCAGTTTAATACAGTAGAAAATGAAATGTAAACATCATCCTGAGTCAGCTTATTTTCTTTGGAAATGGCAGTAGGTAGAGGGAGGAGGGTTCAGGATGGGGGTAGAAGAACTCCTGTACTGTTTAATGTAGAACGTGTAAAAATTATGGTCAAAAGAGGTATGGTTTTAATGAAGACTATTATGACATTAAAAATTCTCCTAGCCTTCGTTCTCCTAGGATCAGGGGACTGACTTCCTAGGCTGAGAAGTTATAATGGTTAAATATCCACTACTATCAGGTATGGGAGGCAGTAGAATGCAATAATAAAATTAATAACAGTAATAATAGCAGCAAATAGCCAGTGAGAACTTCCTGTATATAGCTCAGGCAATGTGCATATATTCTCTCATTTAATTCTCACCAAACCCTCTGAGGTTGGAACAGTTATGAACCTCATTTTACAAAAGAGTGAAAAAACTTAGAAAGGTTAACTTATCTTAAGGTTACATACCAATAAGCCGTGGGGCTCATCCTTGAACCTGGTGCTCTGACCTCACAGCCCAAGTTCACATCCACCACCCTGTAAAGCATGGCTCTAAAGTCAGACACACCTGACTTTAAATCTTGTCTCGGAGCTGGATAACTTTGGACAAGTTATGTTACTTTTCTTTTTTAACTGAAGTATAGTTGATTTACAATGTTGTGTTAGTTTCAGGTGTACAGCAAAATGATTCAGTTATACATACACACACGTACACACAGGATGATGAAATATAAACATCATCCCGAGTCAGCTTATTTTCTTTGGAAAATATATATACACACACACATATATGAGGGTAAGTAAAAAATTATCCACTCTCTGGCTGTAGAATTTACTTTAAATAACTTTTAGAAAAGACAAATACATCATTTTTCGACATAATCCCCTTGCTTTCCAGTACACTTTGTCCTTCTGTCAACAAGCTTTTGTATTCCCTCATTAAATGTTTTAGTCTGAGCTGAGAGCCACAAATGCACCACTGTCTTCACTGCTCCATCAGAAGTGAATCTTCGTCCTCGTAGGGCTGCTTTCAGGGGACCAAACAGCTGAAAGTCCGACGGAGCAAGATCAGGACTATAGAAAGGATGCTTTCACACCTCAAAACGAAGTTTTTGCAGAGTGTTGACATTGTGGGCAGACATGTGCGGACATGCACACTCTCAGACCACAAAAAATGAATCCCTGCGCGCTGCTCTTCTTGCATACAAATCACACGTGGGGCATCCGTTTTGCTCCCACCACAGTTACAAATGAACTGATGTAACACATTCACACCTGCACAACAGTGACTGGGGAGACAGTAGCCTTGAACGGAAAGCACTGATAAGACAGTGCGGCCAACAGAAGTTTTAATATAACTGGAGTGTGGATAATTTTTGACTCACCCTTGCATATATATTCTTTTTCGGATTCTTACCCCCTAGAGGTTATTATAGAATTTTGAGTATAGTTCCCTGTGCCATACAACAGGTCCCTGTTTGTTCTCTATTTTATGTACAGTAGTGTGATTTTGTTAATACCAAACTCCTATTTTGCTTTCTTAGCCTCAATATCTTTATCTGTAAAATTGATATAATAATGCCACTTCAAAGGATCACGTGAGGATGAAAGAAAACCTTGTCGAAAAGTGCCAAGTAAACCCCCATATTATAGCCCATTGCCTTACATAAATGTTTAACAAAATCTAGGGAATTCTTAGAGGAAAAAAAAAAAAGAATGGAGACTTGTGATAAATTGAAGTGACAACTTAGATGGCTAATATGTGTTGAAAGTGTGTATACACATAAATTGTAATGCATATATGTATAACTGTGTCTCTGCAGATCACTTCACTTTGAGTTGTTCTCATTCCAACTATTAATAGAGTTTTAGTTAAAAATTAATTAAAAAGTTAACATGGGATTAACTGAGCGGATCACTCTCAGAACCTGGAAATTGGACGTGCAGCTCTGGTTGTGGTTAAGACATCATTTTATCATTTTACTCTTCTACTACAATGGATTGTGTACAAAAAAAAATCTCAAATACAAACAAAAAAAGTAGTTCATGCATAAAGCATGATGCCCTGAAGCATATTAGATCTGTTTATCTCTTTGTTTAAAATGAATGCTACTTGGTAGAGTTTACATAACATGGCAGGGATCAGCTTGATAAAGTGTTTATATCACCTGGGGAACGCAGCGGCTCATTTCCTCAACACCTTTCCACATGACTAACTTGCCAGCAAGTATAATAGCAAACAAAGTTTTAATAGGTCAAGAGCAGAGTAACTGCTCACATTAACAGGAGGGAGAGAGGGGCTTGACGTGCACCAAGGCTAATAACTGACACTTGCAGCACACATTTTTGAATGCTGCTTAATGGGGAGTTTAGAAGGAAAGGCTTTTATAAAAGCCTGAGATTACTTACAAGCTTTGGGGAGAAGGAAGGGGGAAGTGGAGCAGCATGGCTGTGCGTGCCCACTTGAAAATGTGGGCCACTTTAAGGCAGGTGGCTCGTAAACCATTTCTCCATCGACTGCCGGCTTTAGCAGCTCACAATTAACTCCATCATTGAGCTTACGGATTGACTGCATTGCTTCCATTTTCTTTGAAGCCGTCCCAACTGAGAGAGGCTCTCATTTTTATTTGCTTGTTGTCTAAGGGAAGCTGCTACTTGGAGACTGTTTTCGTCATATCACATCAGTTTTGCTAAAAGCTGCTGCAAGACAGATAAACATATGGATCCCTCTTGGAACTCCCCCCCCCCCCCCCCCCGCCTACCAGGAAGGGGGAAAAAAGGTAGAACATTTTTTCTTTCTTTCTCTCTTTCTTTGCAGCTTTGTCTTTCTTGGGCAGTGTGATAATTTATGAAGTTAATAGCATCTATCGAGTTCATAGGCCCCCTTTTTTCCCCCAGAAGCACTCAAAATAACAAGTTTCACTGAAGTTTCGGGGAGTGTTCAGATGAATAGCTATGTTGCTGACCTTGACTTTGGCAGCCTGTAAATGACAGAGTGTGCACCATGTTGTATTTATCCTTTCCACATTACCAAGAGGGAGGCAAAATCTGCCACTGTATTTAAACAGAAGAATGGACAGAATTCCTTTTGTTGCAGAGTCCGTGTCTTTTGTGAGCATGCAATCATTGAAGTCCCTTTAATAATACAGGATGTGGAGAAGCTGTGTAGAAAAAGAATGGGGAGTTCATGTGGAATGTTCCTTAGGTCCTACCCACTGTAGCAAATAGGAAACTTTGTCAATATGTATCCAGGCTCCGGAGGGATACAGATCAGTAACTGAATCATAGGTAAATAGATAGATTAGATATGGCAGTGGTGGGAAACACATGCTGAAAAACAAATCCACGAGAACAATTTTACAGAGCCTGCCTTCTATTTTCATAAGGAACCTAAGCCAAATAATCTGACAAGGGCGGAAATCAAATCATCTGTCAAGTTCCTCTACCTTTCATTTATCACACAGTTTAATACCGTAATGAAAAATAGCAAATGAAAAATGAAGTGAATGACCACTGAAAAATGCATTCTCTGAGGATACACTAATATGTTATTAGTCTGAATCCTCCACCCCTGTACACACGTCACTGCTAGGGGAGGGCCTGTGGTCACACCACCCTTTTCACTCAAGCATGACAAATCCTGGGATGACATCAGCATGGTGATTGGGTGAGCCCGCAATGCAGAAAAGCTTCCCTCTGTCCTTTAGTCCTTACAGGCTCCTACACTTTTGTATCCCTTCTTTACATCAAAATATGAGCTAGGACATGGTGGCTGGATGTGAGCAGAAGCCCACGAATTCCAGACTCAGCGAAGAAACTTAGTGGTGGGAAGAGTGCACCGTCATTTATGCACCGTTCACTACAGGCCAAAGACTAACCTTCATAATCACCACACAGGTAGCGTGAACCCCATTTTCACGACTGAGGAAACTGAAAATCGAACAATTCATTTGTCCAACTGCTAAAAGTGGTAGGGGGAGAATTTGGACCCAGGCCTACTTGATAACAAACCCTATGGCCTCCCGGCTGACCGTGCTGCTTCCTGTAAACCAAGAAGATGGAAATGTTGCACCAAGAGGATGCTGGGGCACCTGCGAGGGAATACAGAGAATGAAAAGGAACTCGGTCAATGGCTTTAAATATAAAATCCAAACAATAATGGCTAATATCTACGGAGCACTTACAGCATGCCAGGCGTTTTTCAAAGTACTACCTTCACTTGTTTGAGCCTCATGAAAACCCTAGGAGTGGGTACTTTTCTTAATGTCTTTTCCAGCTGATGGACCTGAGGCTCAGAGAAGTCAAGGAAGTCCCCCAAGTTTACACAGCCAGCCAGCGGTAAAGCTAAGAACCCACCCTACGCAGCTGGCTGCAGAGCCTTCTCCCCAGCTGCTACCTCTGCCCCATCAGCTTTTAGAGCAGGAGGGAAGTGAGAACTTGCCTGGGACAAAACGGATACACGGCAGCGTGATGCTTCCTTAGAAGCAGAGGTTATCATTAAGAGAATAGTTTTAGGAACAGTGATAAAATAGCTCCATTGAAATAATACCACCCATTAAAATAAAATACCAGTCCTGTCCAAACAGTGTAAGCTTCGGGAAGAGAGAACATTTATGTTACACACTTGGTACAGTCGAGCAGATTGTGGGTACTCAAATCAGTCTTTTGCTCCTAAGCCCAGATGATTAATAAGGCAGAATATATTTCTTTCTAAGGAGCAGAGGAGTTGGTTCTGATTTAGACAGTATGTGCTGTTGAGCCGCAAACCAAAATTGACCTCAGCATAATTAGGTTGGACACGGTGGAGTGAGGACTTGAACACAAATCGTTCTATTTTGACAAGCAGGCTTCAAGAGCGGCTGCCTTCTTTCTTTCCTTTTTTTTTTTTTTTTTTTAAAGGAGGATGATGATTATTTAATATTTGTTGAGTGCCAACAGTGTCCTCAGCGCTGCGCGAGGCCTAGGAACTGGATGTTGGAAACTGCCTGAAGGGAAACGTTAGCAAATTAAAATCCATAGACTCAGCATGAAGGCGGCTGAGGAATAGCTGATGAGAGGAAGACTCTGTGCCCGTCCCAGAACGACAACAAAAAAAGGAAGCGATAAGACGAGAAAGAAAAACCTGTGTTGTTCAAATGGCAGGGATGCAGTGGGGTGGAAAAGTCGGCTTTAGAAGAGAGAGCTCCCACCCAAGTGAAGCTGATAGAAAGGAACAGAAACTTCAGCAGGCAAGATGGAGGGCAGGAGAAGGAAGCATAAATTCAAAGAACAAAGACATCAAGGCAAATTATCAGCCTTTCTACGAGTCCTTCAAGGGAAGGGGCCCTGGAGGAAAGGTAGCCGCAGGTCGGGGTGTTGGGAGCAGCTTGGGGATCACGGGGCGCAGCTGACTGATCGCTCTGCCTGCGTGCGTGGCGCGCAGCACGATGGGGACATCTCTGGCCCAGGGGTGGTGAGGGAAAGTGCACTTTGGGTGGTGAAGGTGGAGCTGGGTCCCAGAGATAGGGACATCAAAGAAAGCTGGGATGGAAATTACATTTCATTACCTCCCCAGGGGCTGATGGCCTCACTTGGCAAGTCCTAGAGCAGCCAAAAAAGAAGCTGACCCCAAGCACCACATCACCAATCATCCCTGTGGCAACAGCACCTACAGCCCCGAGCAGGCAGGTCTCCCAGCGGATGCCTAGTTCGGAGTTCACCTCTCAGCAAGCGCAGTGGCATTCTGGAAAGAAACACTGCAATAGTGGAATCGGAGCAAATTGGAGAAGACTTAGAAGCTATGGAGTCCTTTGAAGGAGTCCCCAAAACCATGGATAAAAGAGAACTGGTGGGTGTAATGCATTCTGACTTTCAAAGGACTTGAAGAAAGAGAGAGAAAAAAAAAAATCCTTGCAAGAGGCTATTAAGCAAAATTGGTAACCATGGGGCAAGTGTTAAAATTCTGTTACATCTTAAAAACTAGTTAAGAGGTGGAAAGCAATGAGTGGGAATAAAAGGCCATTTCTTTCTGTAGAAAGAGGTTAATTGTGGGGAGCCCAGGGGAGAATGCTGAGACCAGCTTTCTTCCGTCTTAATAACAACCTGGAAGAGGAAGATGAAAAGCAAGATGGCAAAACTTGTTGATGAAAAAGAATTATTTAAGGGCATTTGAGTCATGGAAGAATCTGAGAGAGTCTAGAAAACACAGACACATGGGGGGGAAGAAACAGGAAAATTAAAAATATCCCAGCAAGTAAAAATTCCGCTAAAGCAGGTAGAGGGCAATCCACCTCAGAAAGGAGAAGCAAAAACCAAGATCAACGGCACACATCTCTCCAGGGCCGAGCAGCCTGGGTGTGGTTGTCTGGAGTGCGGTTCTTTTGTGGAAGTAACTGAGACTAGGCATTGGTCGCTGTGGAAGCTAGTTTATCATCTGCCGCTACTAAACCTGAGCCTCTCCCCAGTTTTTTCATTTTCTCTCGTTGTAAAATAAGGACAATAAAATTGGCCTCATCTGTAGAAATACTGAGGGATCAGATCTGGTCTCGACTGAAAATTCCATGTCAGACAGTGTTACCCATATATTTATTGATTGAATTAGTAACAGGTCTCCAAAATACCCAAGTGGCTTTTGTGTTCCATTCTATTGCCTGCCTTTGGCACATGACTGAAGCTCTTTTCTGTTCACAAAAAAAATGCTTTATTTCTACAGATGGCACCAAAGCACACCCTGCGTGTGTGAGTCAGGCATTGTCCCCTAGAGAAAGGTTCATGAATAGGAAGTTAATCAGCTTCTTATAAGATAAATTCTAGCTATTTCAAATTTAAAGGAAATGCTGTCCCACCCCGAAGCCCAATGAATAATATCTTGGGAAGCCAGGAAGTGAACTCGTGCTCTACTGCTTCCCACCTCACTCTCCCAGTCCCAGCCATCTGGACAGCAGAGCCCACTTTCTGAAAGAATGCCTCAGGAGGGCAAGAGTTTAGGTTGACTTTGCAGCCGAGTTGGGTGGTATCAGAGAGCCACAGCAGAAATAAAGGTAAGAGGGGCGGATACTGTAACATTTGCAAGTACTTTCCGGTTTAAGAAGTGCTTTCGCATCCATTGGTTTGTTTAATTCTCATAAGGACCTTGTTGTGGGAGTCCCACATCTCACCATTTTATAGATGAGATAACCAAAACTGCGGCACAGAAAGGCTCACCGTAGCTAAGGTACAAAAGAGCTGAAACTCCAGCTTGGCTGTTCTCATGACACAAACCACCCTCCGCTTCACCTGCCCTTCTTCAGGATTTAAATAACCTCACAGGCATGGAAATGATTGCTGTTTATCATCCCTGGGAGTTTTGCGAAACCCTCTCCTCCTCTCCCACCCCCTCTCCAAGGTGTACACACACACACACACACGCACGCCCAGAGAGCACTTAAGGTAAATGGAAGCGGCCACTTGGACACACACATGTTAGCCAGAGCACACCACTGGAGAGACGTGTTTACACGTTCAGCATTACCTTTAGGACGTCTGTGGAGATTGGGGTTTCCGTTTGCACTCATCTTATGTTAGTGATTTTCATATTACATTAGCAACGTTAATCTCTTCTAATGGGTTATAAGTTACAAACACAATGAGACTCAATTTAACAACCTTCATACTTTGGCAGCAACAGCAAAATTTACTACCAGAACACCAGTTCCAATCTCTAATTAAAAGATGCATCAGGATATAGGAACCTCAGTAGTTCTCATATTTCAGATCTAGAGTGGAGCCAAGGTGGATGGTGGGCAGTTTGGGATGGAAGAAGTTTGTGAATGGGGAGAGACGGTTTAAGGAGCCACTGTTGGGCTTGAGATTTCATTGCTGTTATTCTGAGTTAATAGAGTTTAATTTCTGAATCACTAGACTTATAGAGCCTCAGGAAAGCATGGGTGTTGAAATCACCAAAATCATCATCAGATCTCACTTATCAAGCCAAGGCAGCGTATTTCTCCAACAAGCCCTTCACCGGTGTGCTAGACAACTGGAAAATAAATGGCTCAACCTCCCTGGAAGCCCCTTGCTCCTGACCACTGTCTGTCATAAATGAGAGAAACATTCAAACAAGGAATCCCCGAAGAAAGGAAAGAGAAGTCCCGATCCCAAAATGGGGATTGGCCTTAGGGCATTGTACTGTTTATTGGCTTAGTGTCCGCAGGAAATTCTGAGGAGCTGACTCTAGTACTAAATCTTATTCATTCTAGGCTTCCATAATACACATGATGGCAACCACTTGGAAATGCTTTGGGATCCCGGCAAATAAGCTGTAAAAAATTGAACCTATTTTATAAGCAAGACCTCTTTTTTCTATATGTACACATTATAAATATAAATTTAGATCATCAGGTGGTCACGATCCAGTCCAAGATCCAGAAATGCACCCAAAGTGCCAAGGTCCTCAGGTCATAACCCGACCTTATCCCGTGGAACTTTTGGAACGTCTTCTTAAAAGTTTTGCTGGGAGCAAGCACATGTTTCCAACTCACTCACCTTCAGGACTGAAACCCCTCTCTATTATAACTATTTTTCTTTTTACCAGGCAGGGATTTCTTGCTGTAACATATACATGCATTCACTGGATAATAAAACTTCCCTGATTACCTTATAATTGCACATTAAAAATTTACTAAGATAAAATTAATGTGATTTTAATAATATTGTTTTAATATACAGACTGTCAGGTGACAGGGAGAAAACTGTTTGGAATTCCGTATGCAATATGCCTCCTTCACAACCCCCCTCAGAACAATAGCTGAACCAGCAGAGGAGCCATTGTCTGTTAAAATTTCTGATACATGCCTCCCAGGGGAAATGGCTGAAGTTGGGCCCTTTTAAAATGTGACCGGACAATGCTTTTGAGACTATAATGTGGAGAACTTCCCTGCATGACAGGGGGACAGGGGCAAATCAATGTATACAGAACGGTGTTTCCTGTACATTCTTCTGTGAGGTTCAGCCAGAGAACATAACTTCAAAGAATCTTTTGATGGAGAGAAAATGTTTTCATTCGCCCGTTTTATGATAGTGCTGCAGGATACTTACAGTTGATTTACTATAATGACAGGACCTGGCTACCGTCCCAAAGGAAAAGAAATCCTACTTTTCTCCTGCCACATTTATTATTCCCAGCTAGAGGTGGGGACAGGCAAGGGACGGGTTAAAGGGGAAGAGGGCTGGAACACAGCAAATAGAGACCATTAGACTCCCACCAGGGGTACTTGCACAAGGCCTGTGACCCAGGGCAGGAACGTTCCCATGGTCAGGTGTCCGCTCGCACCAAACCCCAATAAAGAGAGCAGACCTCCCAGCGCTACCCGGCTGCCGAGGATCTGAGGGGCTGGGGAGAAGTAATGGGGTAGAAGGCTGGCTTCTACCCCGTTGGGCAAAGACTCAGCCAAAGGAAGTGCCAGGACACTGTGCTGACCCACTTCGGGCCCTTCCTCTCTGTTTGTTCCCAGACAGAAGAGATACAAAAGGATCACTATGGCATGGTGAAAAGTGGGAGAAGCATTCTGGAAATTGACATGCAAATAAGCACTCCAAGTACTCCACTTTGTTCTAAAAATTCCCATCCCTGGGACCTCTGAAAACACCAATCAGAAGAGGAGCAGTGATGGGAAGGCCCTGATGGTTCTGCAGCCAGAGTCTTCCCCTTTGAGGGATTGTTTCTGTACCATTTCCCAGTCTGAGCTGGCACAGGTAAAACTAAGCATGCAACCACAGATGACTGAGAAGCCAACAGGTTTAGATGTAACAGATCTGTGTTCTATAACAGCACACATGGCATTCGAGTGGCATCTTCTATGAATGATCTTAGCTGCCCACGAGAGCCTGGGTTCCTGAGAGAAGCCAGATATTTCAAATGGGCCAAAGGCAGCAGTCTCCACAAAGCCCGCTCCTGCAAACCGAGCAGATGCACATCTTCTTGCAAAAGGACACTCAAGTTCTAGCTTAAGACAAAATCCCTGCCTTGATCACTTAATCGCTGTTCCTTAAATCGCCACTGCCTCTAATGACCTAGACATCAGGCTCCCACCACCAGCTCCGGGGGCTTACTCCACATGGTGCTAAATGGAATCAAATATCAGCTATGAAGGTAGAGCTGCCAGATGTCTCTGGTTTAAGTGACGAACGCTAGGCGCTGAGAAAGCTGGTCCGTTCCTACAGGGGGTGGTGCAGGCCACATGCAGGAGGAGACACAAGGTGGGCAGGGTTGACGTGAATACTCTGGAAGCTGGGCTCTTTATTAGGAAATTAGTGGACTAATTTTTTTTTTTTTTTTTTTTGGGGGGTACACCAGGTTCAATCAACTGTTTTTATACACATATCCCCATATTCCCTCCCTTCCTTGACGCCCCCCCCTCGATTCCCCCCCACCCTCCCTGCCCCAGTCCTCTAAGGCATCTTCCATCCTCGAGTTGGACTCCCTTTGTTATACAACAACTTCCCACTGACTATTTTACAGTTGGTAGTATATATATGTCTGTACTACTCTCCCGCTTCTTCTCAGTTTCCCCTTCACCCCCCACCCCCTCCCATACCTCGAGTTCTCCAGTCCATTCTCTGTATCTGCTTCCCTGTTCTTGTCACTGAGTTCATCAGTACCATTTTTAGATTCCGTATATGTGAGTTAGCATACAATATTTGTCTTTCTCTTTCTGACTTACTTCACTCTGTATGACAGATTGTAGTTCTATCCACCTCATTACATATAGCTCCATCTCATCCCTTTTTATAGCTGAGTAATATTCCATTGTATATATATGCCACATCTTCTGTATCCATTCATTTGTTGATGGGCATTTAGGTTGCTTCCATGTCCTGGCTATTGTAAAGAGTGCTGCAATAAACATTATGGTACAAGTTTCTTTTGGGATTATGGTTTTCTTTGGGTATATGCCCAGGAGTGGGATTACTGGATCATATGGTAGTTCTATTTGTAGTTTTTTAAGGAACCTCCAAATTGTTTTCCATAGTGGCTGTACCAACTTACAGTCCCACCAACAGTGCTGGAGAGTTCCCTTTTCTCCACACCCTCTCCAACATTTGTTGTTTCCAGACTTTGTGATGATGGCCATTCTGATTGGTGTGAGGTGATACCTCATTGTGGCTTTGACTTGCATTTCTCTGATGATGAGTGATGTTGAGCATCTTTTCATGTGTTTGTTGGCCATCTGTATGTCTTCTTTGGAGAAATGTCTATTTAGGTCTTCTGCCCATTTGTGGATTGGGTTATTTGCTTTTTTGGTATGAAGCTGCATGAGCTGCTTGTATATTTTGGAGGTTAATCCTAGTGGACTAATTTTTTTTAAAAACCTGGTTCTATTTATGTGTCCCATGTATCTCACCCACAGGAGTAGCTAACTCTCTACATCGTCTTCTTCCCCTCCCGATTATCCTAGAGTCAAACCTTCTTGAAAATTACCAACCCTCCTTCTCCCTCACTGGAGACATTCTTTGTCAGGAAGATCGAGTCACACGCCCAAAGCTCTAAGTTCTGTTTGCTGGATTTATCATCTGCTGTCTGCCCAGGAAGATTATTTCAATTCAGTATCAGTTTCATTCACTTAAAAGGAAGTTGTCATCTCACGACATGAGAAGCCCAGGGGAAGGACAACCTCTACGATTCATTCCTCCAGTAGCCCAACAAGATCATCAGAAACTAAGTTCTCTCCATCTTTCTGCTCTTGCCGCCTCGTCCTCAGCCTTGCTTCTCACTTAACATGTGTAGCAATAGCAATGTCCAGATGCAGAGGAGTCTTTTGCAATGTTTTGATTTCTTTTAAAACTTCTCCCAAAAGCTGAAATCAGCAGACGTCCCCTAACGTCATGCAGTTGAAGTGTATCACGGTCCATGCGGTCATCCTCGGAGGCATTCTGGACATTTCCCTTTCTCTACTGTACCGTATTCAATCTGTCAGCACGTCCAGCCAGTTGTTCCTGCAGCTGGTCCTGAATCTGACCAGATCTCACCACCTTCCCCACCACCACCTGACCCGGGACTGTGACCACAGCGTCCCCAGTGGTGCCTCTGCTTCCCATCCCTCCCCTGCAGTCTCAGCACAAGAGTGTGATCACGCTTCAGCTCTACTAAAAACTGCCATGTGGACCCACCTCTGGACCTGTGTACAGGCTGTTCTTTCTTCCTAGAACACTATTCCACCAGCTATCCAAATGGTCACTGCCTCACTTCATTCAAATCTGTAGTCAGGTACCACCTTCACAGTGAGAGCTTTCCTGGCCTAGTTAAAATTACACCTCTGTCTCCCTATATCCCCTTTGGTCCTCCCCGTCTTGTTTTTCTCCATCACATTTCCTACCATATAGCATACTATATAGTTTAATTACTCATCTTTTTTTTTTTTTTTAACCTCCTAAGGGAATGTAAGCTCTATTGAGAATGGGTTTTTTTTTTTTTTTCTTTTTTTCCACTGCAATAACTTCAAAACCTAGAACAGTGAAAGGAACCAGTAGAAGCTTATTAAATACTTGTTGAATGAATAAATTCTGAAACCAGTTGTAGGCAACTAGACCCACAGTGGCTTTAACCAATCATGATTCATGCCTGGGGCTGAGCTCGCTTCCCCTGAGTAATGTAGCTGGGCGGGGGGAGATCTGTACGCAGGAGAGATAAATGCCCGTGGAGAGAGGGGGAGGGGGAGGTGCAGGGAGTAGGGTATTTTTAAGGAAAAAAGGACAGGAAGAGTCTTGGGTAAGCAATCAATAGTGCGGACTACATTCCTTGATTTTTTTCCCCTTTTTAAAAACGAGAGATAATTATCAAACTTAATCCTGAGTCAGGATAAATATCTTGTCATTGATTCTATATCTCCCCCACATTTTATCATCTCTAACTTTGGGGTGCATCTTGCAATCACTGTTATCTCATGATTCTATAATTGGCAGTATTTTTTTCTTAGTGCTTCATGAAAGGATGGGGTACCTTAAATTGATGATGTCTTAGAGTCAATGAAATCCCATAGTAGCCTTTGAAATAGCAGACGCTTCTGAAGTATGAGGCAATACCAAGGACGAAAGGATGTTATCATCATTGTCCAATGTTATCATCATTGTCCGTAGACACATAAGCTGGCTGCTGTTTTGCAGTTTTAAAATCTCTCATGATCTCCCACAAAGCTGGACATTCTCTTTGTCTCTTGCCTTCTTATTGGGAGGCTTTGATTTAAGATAATGTCTGAGCGGAGAAGCTTCGTTCAGCAGTGTCATTTGACCCAGATTGTATGTTTTTATAGCCTGAGCCAATTAGTTAAAGTGACTTTGACTATAATAGGGACCTGTGACATTCCTCAATATTATTGCATTAGTCACCCTGGAACAGTTTCTGCCTTGTGTTTGTCATCGGGCTCTGACTGTGCCTTCTTTATCCTGATATTTATATGATTGGTTGCTGTCCTATAAAATAATGACCTTTGAGTCCTTGAAATTAAACCCTCTCTGATTTTATTTCAATAAGTCCTTGGCACTCAGTGGAACTGTGTGAATCACCTTTATTGTTCTGATTACAAATCAAGGGTTTTCTTTTTTCTTTCCAACCTTTTTAATCTATATTAATCAAATGAGGGTTGTGCTGGGAGTCAGGAAACTGGGGTTGTGCTCCCGACTCTGTGCCTGGGGGTGGGGTAAACCTAGACAAATCGCTTACCCTCCTCTCCTCTCATTTTCCTTGCTACACATGGGGAGATTGTTCGAGATCATCTAGCTCTCTAAGTGCGTGCTGGAATGGGCTTGTGGTACCAGGACCAATCTATGTTTAACTTGGGCTGCAGTTCCAGCCTCCTCCTGCACTGGCGGAGGGCTGGACCTCATTGAATACACTGACTTATCTATGAAATAAAGTTAGATAAGCACGGACCATGAACTCCTTGAGGGCAAGACAATGTCTCATTGATCTTTGTAACCAGTCGCTACACAGACACTCCTTGAAAACAAGGACAGTCATCTATGTAATTTATTTCTGTATCCCCAGTGCCCCGCAGAGTGTAAGTACCTCATACATATTTTCTGAATGAATAAATAACTGAACGGTGGTACACCAGATACTATTTCCCCTCAGCCTTGATGGGAACCAGAGTTTTCCATTCCTTCCGTGCTTTGCTTCTCTGTTCTTCCCTATCCTGTTTTTCTCCTTCTCCATTTACATTTATTTCTTTTCCTTTTTTTTCCCCTCATTGGTATCATGTCATTTTTCATCAGTATAAGTGGTAGTCTCTTTTTTTGTGGTAAAATACAAGGGTGAGTTGAAAATGATCCGTACTCTGGCTGTAAAATTTATAGCAGTTTTAGTATAACCGGAGCGCAGATAATTTTTGACTCACCCTCGTATATGTGACACAGAAGTGACCACTTTGGCCATGTTTAAGTGTCCAGTTCAGTAGCATTAAGTACATTGATACTGTGCCACCATCACCGTCCATCTCCAGAACTCCTCCATCATCCTAGACAGAACCTCTGTACCCGTGAAACAAGTGCTCCCCCTCGGCCCCTCCCCCGAGCTGCTGGGAACCTCTACTGTATTTTCTGTCTTTATTAATTTGCATGTTCTAGGTGCCTCGTAGATGTGGAATTCCACCTCTTCCTTTTACATTGAGGGGTTTTTCTCTTGCTCCTTCTGACCCTTCTTCGCTCTTACTTTTCCTTTTCGTTTCTGTTGTTCCCTGTAGCTGCCCTCTCCATGCATTGGCTTATCTTCCTCGGTCCTTTTCTGCACCCTTCCTTGCCACCTGCTACAGGGCACTGCCTTAACATTTTCTTGTTTCTTATCTTCGCACATAATTTTTAGGCTTTTCATTCATTCTTTTATAAAGTTGGTCTGTTATATTTAAATGTGTCACAGAACACTTAAGGGCAGAAATATGGCTCTTTAAACATTTTTGAAAGCATGTTTCTGGAAAGGGCTAGCTCATAAAATGACAGCACTAGAAAGCTAGAGAGGAGAGGGGAGTTGATGTAGTTAGAAGGGATTTGCCAGAGAAACCTTCACCTGTTTGAAAACCACCATAGGATTTATACAAACGTAGGGACTGTCAAATAACCTAAGCATTCTCTGGCACTTTTCTTCTGATCATGTTCTCTCCCCCTCTCAAAAAAAAAAATCTCAGAGAGAGACGTTTCTCAGTGGCATAAGATAGAAAGGAAACCTAGAGTTCAGCTGCAAAGGCAAACTGAGTCCTTCTCTCTGATAGGCAGTAAGTTCGGCCCTCTCAGTACTGGTGTTCAATACTAACTTTTCCCTGATATCTCAACTGCCAGAGCAAGCAGAAGCAGACTCATTGGGGAAAGTTGTGGACAGTACAAGCACCAGCCCTTTAAACACACAAACATAGCGCACAGAGATAGATATTGTAGAATAATACGTGTACATTTCATAAAATCTTAAAAATTAAGTAAAAATTAAAATCACTCCAAATACCTAGTATCCTTTTGCCCACCTTCTCACACACTTCTTTCCATGTACCAGAACACGCTGAAATGTATTACCTCCAAAAATGAAAAAAAGCTAAAGATCTCTAAGTAAATTACAACTAATAAATCTAGATTTAGTTTAAACAATGCTATAGAAGCAATTGTGGGTATTTTAGCGTGGGTGGTCATAGACAATGGATCCTCCTTAAAATGGGAAAAATAAAAGAGCTGATCTCAGAGAGTGTTGTGACAACTAAATTAAATGTGTATGTAAATCACCTGGCATTAATCCTAATTCCCCGTACCTCAGACCTGCTATGCACAAAATAAAATGGCTATTAAGAAAATCTAGCCTATCACCCAGCATGTGGATTTAAAATCATAACATTGCAAATGTTAGGATACCTGCTTTTGTAATGATTTGCTTTTTAAAAACTCCAAATAGGAGTTAATTCACGCTTCTTCGGTTTTTTTGGTTTCGGGAAGCACAGGTCATTGGCACATGCAGCCAAGAACCAGCAGCTGTTTTGCAAACTCAAAACTACCCTGTGGTCTTAAGAATAACTCTCCTATTCCTTCCACTCTTTTTTCCCCTTTCTCAGTATTTCGAGATTCCTGTTTTGTACCTTTTACTGTTGCTGCATCTGTAGAATCTGTATGTGTTTTTCTCATCCTCTTAGCCCTTTGTACTCAGCTTTTCAGACCTCCCTCTCTGGTTTCTTTCTTAGTACCCTACATCTTTCTTCCTCCTCATTTTTATTCCCTGTTTAATTCTCTCCTCTCCTCATTCGCATTTGCATTTTTCCTGTTCACATTTATTCTGTAGCACTTTCTAGTAAAACCAGTGACTGTAAAATTTTCTTACCACCTCTCAGTCAGGTTCATGATACCTATCCATTTCGGAAATTTATCAGCCTAGAAATCTTTTACCCAAAGTCATGTTAATGATTATAGTACAACCAGGAATGTTAGTGAATATATGAATTTTGAGAACAAAATAGTAACATGTCAATAGTTTGGTTTTTTTGCCCCGATATTAATAAGACTCACATTGGATGTGGTATTCCAACACCAGGTCCCTCATAAGTACGCAACAAATGTTTGCTGCTCACATGTAACGTACATGCATCAAGCCTGTCCTTCATGTGGATTTATTTGATTCTCCCAGCAGCCTCCTGATGTTGGGTAAGCCATGTAATATCGTGGGCTTCACAGGGATAAGGGAGTAGGTGGAGGAGAGATACATGATTGACTTGAGACTGTAGAGCTTTTCAGTTGCGAAGCCAAACCTAGAACTCAAGCTTCCGAACTCCAAGGCATTGCCGCACCTCGCCCAAGGCGCTGCTCTCCATGCTGTGGCCGTCCTCCTGGCCAAGGGCACCACTGTTGTTCTTCCAGGACAGGATTTTCTGCTCTGAGACCGGGGGACTCCTGACCATCACTATCCATTCCTGCCCCTTGATCCACCCAATAGTCCTAAAAGTAGATGTTAGAACCAGCCTGCAGAGATCTTAGCAGTCCCAACTACAACCATAAAAGCTGGCATTTACTCAGGGCTCATCACGTGCCAAGAGATGTGACTTACATGGATTAGTCCTTGTATTCCACTGTACACGGCAATTTCAGGTGATTGCAATTGCGTTCTCTAAATACTATACGTATTACTATGTATCTTATCAAACATTACTAAAATTGTTTTGCAGGGGAGACATATCTGCCCATATGAGGGGAAAAGGAAAAGAATCCAAGTCATAAAGAAAGTAAAATAAAATCAAAATAGAACCAATGAATCTGGTCTCCAAGTCCTTTCCCTTTCTGCACTGAGTCGCCAATCTATGCCATTAGCCTTACATAACCCAGCACTAAGCTAGTGATATAGGGAAGTAAATCTTTATATTTAAGATTCTCTCGGCTATTTGTTCTCAATGCTAAAGGTCTTCTTGCCATAGAGAGGAGCTATCTCTGCTCTAGGTGGAGTCAGCCCTCCATATCCGCAGCTTCCACAGCTGCGGTTTCAACCAGATGTGGACGGAACCTTTGGATACCAAGGGCCGACTGTGCTATGACATTTTATATAAGGGACTTGAGCATCCCTGGGTTTTGGTGTTCATGGGGGGAGGAGGGCCTCCTCAAACAAATCCCCCGTGGATCCCAGGGATGACTGTACCTATAACACCTCCCTGTAAGACCCTCCTAATATGCCTGTGTTGGTTGTTGGGGTATTGTCAGCAGATCAGAGCAGAATTGGGGATGTTATAATGAGAGGGAAATAAAGAAATCCCATGTCTAGGAAGAAGGAACACTAGTGCAGAAATCATATCAATGAAGCGTGGTGGGGGGGGGGGGAGGGTGGGAAACTCATTGCCAAATATAAATCCCAAAGAAAATAAAATAGTCCTGACAATAAAGATTATCATATTACCGATATGAAAAGAGAAAAGCGTGGGTCTAAGTGCACTGAAAAGTTTCCCTTCAGTCTTGAGTGATTCTTCTCCAGAGCCTCCCAGGAGTGCAAGCCTATAATTTTAATTATATCTTGGCATTCTCATAAAGCAAACAGCCTGTTCAGGTAGTATTTATTACCTGTTAGGAAGAATGCTTATGAATATGCTTCACAAATTCCAACCGCAGTGATCTACAATGGGCCTTTTCAAGGACAGAAGGGGTGAGCTGGGATGCACGTCAGAGAAAAGTTGCTCATTAAGGGAAGGTTTGTTATCCGGGAGCGTATAATTAAGGTGACAGTCCCAGCTTCTGTGACAGCCAACACTCGGGTGGTTGTTTGATTGCTGTGTGGGTCAGGGATCAGCTCCTGCTACAAGATGTAGCCACATTAGTGTGTTAGTGAACAGGTTAGGAAGTAAATTACAGCTGCCTTTCTCAAGCACATTACTGTCGGTCTTCATTGTTTTGTTTTTACTGTACATCAGCAGGACTATGGCTTCTGAAGACTTTGTGTGACAGGTTAGGCATTTTATCCTTTGAGTAAACAGTAATCATGGTGTGAAGAAAGTGGGGCATTGGAGAATTTTTCCTATTCTTTGAGAATTCCACTCTTCCTTTTTAGTTTGCTCCAAGGGCTCATTGGGGATACATATATTAAGCCCTTTAAATAGTTCATAATAAATCTTTGTCTCAGGCTGATTCTGACAGTTTTTTAAAGAGTCTTTTAAGAGAGAATCCTCAATCATTTGTTAATCCATGGGGTGATCTTCAGACTTCGGGAAAAAAATAACAGCCAGGGCTCTTGGGTAGTGAAAATACAATGTAGGAAAAAGATATATAAATATGGAAAATCCCAAGAATATCATCTTACTGAGATTACTTACATGTCCTGCGTGTATCTAAATGCTTTCTTTCTTCCCTAACAAGCCACAAAGAGAAAGGAAAATAATTGTCAACATAGGATTGTTACTAATGATTTCATGTTTTCGGACTTCTATGCATCTCCTAAAATGTTAGGCTTCAAACTGTGTAAGAGAATATTCTTTTTAAAGTAAACTCATTCTCTTGGTAGAAAGATAATTTCTTCTTTGCCCTTGTTTCCCCTTTAAGGCTACTTCTGCCTTCCCCTAAATTGCTTACATGCACACTGCTATTTTACCTGGTTGGGGAGAGGCATTCGCCTTTTCGAGTAAGGATTGTAGATGTTGGTTATTAGTGTCAACCAAAAAACTTTGAAGGGCAAGACATAGCTTTCAGAATAAAGACCTTTCTAGGTTGGCTTTTATGTATTTTAGCTTCCATTTTAGATATAAGCTAGTTTGTCAAGTATATTAGATCTTGATAATTTAAAGAATGTAATATGATTTTAGCACCGAAAGAATAATATGTGACACTTATCAGAAAAAGGAAATTCAGTACTGTCTCCCATGTAAACAATTAATACCAGTAATCATTACAATACCTGTGCATTATTTGTGCGACAAGTGGAAAATATTCTAAAGCCTCTCTACAGAATAAAAGAGCGCTCGATCGCAAGTGTTTTATGAATAAATGATTTGCTATCTCAGGGAAACTTATCTGGATGTATTTGGTTTGGCTTGTAACTGAAGTGATTCAGGAGGAAACTAAAGAACGCAGGCATATCTCTGAGTCAAACATGAGAATAAGCATCACGAGAGGGGCATTTCCTCTGGGTATATGATCTGAACCGTTATGTCATTTCTAAAATGCAGCTTCTCAAGCTATTAAAAAATACTAAGGACTTTACTAATGACATGCAAATAGAGTTTGTCAGAAATAAATGCAATAATAAAATGGAGAAGTGGGCAAAGGAGAGCCTACTGTTATAGATGGATTCATTCTCCGGTAAGGTCAAATAATTGAAGACTTAGAGCAAGGGCAACCGTAAGTACCTGGAGTCCCTGCTGTGGAGGGGATTAACCACAAAACAGTTATGACGAATGAGGTGGGAGCGTTCTGCTACCAGGCAACAGGAGATATGCAGTGCCAGTCTTTCATCAGTTGGCGTTATAGAGTATACAGTTCAGTCCCAGATGCCATCTGATATAATGCTAAAGTGTTGATGTTAAAAATATCGAGCACATCATTAGGTGTGAAGTAGGAAAGGGGTCAGTAATTATATAGTATCAACACATTTGCTTTGCACCCAGGTTGAGAAAAGGCTGCTTCTATCCCACTTTCACCATCACCATTAGCAATAAATAGCCTTTATATTTTTAAATTGAAGGAAAAAGGGTAATTCTACAACAAAGCTCATTGCGAACAACATACATAGAATCATTGAAAAATGGCTGCTTTTTTATCCTCATCACTTGGGAAGACTATGCATAACCTTGAAGACAGTATTCAGATGACCTAACATCAAGTTTGGATATGGAAATGATGCCTACATGTATATGAGCTGACCAGGGTCCTCAGGATGGAGCTCTGTCTTCCTCACAGCAAAGCAGGGCTACTTCTGTCAAGGGATTAGAGACTTTGTGTAAGCTACTGAGATGGAGCAGTGGTCATTGAAACTTACTGGGATTATAAGAGAAAGGAAAATTTGCTTAATTAAAGATGTCAAAAATAGACATTTGTTAGCAAAATAGCAGATATAGAGCATTATCAGATTATTCTGGGAGATAATTATTGCAAAGTAGAAATAATGTTACTAAGAATATTCTCCAATAAATAAGTAAATCTCAATTCTTTATTGATGATGGATTTGTTACAGCACTTCGACCTGAAAACATTTTGAAAAATAACTACTTCAAGATGTGCTGGAATAGAGCCATAAGAAAACCAACAAATTCTAGCTACCTAGTCAAATTCCTCCTGTATGATAAAAAAAAATAATAAATTAGCAGAAGATACTGACTCAGGAGACATTTGTAGAGACCTACCAACCCACACTGTCCTCTACCCCCCAGAACACACATGTTCACACAGGAAAATAAAAATGGGCCATTGTGCTGGACCC
This sequence comes from Hippopotamus amphibius kiboko, assembly GCF_030028045.1. Lineage (NCBI taxonomy): Eukaryota > Metazoa > Chordata > Mammalia > Artiodactyla > Hippopotamidae > Hippopotamus > Hippopotamus amphibius. The sequence goes on along the minus strand of NC_080187.1, from coordinate 163,063,140 downwards.
CATATCTGAGAAGGCAGTTTTGAAAAAGCCACACCATCACACCAACATTCACTTGGATTTTCAATTATTGCCGGGTTCTGTAACACTCTCTGATGAGAAAGTTCCAGCCATTCAGAACTTTTTCTGTGTCAAACAAATGTATCCCAGGCCAATCTCCTAAACTCCTCCATTCTTCATTCCCGCTAACCACGTGACTCTCTCACACGGACCCCTTCCTCAGTGCCACAGAGTCCTCATTCTTCCATAAGCAGGATGCCAGAGTTAACAAAGAAAAATACAGAATTCCCAATTAAATTTGAAATGTACATGCAGTATTTGGGTCATACTAAAAAACAGCAGTCATTGTTGATCTAAAATTCAAATTTAACAAGGTGTCCTGTATTTTCATCTGGGAACCCTCAACTGTGATGGCCACCATCTTTTCCATAAACCTCACTTCTGCCTCTTCACATTTATTGAAACCCTTCTCCCTTGGAGCCCACAACTCTTGAAACTCATTCTTAACAGAGGTCACGATTCAATCCTATGCTTCCGATTCTCCCAAAATGAAAGAGCAAGGGTTATCATCCGGCACTCCCACTGCCACTTCCGCACCATTTCCCCAACATCAACACTTAAAAACTTCCTCAAAAAAAAAAAAAAAAAAAAGCAGCATTCTTTACCTGTTTTCAGTGTCTCTTTCCGTCAACACCCACACCTTCCATCCACCTTCCTCAATGGTGAAGACTCGTGCTCTGAGGTCTGTGCAGCCGTCTCCACCAGGAGGCAACAGATGCCAGTGTCAGAGTTTCCAGGATGGGTAAGGATTCCACACACATTTCCTTGACTGCCAAAACTCAACAAACTTGTTTCTTGAGCCACCCATTGGCACAGCCATTCCTTGACCTTTAACCATGCTTCATTTTTAAAATGCCAAGTATCTGTTCGAAAAAAAATAGAGAAAACTTTTCTAAGGTATGAGAGCAACTAAAGAAGTTACAAAGGGAAAGATGTATAGAGTTCTGTATATAAAATTAAAAAACATATGTATCAATGAACATCATAAACAGAAGTAAAAGGCAAAAAAAGGAAATATTTTCAAGAAATATGGCAAAGATAGTATCCTTAATATATATAAGTATCTTATTAAAATTGATAAGAAACAGACAAAAACTCAATTGGAAAATAGAGGACATAAATATATGAGTCACTGAAAAAATTCAAATGGCCAGTATGTATTGACATTATTCAACTTCATTAGAAATAAAAATGCAAATTAAACACATAAGATATTTTTATATATTGCTTTTCAGAGTACCTTCTACTAATTTAATATTTTTATCAAAAAAAAGAACAAATATTAAGATGACAATTAATATGAACATCATCAAACATTGCTGATAAACATGCACACTGATACACAGCACAGCTTTTCTGGAAAACAATTTGTACATATTAGCTTTTTAAAAAAGCTTATGTTCTTTGACCCAGTAATACTTTTTCTAGAAATCCACCCTAAGAAGTGATAAGAAAGTTGAAGGAAGATTAATTTCAAAGAAATGTATCACCATGCAATGGAATATTAAACAGCCAGGAAAAAATAGTGTGTTTGAAAGTGATGAACTGATATGGGTATATGCAGGTACACCCATTTCTTATTTTTAAAGCTGCCTTGTAACCAAGGCCACTAGAGCCTCAACATCCTTTTATTTCCCAAACAGTGTCTAATAAAAGCCCAGATATTATAACATAGTGAGCTGTGACTTTTTTAACATTAAAAAATGTGGGAGATACTCAGGTATGATCCCAATTTTGAAATAAATATATAAATAAGTAGTAAATAAAGCAGCAGCAAAACATGGTGTTAATAGTGACTGTAGCTGGGTGATAAGGTTACTTAGGGATTTTTTTTTCTTATTTATACTTTTGCATATCTTCCAAATTTTCTATGAACATAGAAAAATAGAGATAAAAAAGATAAACTTGTTCAAAAGCAACAAATGGCATTCTCACAAATCATTCTGGGAACAAAGCCTCCCTTACTGGCTGTCTCACCCATGTCACCACCCCCAGCCCACCCCTACCCCCATCATTCTTTCCTATTCCCCAGCTCATCACTCTCTCCATTCTCACTTGCTTGTCTCTTAATCCTTTGGAGTCCCTCACTCTGTTGTCTTTCTTTCATTCCCATTGAGCTGGTTCCCATCCCTGGGAAAAGCCCACTGTCCTGAGCATTGCCTGGAAAAACCACAAAGCCATTATTATTATGGTACCCTAGAAAATCAGTGTGCTTGAATTTAAGCCATGCAACTTCTAACCACTGTGTAATCTTATTGCTTATTTTCTATTGATTCTAACTTGCTTTGCCCACGTGGGCTGCTCCACAGCTTTTTCACTTGCAGAATCCTCTCCTTCTCCCTCTTCCTTTAACTCAGCAACCTTTACTCTATTGAGATTAAGTTGTTCAACCTGGTTCCCATCACCCTCCCCTCTCTCCCTTTTTCACTCATCCTTTTTTTCCTTCCCCCCATTTCAGAGGCTCACCTCTCTTTCTCTGTTACTGATGAAATATCCTTTAAGATTTAAATTCTTCAATTAGCATTTCTAATAGAGACAACTTTAAACTCAGTCCCCTCCATCAATAAATATACTCAGCTCTCTTTATTTTCACCACCAGAATTCACCGAAGAGAAGTATATCACTTATTTACTCAATCTTTATCCCACTTTTCTATGGAAGTTGCTCTCTCAGGAGATCCCCAAAGAAATAACAAAGCCAATAGGTTCATCTGGGAGATACTGGACACTCTGGACAATTCTTAGTAACTCTTCCCTTAGCTTCCTACGTGTTAAATTATTCATCTTTAGCGTATCACTTATTTTAATTTTGGACAAAGGCCCAAAGGATAACATTTCTAGAATTTCATCGTCACTGGTGCATAGCTATCCAAATAATCGTTTTCTGAAAAGCTATTTCCCAATGTGGACTGATGAAGTTGCAGCTTGAATCCTGAGCCCAGAGGTGTGGCATCTTCACCCTGATATCCACATGCCTTAGTTTCCTGTGACCACACAACCAAAACATGGCCCTCATCACTCGCTAGCCCCTTACCCTGCATGGCTCTTCTTTAGAGCATTAATCACTACCAGAAACTGTTACATATTTTCCCCTCCTCCCAAATGTAAGCACTGTTATAAACAGTCCCAGCTCATTATAGATACTCACTACGTATTTAATGTAAATAACTGAACAAAGACTGAGCGAGCTATAACATCCGGTATGTGCTTACATGTGCTATTAAAATACTCATTGTCAGACTTCCTAGGTGGCGCAGTGATTAAGAATCTGCCTGCCAATGCAGGGGACACAGGTTCGAGCCCTGCTCTGGGAAGATGCCACATGCCATGGAGCAACTAAGCCCATGCGCCGAAACAGTGGAGTCTGTGCTCTAGAGCCCGTGAGCCACAACTATTGAGCCCACGTGCTGCAACTATTGAAGCCCACGTGCCTAGAGCCCGTGCTCCACAACAAGAGAAGCCACTGCAATGAGGAGCCTGTGCACCACAATGAAGAGTAGCCCCCGCTCTCAGCAACTAGAGAAAGCCCGTGTGCAGCAATGAAAACCCAATGCAGCCAATAAAAAAAAAAAACAAAAAAACTGATTGTCTTTAGGGCTATGTGCTGAGTAAGGACCAGGAGTTCCAGGCACAGGCAGAAGATCAACCTTTAACAACCTAAAAGGTGCCCTCTTAATCCTCACTGCCTGCAAGTGGAGAGTGATACTTTGTGTGTCTATGATTTGAATCACTGCCTGATTTTTTCACCAGGGCTGCATAACTGTTTCTCATCACATGGCATTGTTGTAGTTAGTCACAGAGCTTTAAAGCAAGGAAAAGGCAGAATGCGTATGTGTGTGTTTGCAAGTGCCTCTGTAACCAGACTCTTCTATGTGACTCCTTTTGAAAATATGGTATGTCGACAACATCTGCGCCTGAGATGGAGATTTGGCCAGAATGCTAAGAAAATAAACATGGCAGTTCAGCTCGATGCTGGCAGCCAGTTACTGCCCCATGGATAGGCTACACGGGAAGATTCATGTATATAAAATAGTATATTAAAGTAAACTTACAAAAGCAAAGAGCAATCATTGCAACCATAATTTTTTCTTCCTCTTTGGGATTCTAATTTTAAAAGCATTAAAGAAGACAGCTGCTCATGCTGTGATATGCGCTAAACAGCCTGAAGGATGGAAAAAAATATATTTGTAGCTCATAATAACTATTGACCTTTCTGATATACAGTGTTTCTCTGTGTTAGCTATTCGGTTCTATCAACAGTGAAGATTGAACATGACTTTTTAATAGAAAACATGGGGTTTCAAGCCGCCTTCGCAAAGGTGTTTATGTATTGTTATTTTGTTTTGTACTACAAAGACTAAGTCCTGATGCCCTTCGTCTGACATCATGTTTGTCGTTAAAAAAAAAAAAGGAAGGAAGGAAATAAAAGAAGGAAACAGAAAAGGGGAAAAGAAAGCCTCAATGTTATTGAGTATGTTTTATATGAGGAATTGGCTCGTAACCACTTTATAGTCGTGATAAAAGCATTGCCACACTCGATCCCATACGCAATATTGGTAATGGAATCCAAGCGGCATCCCGGGAGAACATGCTATATTTTTCTCCCAGAATAGATCCCTCAAGTGGCAACATTTATAGGGAGTCTCCAGTAAGATTTAAAACCGTCGCTTGCAGTATTCATATGGCATGTTCTTTGGAGTACACAGCCTGCTACAGAACGGGTCATGTTGGATGTCACATACTCTCAAAGGCTACCTTTACAATGCCCGGCTTTTCCCCGTGAATGTTCCTGATGCCTAGTAGTTGTGTACAGAAACACCCACTGGTAGCAGCTTGACTCTGACACTGTGTGTATTTCCCCAGAGTGGTATCATCCAAACACCAACTGTGGAGCAGCTGGCGGCAGCTGAACGCTCTCCCCTCCCTCAGGGGACAGCCTCCCCAAGTAGCAACCCCGGCCAGGCACAGGGGACCTGGACGCCAACCTCACACATTACGATTCTCATCTGAGGCAGGCATTGCCGGGGAGCTTGTGCTGACAGGTGGCATGGGTTGGCAGATTATTATTTTTTCCTCGTTTTTTGGCGGATTATTTTTAATTTTACTTTGAAAGAAGTTTATTACATCATTATTGAACCACAATTGTTTTCACAGCTATGCTCTAGAGTTTCAGTTAATGATTCACAAGTTTCTAAACAAAGCTGAAGACTCACAACCGAGTGGGAGCAGGAATCAGCCCTAATGAGACTGCAATAAATCCGGCTTTTCCTTCATACTCCAGAGCAAGCACTGAGCTACAAGAGGCTGATGGCTGAGCCAGAGGGTAGTGGCTGCGACTGCATTTGCATGACATTCAAAAGGTGGTACAACTTGGGTCCACAGAAAATAGTGAGCACGCCTCTCCACGAGTGGCCGAGGATCTCAGTGTAGCTTACTAAGGCACATCACCCCCTTCAAATCCGCCCTGGCACATGGTAGAAGACAGGCCAGTGGGATGCAAACCAACTCTCAAATGACAGAGAACAAAGTATTCTCTAATTCTGGGCAAAATCAGGCCAATCCTCTTTTAACTACCAAACCCACTGGTCCATGACTCTCAAATGCTTAGCAGAAAATGCTTCCTTAGAGATGAATACAAGAAGAGGACATAATGATTCCCTCTCCTCAAAAAAAAAAAAAGATTTCTTGGGACAAGATGTTTGGTGTGAGAGAATGGGCAGGGATAAAGTGAATAATTTTTCTTAAAAGAAAGCATCAGAATATTACTTTATTCAACGTGCCAACTGAATGCCTACTTATTTTTTATATAAATTTATTTATGTATTTATTTATGTACGTATGTGTTTATTTATTAGCTGTGTTGGGTCTTCATTGCTGCATGCAGGCTTTATCTAGTTGTGGGGGGGGGGCTACTCTTTGTTGTGGTGTGCAGACTTCTCATTGTGGTGGCTTCTCTTGTTGTGGAGCATGGGCTCTAGAGTACAGGCTCAGGAGTTGTGGCACACGGGCTTAGTTGCTCCGTGGCACGTGGGATCTTCCCAGACCAGGGATCAAATCCGTGTCCCCTGCATTGGCAGGTGGATTCTTAACCACTCCACCGCCACGGAAGCCCCTGAATGCCTACTTATGTAAGACACAATGCTAGGCACTTGGGGGGATGAGGGAAGGCTGGAGAAGAGCAGGGAATAGATACAACAGAAGATAAGCAAGACATCAAGCCTGCCTTTCAAGACACCACAGTTTTGCAGATGACACTGTTGACCTGCAAAGCCTTTTGCAAACTGCACATTTTAAAAAATCAGTTGAGCATTTGGCTTTGAAAACAGAGACCCCATTTACAGAAATCAGCACTGCAGGTAGTTTTCCTTACATATGTCAATTCACCAGGTACTAACACTCCAGCAATGCATTCCTTCTCAAAATCACATGAGTTTTACCACGTACATGGTTGTCACATATCAAAACAAGGCTATGATTTTTCCAAAAAGAGGTTCCACATGGGTGTTATATTATCTGTCTTTGCATAAAAAATTACCCCAAATACTGACAGATTTTTAAAAATCAAAGATATCTCACACAGTTTCTATAGGTCAGGAAACCAGTAGCAGCTTGTCTGAGTAGTTGTAGCTCAGGATCTCTCATGAGGTTGCCATGGAGATGTCAGTCAGAGCATGGTCATCTGAACGCTTGACTGGGGTGAGATGATCCACATCTAAGCTCACTCCTGGGACTGTGAGTAGGAAGCTTCTGTTCCTTGCTACAGTAGCCACCCAGTAGGGCTGCGCTCGTGTCCTCCATCTTATATACATATAAGGAACCATGCTATGTACTATAGGAAATCAAAGTTAGACCTGTCTCCACCCTGCTGCCCTAGCTTGAGAGATAAAATGAGAATATAAATAAATGTGAGAACTATAATCTTGGACACATCATGAACTTTGGAGTCAAACAGGTCATGGCTGTGTGCCCTACCACTGACTATCTGGGAGACTTGGACAGTATATATTTTTATATAATAATAAAGATTTGGTATTTTCATCAGTCCGTATGGGCTAAGTTACATCGCAGTAAATAAAACAATCCCCAAATTACAACAAAGATGGTTTCTGTGACGGTGGGCTAAAGATTCTGCCCCACATTTTCCTCCCTCCAAGACCTAGGCCAGTGGAACAGCCACCATCTGAAATGTTGGAAATCAGCAGAGCAGAGAGAAAGCGAAAGTAGCACCTTGTGACCTGCTCTTCTCGAAAATTCCACCTGAAAGTGACACATGACTTTTGCTCACATTCCATTGGCCACAGAAAGCTGCATGACCAAACCTAACTTCCAAGTGGCTGAGGAAGTATAGGAAGACTTTTGTAAGAAAAGAAATAACGTCACATACTTGACATATACTCATTGTCAAGTCCTGAAGTACATCAGTATCTAACAAAGCTACCAGTCTAAGCCAGTGAAACAGCTTGGCTACATCAAGATAACTGCAAAATGAACCAACATGTCTTCCCTCGTCTTGTGAAGGTCATTTTGGTTGTTTGCGCTTTGCACAGCATTTCTGAAAAAGAGAAGATTCGTGTAGTCAATGAAGTGGTGAAAGAGTATATTTAACTTCCTATCTTAATAACTTAGCCCAGCTCTGTTTCTCCTTTAAAAGGAAAAATACTTTGTTCGCACTTGAGGAGTGACAGAGTTTTCTCAAAATTTAACTTTTCTCTCCCACCCCCATCAGGATTTGCTAGCAGTTGGGAGGCTCTGACACTAGGGTTACACCACAAACATTTTTAGTGTGCTAAAAAGAAAGGCCCTCTTTATGCTTTGGCCTCATCTACTTGCGGGGACCCTAGAGAGAGTCCCAAAAATGCTCAGAATTTTCAGGGCCCTCGGATTGGCCAGTGAGAGCTGGGTGGTTCTCGCCACCTCCCCCTTCCCTACCTTCCTCACCACCTCCTGCCCCTTCATAATAATAAGCAAACAGCAACTACAGCACCAGTTAGGGAATCATAAACAGAGGTGGAGTAACACAGATATGCTCTCACGTTATGGTGGCATTTGCCAACATAAAAATTATTATGGCTTTTGCTATAAATTGTTCTGTAAATTTCACAAAATATGCAAAAACTGACATTTCAAGAGCTGAGATCCTTTAGATGTATTTAAAAGTTGAGGCCCTTGAGATTCACCAAAAAAGAGTCTATTGCTTTATCTAGCTTTCAGCTGTATGGGTCTTGTTTTTGTTTTCTTTTCCAGCTCCTTGTTTATCATTCGTAGGTCAAAACTGGCCATAGCTGGGCTTTGACCACTTAATCCAGCTTTACCCATCAGTTGCTCCTTTGTCTCAGGTACAAGGTATAACTTCTCTGAATCCCAAATTTCTTATCAGATCATGCAGCAACCATGGCCTGTCTCAAAATGTTGACAGAAAAGCATGTGATACCTAGAAAGCATTCTGAAATGCTTTTTTGACATAGGTTGGTTCCTCGATTTTTATAGAGCACCAGTCCTAAATATACTTTTCACTACGCTGTCCTCTCTTCACACCTGCCCAACACACACACGTCCTTTCTCTATTCAGTGCTACAGTCGCATCACATGTCACCAAGGCCATGCTCCCTTGGCTCTTTCCCAACAGAACCTTCATCACAGTCCGTGCTTCTCACCTGAGACACTTAGAAAGCTTCTCTTCTAAAGCAGCTGCTCTTGTCTGTCACATGCAGATAATACGTCTCTTTACATGAGAGACCCCACTGTCAGAGCTGGGATAACCAGAGCATATTTGCCAGCTCTTGAGGAAACATGGCCATGGTACGTGTGTGCTGAGAATGAGTTTGTTACGTATCTTTTGAAAGGGCCAGTGTGACAGGTTACTTCTGTCCCTGTCCTCAGAACTAGAAGGCCATGTGGAATTAAAGCAGAAATCTTTATCAGAAATCAAACTCTTTTCCAAGCTGCTCTCTCTCTTCTCCCTGAGCACCCCCCACCCAAACCCCCATGCTCCTGAAAGAAAGCTTGTGGACCAATTTAGCTTTTCAGTCTCAGCTTCAATGGGGCAAAATCTGACCTCAGCATTCCTCTCACACCAGTTATCCTGGGTTTACTGAACGCTGCTCCTGTGTATGAGATTCATGAGATCTATGAGATTTAACACATGGGGCCGGGGGATGGGGTATTGTATTCACTGCCCAGCCAGAGCAGGACACAGCGTTCGGCTCCACAGCTCATGCGATGCTCTTGTCTCCAGTTTTGTCACCCAGCAGGAAGCACCTTTGCTGGGGTCTCTTAAGTGCCCACTAAGTGTTTACCTGTGCAGTTCCACATACTAAAAACGATAACGATTTCTAACGATGCCTGAATTATTCACCTTTCTGCGGTTATGTGGTTCCTTCCTTCCTGGGTCAGGGTATCCTGGACCCCAGCCCTAAAAGACATAGTTCGCTTTTCTGGGAAGTTGCATTTTTCCTCAGCTGCTGCAAACACGTTCTCGCTGAATTGTTAAGGCTGAGTTTGTGATGTGGATTCTGATGGCTTCACGTTAGTTCAAGTCTCTGAGGACCAGGGCCAATAAATGTGAAGGGGGCACTAGTAGATTGGCATACTTTTCCATTTCCACCAGGATGAAAAACTGCTATAAATTAAGTCTAACCTTAAATGTATAATCTGTCCTTGGGAGGAAGGAAAAAAAAAGGGGGATATAGCATCTTCAAGCTCTCGGCATCCCTTACAAGAAAAAATTGGTTCTAAGGGTCTCTGATCTTGTGTTTTAGTAAAATAGAACTGCACGGCTGACTGACAGTTCTGATCTAAAGCATTTACGTTTAAGTTTTGATCTCTCTGCTTTTGATTAAAACTAATGAGCTCATTTAATTCAAAATGGGAATCTCTGATAAGAGAAATAAGGTTGATGTGATTGGATTAGAGGGGCAAATTAAACTCTTAGAGCAGAAGTTTGTGCTTATATAGTGTATTAAAAAGCTGTTGGCGTATTATGGCGTGTTAGATGATGAGAAAAATTTCATAGTAATTCATATTTAATCAGAAGAAATGAAAGTACTAAATATAACATGGCTCTGCTTTTCCCTCGAGTGATAAAAAGCTGTACATTTAAAATGACATCAGATCCGTGCTCTTGAAGACAAAAAAAAGAAGAAAATCTTAAGAGAGACACATAAGAAGGGACACTTGTCAGTGGTTCCATCACCCCAGAATAGCAATGCTGTAAATATAGGAAAATATAGTCATATTAAGATAAGAATGATACAGGAAAAGCCCTAGACCACAAATAGCAAGTCTTCTATTATTATAGTAGCTCTCATTTTTCTTTCATCTGAGCATCAAGTTTAATATAAAAGTAGATGTTTCTTTCCCTTAGAAATATATGGACTAAGTTTCATAATTTAAAATTTAAAAGCTTGTTTTGCCTATTTTTCTTTGTGTTTTAATAGCTATTTTCACACCTATTTAATTCTTAAATCTCTTTATTATACATATTTCTTTACCTTCATCCCCCAAAAAATTAGTGTTCATGTAGGGCTGCTCAAAAGAAATTCAGTTTTGCTGTTGGATATATATATATATATATTTTTTTACTTTAGAATAAGAGCAACTATAAAGTACTAATTTAGAAGAGTAAAATTAGAGTATTATTAGGCTTTAAAACCCCCAAATTAATTTCTTTTCAAGGAAAATACTTAAATTTATAAAACACCTTAGACACATTTTTTTATATAACTTTTTAATAAATTTATTTATTTAATTTATATATTGGCTGCATTGGGTCTTCGTTGCTGCACAAGGGCTTTCTCTAGTTGCTGTGAGTGGGGGCTACTCTTCATTGTGGTGCGCAGGCTTCTTATTGTAGTGGTTTCTCTTGTTGCGGAACATGGGCCCTAGGCGCGTGGGCTTCGATAGTTGCAGCACATGGGCCCAATAGTTGTGGCTCATGGGCTCTAGAGCGCAGGCTCAATAGTTGTGGCACACAGGTTTAGTTGCTCCGCAGCATGTGGCATCTTCCCAGAGCAGGGCTCGAACCTGTGTCCCCTGCATTGGCAGGCGGATTCTTAACTACTGAGCCACCTAGGAAGTCCACCTTAGATGCTTATTTTTAAAGAAAATAGATTTGTGTTGCCTTCTGGTCTGTTTGCATAAAGGTGGTTTTTAGATCGCAAGACTGCAGACTACCATTTTAAGTTTCATAAGTCAAAACATATTCTGCTTAGTCTAAATACATTTAAAGGGAAAGAGTAGCTGTCTTGCTTAAGAGAAGAAACTATGATTTTCTCCTATCAGAAGCAAAGAAGTAAACAGGCACTGTTTTCTGTTCTGATGAGAGCAGGAGACGAGCTGCCACGAGTGACAGGAAGAGGAAGCTGCTATTGGGAGTCATTTTTGTTTCTGTCTGTGTATCCCATTCTCAGCCCTCTGTCTCAAGTTGGTTGAGAAGACCTCATGCCTCTTATTCCCCATAGTGAAGGAAACTGGCTCAGAAGGGCAAGGACACAGGCCAGGGTGGAGCTGCCCAATCTCGATGGTGCCATGGTTCTCAGAACTCCCCAGTAGGCAACTGATCCAAGAAGGGATTTGCAGGGAGAACAGAAAGCAAGTCATCCTTTACTCTCATCAGAAGCATCTCTGCCTGAGTCTTGGTTGATCCCATAATTCTCTAGAGTCCTTTTCTTCGTGACTGTTCTCTCCATGTGCACCGGCCAAGCCTTAGCATGTGCTACAGTTACTTACTATCAGACCCCAGTTGGGATGCTGCTGGAACTTAAGAGGCCTGAAAAGCTCCTGCTAGAAACTGCAATGGAGTTTTTTCGGATACATTAATTTTTCTTTTTTATTTTCTGCAAAGTAAACATTTTCTAAATGAGGTAAATTGATTACTACGCTCTTAGCACCCATCAGTCATTTATTTTTAGTGAACTCAAGGATTGCACCTGAGCAGTAGCTGAGAGGGGCTGTGTAGAGGTCTAAATCATGTATATGTATTTTTGTATTCTTCAGTGGAATCAACCAGCCCCAGTCTGCTAACCACTGACAACACCCTTGAGCGTTCCTTTTTCATCCGAATGAAATCTACTCTGACCAAACGCGGCGTGCACATCAAATCATCAGGATATAAGGTAAGCTGGGCTCCAGCAGGGGAGAGACTTCTGTCTCGGGTCCATCCTCGGTCATTTGCACTGAGTTTCCCAGCTGCTCTGGGTCCATATAATGAATACATGTGATCTCGAGCAGCCCACAGGGCTCTTAGTTACCTGCCTGTGTCAAGGCAGGGGGTTCATGATGCCTCTCATTCTCCCTTCGGACAGTGCTGGTGCCCTAAATGCCTCCGCAAAGTGTCTTTGCTGAAAACACATGTTAATACTGCATCAAGTGCTCCAGCACAGGCTAGAAATTCACTTTGATGGAGAAGGTGAGCCAGATTCACATCGCTCCTTCAGATGACCATTCTAGATCTACTGCTGCAAGAATTCCGCTTCTCCCACCTCCCCCTTCCAATCCCCCATTTCTCTTTAGAGAAAGACTGTCCATTTTAATAACATTTCGGCCACCAAGATTCATACATGTGAACGAATGAAAATCGGATTGGACAATCTTCTGACAAGAAACCCTAATTTTGAAATTACAGTGACTGAATATTCAGTCACACCTTAGCATAGATAGAACACTCCACATACAGAAAATATGTTCCGCACACCAGCAGAGATCAAGTGCAGAATCATACTCTACATTATTACCATTCTAAGTTTAAGGATATAAAAGCTTTCTAATCTTGGGAAATTCCAACATTTCAGTTACTATAGCAACGTAAATTAAGACCTATGAAATGCATGAAATGCCTTTGGCAACCTGAATCTTATCAATTTTACAACACACTAACCAATCTCTCAAACAATATTTATTATATGAGGAGGGCAAACAAATGGGATGTACTGTCACTGTGGCCAGCATGACCTTTCCCCACTGGAGAGTCTAAAGCTTCCAGTAGCCCACTGCTTGTGGGACAGTGCTATAGCCTTGTTGGGGATGGTAACGGTCATTCTTAATCAGGCTTTAAAAACCTTATATAAGGGACTTTCTAGGTGGCGCAGTGGGTAGGAATCCGCCTGCTAATGCAGGGGACATGGGTTCGAGCCCTGCACCAGGAAGATACCACATGCCGCGGAGCGACTAAGCCCGTGCAACACAACTACTGAGCCTGTGCTCTGGAGCCTGTGAGCCACAACTATTGAGCCCATGTGCCGCAACTACTGAAGCCCATGTGCCGCAACTACTGAAGCCCATGCGCCGCAACTACTGAAGCCCATGTGCCTAGAGCCCGTGCTCTGCAACAGGAAATGCCACCGCAATGAGAAGCCTATGCACCACAACGAAGAGTAACCCCCGCTCGCCACAACTAGAGAAAGCCCGTGTGCAGCAACGAAGACCCAACACAGCCAATTAATTAAATAAATAAATAAATTTATTTTAAAAAAAACCTTATATAAGTCATAAGGACGCTACCAGCTGCAGAAAAGTCAGAATCAGGCATTTTCTTTGACATTAATTCTTCTGTAAAAAGGAAGGCGGTGACAAAGCAGGTCCTTCTAAGGACGACCTTTAGCTGAGTTGTCCTACAGCCCGAAGGGCACACGTGGAACACCCTTAACCTTTAACAGGGTTCGAAGCAAGGAAGAGGCACCTGGGCCGCACCGTGTGCTGTAGCTCACCTACAGAGGGATTTGTTGGCCAGTCACAAAGGGATATGTCGGAGGAAAAAAAACAGACTCTAGGACCATTTCGTATTTTTCTGCCTCACTGAAACACTAGACATTTATTAGTTGTTAGCTGTGTAGTCTTAGCCAGTTTGGAATTCTATAAGCAAACTGTAGGTGTAGTGATTATTGTCATTTTAATGCTAGAAAGATGCAGTCTTTTTTTTTTTTAAGCTCTTTACTGGAATATAATTGCTTTACACTCTTGTACCAGCTTTTGAGGTACACCAAAGTGACTCAGCTATATTTATATACATATCCCCATATCCCCTCCCTCCCGCTACTCCCCCCAATCCTCCCTGTCCCAGCCCTCTAAGGCATCACCCATCATCGAGTTGATCTCCCTTTGTTATACAGCAGCTTCCCACCAGCTATCTATTTTACAGTTGGTAGTGTATATATGTCTATGCTACTCTGAAAGATGCATTCTTGTCATTCCAACTTTTATGTCAGCATTTGTTTTTCACCTTTCCTGGTTTTTACTGGTTTGTAGCAAGAATATCCCAGAAGGGAAGAAGGGTGGAAGAGGTGAGGTATATCTTGAAAAAGCAATATCTAGTGTAATTCAGTATCATTAGGTAACTTAATTTTCTGAAAACCAATAAAAAATTATTCTTATTTTCATGCAACAAACTAGAGACTGTAAAGCTCTGCAACATTTTAGCTTTGCCCAAAAGTGGAAGGTATGGTAAAAATGATAATAATAATATAGAGAAATAGTTTGAGTTTCAGTCTAGGCCAGAGACTAAGTGGCTTGGGTTATTTTGGTTTGTCGTATCATTCAGGCAGCTCAGTCAAGCTGTTTTGCTATATGGTCTGAAATTGGAGAAGCTAATTTTAAATAAATGTTGATAGAACATTCATTCATTATTTCGACAAATGTTTATTGAACTCCTAATATGGAGCCTGTTCAAGATCCTAAACTCAGCATTGAACAACAGAAAGTCCCTACGAACTGCTAACAAACAGCGGGGAAAGAGACCATGAGTAAATAAATGAAGAAGGTGATTCCCGAGAGCGAGGAAGGCTAAAACAGTAGCTAACATCTGTGCGCACTACAATATGCTGAGCGTGGGACAGCTTATGTGTATTAGTCCTCATGACAATCCAGGAGGAAAGTATTTTCAATGTTTCCATTTTACAGATGAAAAAACTAAGGCTAGAGAGGTTAATTACACACCCAAGGTCAGACACTGAAGGGACAGAGCTGGGGTTTGAGCTCCAGGAGTCTGGCTCCACATTCCCTGCACTTAACCACTAAGCCACACTGTTAGGCAGGGAGTGAAGCAAGGTAATGTGAGGGAGTGGCTGGTGGGGACCACTTTATATAGGGTCACAGAAGGTCTCCCTGAGGAGGTGACATGTCACCTATGAGAGGTGAATGAAAACATGTTTCCATGAAAACAAACAGAAGTAGAGTGTTTCTGGAGCTCCTCTGGTTTAGGACTAAGAAGGGAAACAAAATTTTAAAAAGTATAACCTTGAACATCCAGGATTAGAAGAGATTTAGAAGCTGTTCCAGTTTCTATCAAATTATATAATGTTAAAGTGATCCTACTCTCCTGACAGTACATCTTTCTCAAGATATCTGAAAGTCTCCATCCAATGCTTATTTCCCTCCCAGAACTGCCAACACGAGAGTTGATTCATCCACTGTTCCCCCAATAAGAAGAATCATCCGACAGATCCAGCTCTCCCCACTCCTCCTCCACAGTGAACTTCCCTCATTAATTAACTTTGTCTGGAAGTTAGTGGAAGAGCTGATGAGAAGCCGTGACATGACACAGCTGAATAACATCCCTGTTTATCTGTTTGTTCTCAGTAAATAAGTCTAACAGCTTATAAAACATTCAAATAAAACTGGTAATCACCCCGCCACCACACAATAAACACAAATAAAAAGAAACAGCAATGATAATTTCTCCATACTCCCAATATTCTCCTTAATTTATTACTATTGTTTGCTTCTTTCTTTTCCCTTAGTTAAAGATTCAAGATGTTAAGCATTGCTCAGTGCAGGTCACTGCAATTTCTCTCCATTTTCTCTGTGACCTTGGCACATGGGCTGTTCTGACTTTCTCCATCACTTTTTAGTGTCATCTTTGTTGTCACTGACAGTAATAATAGTAGCAGAAGTACCACTTATTGAACACTGGCAGGTACCATGCCACTTTATACTTATTTTACCTCATCCCCACAACTTTATATAAAAACTTCCTCTGTGTTGGGCATTGTTCAAGCTTTACATTTGTTTATTATGCCCATTTTGCAGGTGGTGAAACTGAGGCTTTCAAAGCTTCAATACTTTGCCCATATTCAGTCTTACAGCTCTGAGGAGGCAGGATTGATTTAGGCATTTAGGCTCCAGAGCCTCCTCTGTTCACACTTCTGCTTCACTGCTTAACGGATTAAGTCCAAGGAAGGGCTCAGCACAAACTGGACCTCAACAAAGGAAAAATAAATCTAAATTTTTAAAAGGAAAACCTCTTGCCTGATGAAGACCTTCCCTTGGTGCTCAGCATATTCCACAGCACTAGTTTCCTAAGATTTAGAGAGATTTACCTTCCTTTCTAGGGTATATGATACCCACTCAAATACCCGTGACCAAGAATTCTAGCCAAAGAAGCATCAATCTGGATCTGCTAATTCAGGTAAAGAGTGGGATATAAACTGGTGTTGCTTCCACACCCCAGTCCTCAGGAAAGTTGCCCTCTCTTCTCCGATGAAGTTTCCTAGTCGTGAGCTGACATCCCCTGTCTCCGTCCCCATTTGCTTTGAAATGCACAGTGGCACGTGATCTGGACCAGCCACTTTTTAAGCCTCAGGGGCTTCCTTGTTGTTTAGATCTCACTGATGGCCACATGTCTTAACATAACAGGGCTTTCAGTTGCCTTCTTAGTTAGGTCTAGGTCTGGCGGCACTTCCTAGGTATAGCACAGAGGGCAAAAGGAGATAATGTAATCAGGGAAATTAGAGAAGGGAAGACTCATAGGCTCGCCTCCTTACCTCCTGTCTTTGGAGGATAGTTTCCTTTGGGGTGGGACTGTCCATTTTATAACCTTTTCTTAAACGCCCTTCAGCACCACTGTCATTTCTAGAGTATTAATCCACACACATGATGATGTCCTACCTCTCAAGACATGGTAGAACATCCTAGACTGGGAAATACAGACAGAGAATCTCTGTTATGTTTATACAGTGCTGAGAATGACTCCTTGGAAATCCTCAAGTTCTGGGAGTTCCTGCTCTGACACATGTGAACAGATTACTAAGGGAGGCTAGGGGAGCTCCAGATACTTAAGAATAAACAATCCCCCATCTGGGATGATTTGGCTATGGATTCGCCTGTAGCTACGTGTTGAGCTAAATGATTTCTGAAATCTATCCAACCTCCTTATGGTATAAAGACTCGAAGTATAAATAATAATAGAGAAAATACATTGTAGCTTCTAGTTTATTCGGGCTGCTGATATAATTCAGCTTTAAGAGTCTCTATAGATGTCTAAACATGACGTAACAAAAGCAAAATAATAGAGGGTCCTCATTAGCTAAAGGAAGTTCTTTTGTCTTTTCTAAGCCCACAAACATAGATGTCTTTTAAATTAGGAACTTCTCTTGTTCATTTTTTTAAATTCATGGTTGTATCTGTTCTGTAGATTCAGGCACTTCCATAATTTTAACAGTGATTTGTTTTATTTGAGGCATCATAGGTGCCTTTAAGGATTGGATGAAATCTGTAGCACCTCTCCCAAGGTAAATGTATTTTCCATCAGGAAGTTCTTGAATCCCTGAACTGTATCCAGTGATTTCAGGTTACAAAAGCCTTTTTAATAGGATGACATCTTTGGTACTTATTAAGAAATCAAGTCCCCCAGAACATATTTCACCAATATCACAAAAGTCCTTTCCTTCCTCCTCATTTCTCCCTCCCTCTTGTCCATGTAGTGTTAATAATACATAATGCAGTCCTGTGACAAAATACATCAACTCCTAGATTACAAAAGGACAAAGTGAAGATTTACATTTTCATCCCCACGTGCACATAATCTTCTGAAAAAGTATTTCTCAGAAGATATTTTTTATAAAACTAATATCAAGTATTAAAAGATTCCGTCTATAGTTGAGAATTATTTTCTGTAGCACATGGTCCCCCTTTGTTTCCTGTTCACTTCAGTGTGCAACAGAGTTGCATCACTAGGATTTCCAATATCAAAATCACAGCTGGGTCAGTTTTAGAGTTGAAGGCTTTTCATATGCAGACGTATTCCGGATTGAATGGTACACTGTCAAGACTCAAGATGATAGCAAACTAGAAGAGAATTACTACTGTTTCAACCATCTGGAATTTTAGTTCTTGGTTTAATTCTTATTAAACCAAGTCTATAATACTAAGATATCAACCCCTCCCTCTTGATCACCTGCCACTTTAATGTGCTGCTGAGATTGGTTGAATCCACCTGCTTCTGTTGCCATTTGCCCAGTTTAATGCCTTTTCCTGGATCTGTTGTGAGAAAATCCCAAATCACCTCCCAGAAAATTTACTTCTCCATTCTGTCTTGAATTCTGCTCCATGGAATATCTTCCCGAAGTCTCAGTGATCTTCTCTGCTCCTAAGTCTTCAGTGGTTCTTAGTGCTGACATATTCAAGAATTTGGTCCTCGCCTACCACCATCTCTATCATTCTTTCTTAGAACTCTTAATACTGGTGCTCTAAGAAAATCAGTCCAATCATCTTTCCTGAGATATATTTGCATATTCACACTGCTATGTTTTGGCCATGATATTTTTTTCTTAAAATGCCTTTCTGCCACACCTCCACCTGGAAAACTCTTACTCAACCAATATGGCAGCACTCAAATATCACTTCTTTTTGCATCTCCCCCAATGTGCCTGTCCCTTCTCCTCTGTGCTCATTTTTCGTTTTTACTTAAGCTATCTGTGCCTCCAGTATCTCACCTGTAAGATTAAACTATTAATAGTATGTAATCCAAAGAATCTTCCTGAAGATCAAATGAGACAACACAGGCTCAGTTATCTTCTCTCCATTTTATGAAGCACTTTTATATAACCTCATGTGAACCTCACAATAATTCTCTTAGGTAATTATCTCTGTTTCCAATTTTGAAGATAGGTGAAACTGAGCCACAGAAATATGAACTGACTTGCCTGAAGTCATGTAAATGGTAAAACTGAGAGAAACATCCAGGTCCTCCAATTTCAAATTCCTTCTTCTTTCCCATGTACTTCATTGGATAGTGGGTGCTTTCTTATTCTGTTTTCTTCCCTCAGCATCTAGCACAGTATGCTGTATGTAGTTGCCATTCAGTAACTTTTAGTTGAATTGCATGCTTTTTTTCTGAGATAGCAGTGAAAATGTTGACAGTACTGAGCCCTGTAACATACCACTGGAGAACCTGCTCACTGACATCCGTACCTTTTAGATGTGATCAAATGACTATACCGTGATCGGGCTTCCCTTCCTCCACCTTGCCTGCTAGGATACCATTACTCTTTACCAGTGCACCTTATGAAAATCAGAATGGACCACATCTACAGCATTCCCTTGAGCCATCAGTTGAGAATTCCTTTCAGAAAAAAAAGAGTCATCTTAGCATCACTTGTTCATCATGACTTCATATTGGCATCTGGTGATCACCGTTCTCTTTCTATTAAATCACCTTTCAAGACTTTTTATTCTGGATATTAATATTTTGAGACTCTCTCTGAAAACTGAACAGTATTCAGTGATATCCTGCCTTCTGGCTCAACGCCATGATTTGTTAAAGACTGCTAAAAATATGTTAAGCGTTGTTATGGGAGGGCTCATTCTTTCTTTGCCCAAGAGGGTAATTGTATGCAGTGAGTTTTAATTGTACTGGGACAATTTTAGCTTGGAGGTATGCCCAGCACTAATGTAGGGGACAACTGGCTGGTGGTCCTTCTCTGGAGATTTCTAAGAGCGTACACGAAACTCATCACTTCGGAGTCTCTCCTCCTAGACAAGCGTGGACAGACTAGAAGCCATCTGGATGTTTCTTCCAGTCTGAGATTGAGAAATGTTCCAGGCATCCAAACATATCAATGCTTCTCCTGAAGCCTTTGCTTCAGCTTTGTGTTTCTTGAAATGACGACTGTGGTATTCCAAGCTTCACAAAATGTAACTTTGTCAAATCAATAGATGAATTTTCAGAGAAGACCCAAAATTCTGTCAACCCTTTCAGGCTTTCTAAGACTACGCATATATTGCCTTTCAATCAACCCAGACACCCAGAATAAATTGAAGGAAAAAAAAACTTCCAGGGTAGAACTTACAGGCAGAGGTTGTCCTGATGAAAAATGCAAATAAAGGAGAGAACCAATAAAATCAAAATTTTAAAATCCTATTATCTCATTTTAGTCCCGGCTCACCTCTGCACAATTGTCCATTACAACGTGGTTTCCAGTGTCATTTTAAATATAACTGACATTGTTTCTGATCTTTAAGAATTTATTTCCCATTACCAAGGCATGACAGTAGTTCTAGCTTGGGATATGTCATTTCTGCCGGGACTAATCAGCTAGCTGTTTTACCAACTAGAGGCATAATCACTAGCCATTCTGTGAAGTGTCTATAAATCCTAAGTATGTCAGTAACTGTAGCCCAAGTATGTTGCTAACTTACAGGTACTTCATTTTCCATTATACAGATTTGAGAAAGCAGGTAGACAAATAAGAGCGTACCATTTTTGCATAGTTCTAGATCTTTTCAGTTTGTGGTTTTTGAGTCTTTGCTAGCTAAGAATAATGAAAATGATGATCAGTTTGAAAATGACATAAGTGATGCAAAAATTAACCACCTTTCTGTACATAAGGTCATTTAACGAATGCCCTTCCAAAATTATCATAATTTCTTTGAAAGTATATTCTCAATCTAATAGATTTTACAATATCATCTATTATGAGACTTCGGCCAATTAAAAAGATTTTTAACAGAAAGAAAAAACAGACTTAAGAACTAAAAAGTAAAGATAAGCACAGTTCCTTGCATTTTCAGGCTCCGCACTCTGATACAATGCAACAGCTTCAAAGGTCCACTATTTCTGTTTCCCTAAAGTAATCTGTTGATGCCGTGGTCCAAAGCAGCAGTTACCTAACTCTCTGCAGATTTCAAGGGCTTCCAGATACGTTCCTTTTCTGACCTTCCTTGCCTCAAAACTACCTTACTGATGAAGCGCATAGGCTGTGACGTTCAACAGCCGAGGATTTGGACCTGGTCCTGCCTTTCCTGACTTGATGATTTTAAGTTATTGTTTAACTTTTTTAAGCCTCTATTTCCTCTCCTGTCAAGTGAGAGTACCAATAGAACCTCTTCATAAGACTATGGTGAAATAAAGTGGGTAGTGCAGATACAGTCAGTGCTCCCACAATGCCTGGTCCATGGTGAACGCACGATATGTGTCAATGTGTGAAGTTTCATGTTTATGAAACTCATTAGGAGTTTGATAAAGGTTGAGCTAGACAGTCCAAAGCCTTAACTTCTACCCCTCTGCATATGCACCTATAACTATGGAAAGTAGTAATCCATCAATAATAGTTCAGATTGTCTCCTGGAAGTTATGTGTGCTCTAGAATAATAAACGATTTCTTCTGAATATAGAAAATGCATTTATTTCTGGGAAATTTCTCCCTGCTTAAGTGTCCTGAATATTGATTTGAATATAAGATACAAAATATAACTGAAATACGTCATCTGTCCCTTTAACAAAAGAAACACAGACCGAATGGTTTTCTTTGGAATTGATCTAGCATCATGGCAAGACTAATATAGCCCTTTAATGCAAGAAACGAAGTAGGGGCAGGGCCTATTTGATGTTATTGATCTCTGGAATAAATGAAGCTCCTAGGCTCCTGCAAGCCTACAAGGCTCCACAGTTTGCTTAAAGCATCTACATACACATAAACTGAACCCTCTGAGGAAGGCAGACCACCACTGTGACTTGAGCCCAACTTTATCTCAGAGGTACTATATATGACATTCCAGAGCAGATTTGGTTGACTCATTCCAAGTACAGGAAAAGAGCCAGGGTCCTGGAGTTCCTGTCTTCTCCTGTAGTGACTTCCTAGGGGACAAGGGTATAATCTCATTTTCCCATCGCTCTATGAAGGCTCTCCACTATCAGACTAAAAGAATGGCCTCACTGCAAAGTGCTTTGAGTTGAAAGACTCTGATTTAAATGAAAGAATCATCTCTATAATGTTTTCAAGCCTCTGTAGTAATATTCAAGAGAGAGAGACTTTGGGCTGCTGCCTTAACTGTGTGAGTGTGTCTGTGTGTGTGTGTTTAATCTGAACTATCAGTGGACAGTGGATATTTCTAAGTTGCCATGTTGGAAACACTACTTTCAGCTTATTGCTGGCAGTGGTCTACAGAAGAAATCCGTATAAGTTATCGTTTGACTGGTAGCAGTATTTACACCTCCTATATTGTCCTGAGATATACTCATGGGTCCCAATTACGTTTCATGCAGCTTTCTGCTTAAATGTCACTTCCCTCACCACCCCCTATAAAATAGCAAGACACCCTCTGTCTCCCGTCATCTGCCTTATCCTGCTGCCTTGTTGTTCTGCATAGCACTTACAATCTAACAATTTCTTTAATTTGTCTGTATATAATTTATCTCCTCCACCAGTGTAAGCTGAAGCATCTAGACTAGTTTCAGTCACACAGTAGAAATTCAATAACCATTTGTTTAAAAAAATGAATGCATTTATAAATACTGGACATCATTTGTACTAAGGCCAGAACATATTCCTTCCTTAGGTCAATGTTCTTGTCCTTTAAAGGGAATATAGAGATGAAAATATTCAGCCAATAGAATTATATAATTTTTTAGTTTCCAGGCCCTATTGCTAAGTAAGACAAATTGAAGTTTTCTTCAGTTTCCTTTCAGAAAGGCTTCACTAATGGTTGACATATTCCATGACATATTTTTCATGCTATCATGTTCAGTTTTTTAAAATTCAGCATGTATTTAACTTGTACCCCACTTATACCCAATTCTAGTGTCTAGAACTCTGGAAGTACAATCAAGAGTCACTTGATTATTACTTGGTAGTTCTGAATATATTTAACAGTTCTCAACAGCTCCTTGTTAAATGCCCTTCAAACTTGTAGAAGTCATGAGAACAGAGTGGCACACCTGGTGAGGGGATTCAGCATTTCAGCCGGTTACCAGCGCATCACTGCTTACTTGCTATGCAACATTGGACACACAGCCTGCTTATTCTGGGCTTCTGTTTCCTTGCTAGAAATGAAACAATAGGACTTGCCTTCAGTGTTCTTTAGTCATTTGATGGTTGCGATTACTTCCTCCCTAGTGTACACTCTACCTCCTCCCTAGAGTACACGCTCTACATTAGGGTGAAAGCCGCTCTGGGATACTCTGGGTGGGATGGAATAGAAGATCCACCTAATAGGAGCAGCCCCTGCCTCCTGGGAAGAGAGGTGAAGGCCTGCCAGGAAGTTCCAACAAAGGCCACACAGTTGCCAAGAGCTGCCATATTACCTCGTGCCCAGTGATGGCTTGAGAAGTATTCCGGGAAACATTTAACCAAATCACTGCAGCAAGGGAGAAGGGGTCTGGGGAGGATTTTGTAATCCTTAGGGAGAGCTCAGTCAAGTTTATACCTTGTCCTATGGGTAGACTAGACTCTGAGAAATTTATCTAGATCCTAAATTGAGGGCAAAAGTAAGATGATGACTTGAGAGCAATACTCTCTTGCCTTATTCCATGAGCAGTGACAAATTTCTTTTCCTTACTCGCTTTAATGCAATACGTACGCACCTCTCTTTTAATGCCAAATAACACACAGTATCATGTTCTTATTAAATTTGTCTCTTCTTCCCTTTAATTTTTTTTGCAGTTGGCTTATTATTGTCTGAAATGGTCGTAAGTTTCCAGTTGAAGGGAAATGCATCTTTTAACCTGCCTGGAATAGCCCTAGAGGCAGAGGAAGTCCTTGAGTTCTTTAATGATAAGTGGAGTTAATATCATAATTGTCAAACCCCTCAAAGAAAGGTAGCATAGAAATGTAAAACAGTTTTAAGTTGTTATTTTGTAATAAACTACTATCTCCTCTCTGAAATATATCTTTTCTCTCTCTGCACCGGAAAGATCAGGAGAGTGATACAGTTTGCCTAAGCACCCACAGTAGCCGGATCCCAGCACTTTGGCACAGTGGAGGAATGTTACGTTTTGTGGATTTTAGCTCTAGGACACAAAAGTGGTGGTGCCTAATACATCCGTGTTCTCAAGCCCTCAGCCCTGTAGGTCACCTGCAGTGAATTAGACCTCAGCAGTCAACATGGATGGACAGCAAGCCAGTCAGTAGGTGAAAGGGGAATGAAGCCCAGAACCGGCAGACCGTACTGTCACCGTGCCAGAGAGGGAAACAGAATCCAAAGCCTGGAGAGGCCCCTCGTCCAAACTTCCTCCCCAGATGGTGGTTCTCTCCTGGGGAAAGCATCAGTGGAGATGCCACAGAGCCCGTGACACATTTTGACCCCCAAAGAATCTTCTTCTTCCTGCAAACATAAATCACACCTACTAATCATGCCATCCAGTCCGCAAAATGTTAAAAGGCGAGTGCTCTGCTAGTGAAAATTCATAGGCACCTGCTCTTGATTTTCTTCCTACTTAGAATAATTTTTACACAGCTACGATATTGCCGGGTGACGCTGTTCACAAAGTTCCAAACGGTGAGGCTCAGACAAGAAGGGATATGTTGGATGTTTGGGTTGTAATGATTTCAGCTCTCCCTCTTTTTTTACAGCATCATTAGTGATCTGTCATTCTAATAATAGTAATTCCCTTTTGACATCATGGAGGTAAGAAGAAATCATCACTGACATCAAAAATGAGGTGATATTTCAGCAGTATTATTTCACCGAAGATAAAATGGAAAGCTTTATTACTCCCCATGCCTTTAAAGAAAGCTGAACAAGGCATATGCTGACCCTAGAGCTTATCTCCTTTAGTTCCTTCCAGACTGATATGAAATAACTAATTTTAATTGTTCCAACCAGAGTTTCAGAATGTGGTTTCCCCCAAAGCTTTCCATCTACATAATGGAACCTTTTTCAGAAACAAGCTTTATCCATCCATAATAAACTGGGGAATCAAAAGAAAAATCTATTTTAACTAAGAACAATTTATAATTTTCATTCTTCAGCGTCACCTTTTGTTCCAAGTATTTAGGAATTGATTTCACTCAATCATGCAGTCAATACTGATTGTGTACCTGTTGTGCATTACACACTGTACTGGGTACTAGGAAGACATAGATGGATAAAATAGAGTGCTTGGTCCAGAAAACAGAGTCTAGAGTTATGCAGGCACACAAAGAAATGACCAAGACAATAATACAGGATGTGCTATAATAGAGATCTATTCAAGAGCAGTGCGAGGAAGTACAGATGGTCCCTGACTTATGATGTTCTGACTTATGAATTTTCAGCTTTACAATGGCACAAGAGTGGTACACATTCAGTAGAAACTATATTTCAAATTGTGAATTTTCACCTTTTCCTGGACTAGCGATATGTGATACAGCGGTCTCACTGATGCTGGGCAGCCACAGCCCTGTGCTCATGAGGTTAAACAGCTGATACGCTTCAGCCATTCTGTACCCAGTCTCCTTCTCACTTTCAGTACAGTATTCAGTAAACTACACGAGGTTTTCAACGCTTTCTTTAAAAGTAGACTTTGTGTTAGATGATTTTGCCCAACTGCAGGCTAACATAAGTGTTCTGAGCTCGTTTAAGGTAGGCTGGGCTAAGCTATTCATTAGATTAGGTGTATTACATGCATTTTCTACTTAAAATATTTTCAGCTGATGATGCGTTTATCAGGATGCAATGCCACAGTAAGTCCAAGAAGATCTGTAAATGATTATGTCTGGCGGAAAAGGAGAGATCCTCAAAGAGAGCATGCTTTTAGCTAGCCCTTAAAGGATAGACTTACCCTAAAGAGATCCTGGGGAAGGAACTCTATGCAGAGGGAATAGTATCAGCAAAGAGATGAAGGCATCAAGTGCATTGAGCAGAAAGAAATCTGGTCCTCAAGGGAACCGGGAGTGAAAACATCTAATCTAACTCAGCAAATGTAGATGGGAATAGGAGTCTCCATTTAGTACAATACCAGCCCAATGGGCTAATCAGTGTTCAGGAAAACAAGAATGAAGATTAAGACTGTTTCATTCTAACAAAACTTTTTGCTTTCCTTGTAAGAAAAAGATCACTATTTTCCAAAAAGGAGACCAAGAAGATTGTTCTCAGCCCCTAGGATAAGAGAATTCCTTTTGGAATTCTCAGTTTACTTTTCCTTCCATCATTCTGCCCTATACTGAGGACAAGGATTTCCTCCCCTTACCTCGTCTTGAATTTTAGATGCTGGTAGAAATAGACATTCTGAAAGCAGAAATATGATTTTCCTAGAACCAGTAACTCAAGAAAAAACCTAAATTCCTTATGCATTGAAATCTTGGGTTGCAAAATGAATCAGAAAAGGAAGACTCACACAGACCTCAGTCACCCAACTACTTGGTCTGTACACTGTTAGGTATCTAGATTCTGGGAAATGTATGGGTACTGGGCACAATATAAGCAAAGCCTACATTTCAGGCAGCCTAAGGTTTCCCTTATACATACCATTTACTAAAACCCCTGGCTTTAAGGATAACTTTTTTCTCACTAAAAAAAAAATTATTTGTTCATCAACGTATTTACTTCTAATGCTGGTTAGCTATTCACCCTTTCTAGTAATTGTAGCAACCTATATAAACGGTATTATCTGAGTACCCAATCCCTTTTTCCAGTAAGATCTCTGCATGTCAGATCAGTTACAGTTCATCTGCAATTAAACAAATGTTCTCAGAAGAACAGCAACCAATGACATAAAATCTGAATGTGATAACCACACAAATATTCAATATGTTAAGTGATATTTTTAAAAATCCAATACAGTATATAGCTATTGGATTTTCAATATGGGCAAATTTTCACCCTCGCTCTTCTCCCTCTCCCCAGAAAATAAAATTTTATATTCCTGGATTGACTGCCTGATTACTTTTTTAAAAACAAACTTTCAAAACTAAAAAGCAGAAAATCTCTTTGGCTCTGTTTTTGCAGTGTCTGCACAGGCTTTATCAAAGATAACATGAAACTTCAGTGCTTTGTGTTGCAGATCAGTAGGTGAGTTGCTTTTTACCTGCTTGATTTTATTTATTTTTTCTTTCTCAAACATCTTTCTCTCCTCCAAATAATCGATGCTCTCAATTGCTCTCAAATGCATCTACTTCTGTCACCGCAAAGCTAGTGTAACCCCATGGAGTACACTCCCCAACCGTGCAGGAGCCATTTAAGAGATCTTTTTGTTTAAGTCAACTCTCAGGATAGAAGGGGAAATGACATCCCCAGTTGGCTCCTGACTTTTTCATTATCAGATGCAGAGGCTAGAAAAGAGAACCGGACAAAAAATGGGTTCGGGTGTGTGTTTGGTTTTTTTCGCATGTGCTAAAGCCACACAGAGCTGACGCACAATAAACACACATGCATTAGGAGTTGTTTTCAGTCACTTTATAGACATATGCATTCATAAATTTTGTTACGGTTGTAAGAAGCTGACTTTGATGGGACCAAACTCACAGACAAGCTTTCGATCGCTGGAGCAACCACAGTCTAACTTTATGTTGACAATTTATCAGCTCCTCTCCGTCAAGGAAAATTGTTTTTTAGTGCTTGCCTATTAGCAATCACATGCATAATATGAAATTGAGTTTTGGGGAGGACGGCCTGCCATCTGTCTTTTTGATATTTTTTTTTTTCAGTCTCTCACGCTCAAGTTCAACTCTCTGTGTATCAGAACGCTGTAAAACAGGATTCACCCATAAGATGGGCACTTAGCAAGAAAAATGGGCCAGATACCAATGTTATCTCAGAACTTGCAGGCTCTCAAAATGGAAAATCATTGATACCCCAATCTGTGCATTATCTTTTCAGTGCTCTTCAAATTCTGCCTGCCTCTCGAAGCCAACTTTAGTAAGGCTGGTTCTTCTTAGAGAACAGTTCATTAGTGTGCTTTGAGATGTATTAAAACACTTTTATAAATGTAAAAATTCAAAGAGAAAGTGGAATACACCGTGAGGTTAAGCAAATGGAGCTCTAAAGGATTGGTGTGAAGAATGAAAAAGAGGTATTTAGTTTCCCTTCCAAGTTCCAATATGCTAAGATTTTTATCAATAATATTGTTTTTCTGCAACAATACCTGCCTCCGGGAAAATCTGCTCTGTAGCTGTCAGGATTATACTTCTCAAAATATGCTTAAGATGATTCTGGTAAATTGATAAAAAATAGTACACCCCACAATGTAAAGGATTGCTCGAAAGAACATTCCCAAGCCTTTCATGTGTAACTGCATTTGTGCGGCAGGGCATTTATTATGCTATAAATTCCATCACTGATTTTGGCCAGTTCAGATTGAGTCTGCAGTAACTGTAAGTAATGAACCTTCCAGAGCCAAAGGGGGGAGGAAAGCCGGAGGAGGAGAAATAGCCAGTACACTTGTGGCTGTGGAAATACAAATCGTAGGCTTCATTTAGTCAAAGCTCTTATCAGATCGTACAGCCAATACCCTACAAAGCAGGAAAATATATATCCAGAAAAATCTACAGGTTCCTTGACCTAACTCCAGGAGCTACAACTGGCAGACACAAGGAGAGCCCTTCTTAGGCAAAGGAAGAAATTTATTTTTCCCTGAGCCTTTACTTCCCAAACTTGATCTCTCTCGTCTTTTTTTGTTTGTTTTGTTTTAACTTTTTTCCACCAAGAGCATGGGCACATGTGCATCTTAACAAGAGCAACAAATCTGGAGCTCTCTTTTCCTAGGGAAAAGTTATCCATCCCTGTAGCTTGGCCTCCCTCAATTTCCAGGCCTGGGACTGGATAAACCTTTCGCTTAGAAGAGGCTCCCAGGGGTTAGGGTGTCTCTCTTGTCAGTTCAGACTTTTGGAAAGAGGAAAATTGGTCACCCTGGAGCTGATTACGGCGCCTGTAAAGAAACTAAGGTAATCAATAAGGTGAACGGCAGGAGAAACAGCACGCAGAGGTGCCCCGTGACCCCCCTAAGGGGGGCAGGGAGGCTGGAGAGAGAAGGAGTAAATAAAAGAAGCCAAGGCAGCGGTCATCTGTGGTTCAGGAAAGCTGTACCATCTCATATTAAAGTGCTGTTCTTTCTTTCTGATATTCTTTAAAAGTGAGCACTCAGGAAGCAGGCAGGCGGTGGGGATGGAGCAGAGTGTGATTTGGGATCACGGGTATCAGCAGAGCTAGAGTCGGGTCGAGAGGCTTTAGGCAGCAGGAGCCAGGGGAGGGACATGGAAAAGGGTGACGTTAAAGACACATTTCCCCTTCCAGGGAGGCCAAGGAAGTCCTACATTCATTCTAGTTTCCTCTCCTCTCTGACTTCACTTTCACGGGAGGAGCAGGAGAGGGGGAAATGTTGGGAGGAGCAGTGGGCCGGGGTCAGGCCCAGAATGTTGGCTCCACGGCCATAACATGAGGCTTTGGCTTCAGCAGAGTGTGGACAGGCCATATTTCATTGCAATCCTAGGGTCTGTGTCCCCATCCTCATCCCACTGAATTTTAAAAAAATACAGAGGCACAGACAGACAGTCCATCTGAGAGAATGACAAAGCATCCTCACTGTCCGTTTGTCCCCAAGAACAAATACCACAAATTCCTCTGAGGTTCTTTTCCTACGTTTTTTTCCCGTTCCCTGTTAAGAATCATAGAACTGTAGAGCTTAAAGGTTCATAGATGTGATGTTTGACTCCTGTGGGGAAGGGCTGACTTAGACCACTTGGGGCCTCCTGAAATATGCACAGGTCTCACTGGGCTATTCGTTTGGGGTAATTATTAACTGCCATGTGACATCTCATGTAAGAAACCAATGATACGACAGGGCGAGCCTTTAGGTATGGGCACCCCGAGTTAGCCACATGCAGAAGCCCAGAGCCAACGGTGGGGGAGGGAACCGGCCATCACAAGTAGGGTACCAGGTCCGGAGTGGACACTTCCAGCTCCAGAGGAAACCTGACAGAAAGCTCCTTCCTATGTCACTTGATACTATTAGCATTACTGAAACTCCCCAACAGTCCCCGTTACTAGCATCTCACCAGCCTGTTTGGGCACAGAGTGCAGGAGAAGACAAGTGGAGTTACAGTGAAAGAGATACAGTGTCCTGCCTTGAATCCTTCTTTAGAAATGCGTAGGGGGTAATAATGAGTTTCGGGAAATTGTGAATTATTTTAGTGCCACTCACAGAGAAGGACTTGCTTCCAAGCTGTGCCTCATGGTTCTGCAGTGAGCCACCACACTTGTGCTGCTTCTAATTTGGTTCCCTCTGCTATTTCCAGCGCTCATGTTGGAATTTGAACATATCACTTAGCAAATCAGAATTATTAAGAGGACTGAATGCGAGGGAACTTCCAGAACTGTTTGTAGTATCTTCCACAAGTCAGAGGGAGATAGAAAAACGGGCCTGTGGATAGAGACAGGGATTGTTATATGTCTTTCCAAAATAACTGGACAATTCAGTAGGCATATTTATGATTGGTTAAGACTACCACAGAATCGATTTAGTGAATTGTGTAAAAATCAACCATTAATTGAAGACTAAAATATTTGTACAGAAATGGGTTCACCCATGTTATTGGAATCTAAACTCTCTATAGCTATCAGCTATGTAATAGTCATTGTTTTGCCCAATACAGCTACTAAACAAATTAATAAAAATTATCTGTAAATTCTTAAAACCTGAAAGTAATCATCAATACAGATGTAAGTATCTTGTATATGTAATGACTATCAAAAATAATCTTGTAAATGGCATTTTCAGTGACTTGGTAGAATGTACTAAGCCGTGGTCTTAAAACCAACAAACGCAGGTTTTAGTCCTGGTTTTGCCGTTTGGTATGTACTTGACACTGGAGAATTCAGTTAGCCTCCCTCAGTCTGTTGAAAGCAAATAATAGTGCCACTTCTGAAATATCACAGAGTTATTATGAGGTTAATACGAGTGCAAATTTGCTGAAAACCCTAAGTCTGTTACTATCCAGCATTATCTTTATTGGATTATAACTGCAAAATCTAGTATTTTAGCATTTCAGAAGATATTGTCTTAGTTTGTGTTTATCACTAGGAATCGATCTTTTCCCCATTTTATTTCTGTACTTGGCACATATATTTTTGTGAAGAGAGACTGTTCTTAATAGAAGCCTACAGATGACCCATTTTACTTCGAAAGAGGACACAGGGCAGGAAGTCCATTCGTGAGAGGAGGAGGACGTGTCTGGAAATCACCATCCTGGCTCCGTCGTCCCAGTGGGTGCTGTAGGGTGCCTCAGGGGAAAGGATTACGGAAATGACCACGAATCCACTGTGGATGGGATCAGGCTGCTCACTTTGGTTATTGTTATAATTCGTTGTCTAGTGTCCATAGTAGCCAACTGTGAATTCATTTAGGGATTGAAACCTTACATATGGCTCTTTGCACTGAAATAAAATATTCAGTTACCAGAGTCAGTAATTAGTAATATACTTTATGTTCCCTGAAAAAGAAATATGTGCTCTTCGGGGCCAGAATAAGCCAAGCTCACTGGACGTTTCCTGCAGCTCCAGCAGTTGGCTTCCTGAAGTATCTAGTTGTACTCAAGGAGTACTTAACCCCAAGAGGAATCTTACCAGTGTGTATTTTCTAAAGACAATTTCGCATTGAAAGTTTTTCAAGGAGAAGGGAGAACTGGACCATCGAGACTCCTCAGGTGGATGAAAACAGGAATGGAGAGTGGTAGGAGATGCAAGGTGGTCTGTGGAAAAGAGCACTGAACCTGGAGGACCACCGGAACTGTGTTTTAGCTGTGTGATCACAGACACTTCATCTGTCTAGCCTCCAGTTCCTTATCTATAAAATGGACATACCAATACCTGCCCTACCTCCTTTAGAGACTATTGTAAAGATCAAAAGAAGTAAAGTAGGTTAAGGACTTTGTGGGCTCTCAATGCTGTAGATAGATGTACACTGTCCAAGCAGTCGCTCATCAGCTGAGTACCTCCCTTGGTCTGTGCCCTGTGAGGTAGACAGAGAAATAAAAGGCACAGAGAGAGAGAGAGGCAGAGACAAGGAAAGAACAATCCGAGGTAGTACATCTCTAGTGCTTGACTGGGTGGTAGAAACAATACTAGAAATTCATAGGGAAGAGGACAACTTTGGGCTAGAGTGGCCAAAAAAAGAGGAAAAGAGATTTGACATAGATCTTGATGAGTGGATATTATTTTCACTGATGGAGGGGTAAAGGGAAGGAATTTCTGGTCTGAGAGGTGGTGTGAGTAAAGGTACAGAGAAGCTAAACACAGGCAGATCAGGAGAGGGTGTGCAAAGCATTTGGAGTCTGGGGAAGGAAGTTATGGAAAATGAGGTTGTAAACATTCGGAGTAAGTGGTCACAAGACTTCCATGAAAGCTAAGGGGTCTGATTTTTATTCCAGAATCAATCAAGTTTCTTGAATAGTAAGTGTAATAATTATAATACTTTATATCTAAATGGTGCTGTATGTTTTCAGGGTATCTTAAATGCACTGCCTCATTTGGTTCTTGTAGCAAGTCTGTAAGATAGGCATGTCAAGGATGATCGTGCCCATGTGACACAAGGGAAACAGAGGCTCAGCGAGGTCGTGGGATTGCTCCAAAGTTATACCACAGGGAAATGACGGAGACCATATCATTCCTGGTCTGCTTTCCTCTGTGTAAAAATACTTTAGGAAGATGAACCTGGCAGCAAAATGCAGGATGGGCCAGCGTGGGAAAAAAATAAGAGAGCCAGTTAGGAAGCCGCCCACCAAGTTGTCCAGGTGTAAGATTTCCATGGTCTATATGAGTACATGGCACTCAGAATGGATGTAACATCAGTGATAAGAGACGTGGTAAAGGAAGAATTCCCAAGCCTTGATGACTGACTGGATCTGGGAAGTGAGAAGCAGAGGATCAAAAATGAGCCCAAGAGAAGTGATGCACTCCATACTTCTAGCTTTACTGTTGAAGGACAAGAGTTACTAAAAATAGAGAGAAGTCTAAGGTTCACGCCCGAGTAACGGCGGAACACCAGCCTTACCCACATGTATTCTTTACCCTCGCCCCGACAGGCTGCTGGCCATTCCTTTTATTCACCTTCCTATTATAGCCCTGACCACACTCTAATTAGGTAGCTACAGATGGGATGTGAGCTCCTTAGTGACTCTGACAGCCCCAGTGACTGGCACAGAGCAGTGCCTGATAAAGGTTAAGTAAACATTGGTCATTTGAATAAGAGAATAAATGACTGAATGAATGCCCTTACAGCTTTCTTCCTATATCTCAAGTCATATGATCCTTTCTTCAAAAGTCTTCAGTGGCTCCCACTCTGTCTATAAAATAAAGTCACCCTTCCTTTGTAGGGAGGGCATTCACAGTGTTCCACAAACCAGCCAGCTTTCCCTGCCCCAGCCTTTCCTCATCTGCTCTCGCCTGTCCTCTCTCTGCACTCCTCTCAATTCCTAAAGGCAAACAGCAGTTTTGTATTCTGTGCTTTGCCTTATAAGAGTTCTTGGCCCTAAAGGCCAATCAAATCCTACTGGTCTGTAAACATTCAGCTCAAGGACTGCCTCCTCCACGAGCACCTCCCCACTGTGCCTGGTCGGGACATTCTCCCACGGTCTCTGCTGCACTTTGCATTTCCAGGTCTCGTTCAGGGCTGGGCTTCTATTTGTCTCCCTGACAAGTCTGCTCCCATGGGGCCTGGCAGCGTGGTGGCACCGAGCAAGGGTTCAAATAAGAAAAATGGCGAAAGAGCTGCTTAGGGAAGAAGGCAATGAGCTTCATTTTCATGTTCTCTTTTAAGATTTATCCCCTTTCCACAAATTTCTCTCAGTGAGAAAGAAAATTCGTTTAAACATTGCCTATTTATATAAAGAAACTGTTTCCCTTGCTCTGCCTCGTAAGATGCAGAGTATGTTTAATATCCAGGTTTTGTGTGTTGTTTTTTTTTTTTAATCCCTTACTCAGCAGAGAAAGCCCACTCAAACAAAAGGAAGAAACTGACATATTTTGGATTGACAGATGTCAAGGGACACTACCATCTAATTTCCTTGTTGATTAATTTGAAGGTAATTTTCTGGTAACCCAGACTTCCAAAAAATGTATTTTAAGTGGCATGTTGGTAAAAGAAAATTAATTTCTCTGCGTTAAACTTGCCAGCTTTTGAATTAATTGCATGAGCATAGCAATCAATTAATAAATTGTTAAGCAAACAAGGGAAAATCGGTCAATTAAAAATGACAAAATTGATTCCAAGGGTAGATAAACCAAAAAATTGTCATCATGCTCACTTGTAAGTTTGGCTGTCCTGCCTCTGTGTGATCTACCTCCCACTTTTTACACAGCATTCAAATTGCTGAAGCTGTATTATAATTTCTTATAAATAAATTACCACCTAAGCCACCTTTGCTGCTTTAGTAGGATTAAGGAAATCAAATACAAACAGCAGTCTTCTGGTAGCTCTAGGAGAAGGTCACTACTTTGGGAAAGTGTGGCATCCACAGTGCTCTGCACAAATGTTCTTGAAAGGAGAGCCCCAGCTAAGTGGACCAATGTTCTCTAAATATTGGCCAGTCCTCTGCCAGCAGGAACCTCTATACATTGGCTTTCTTTCTCCTGATCAGAAACTCAGATGTCTTCCAGAGATCAGGTAAAGTGGGGAGCGGCAGGGTCGAGGGAGAGTGCTTGCCTTCTTAGAACATTACATTAGAACCTTCTTAAACCCAGTGCCATCTGTGCTTTCCTATCTGGGGCTGAACGTGGCCTGAGATACCTGAATTTAGTCTCCTTGCCAGGGTTTTGAAATTTGTCTCCCTACTTGAAAAGACAGATGCTTTGGAAATGATATTCAAAGAAAATATAAAGAGTAGAATTTGTCTTGTGAAAGTATCTACAGGCTTCATAGGCTTTATAACTTGGAGCATTTTTGTTGTTGTTTAACTGGCCTGCTCTGCTTGTCTTTAGTCCTGATTCAATAGTGTGTCTTATGAGAAACAGTGTGTTTTATCCTCTCAGACATGGACTAGAAAAACCAAGGATTGGAACAGGCACAGCACTAATTTCCTCATTTGCCAACAGCATT
Organism: Hippopotamus amphibius kiboko; assembly: GCF_030028045.1. Taxonomy (NCBI): domain Eukaryota; kingdom Metazoa; phylum Chordata; class Mammalia; order Artiodactyla; family Hippopotamidae; genus Hippopotamus; species Hippopotamus amphibius. The sequence goes on along the minus strand of NC_080187.1, from coordinate 163,028,088 downwards.
CATCGTAAAGGATATGTATAAAATTTCTGGAACTATTTATGTTTTAGCATATAGAAGATCTCTGAATTAAGTATGAAAAGAATGAGACTAAAGAAGTGCATCTAAACTTCTATGTCCTGCTGAATCTTCACGTAAATGTTGACAGTTTCTCAGTCATAACAGAACCAAAACAAAACCCACTGCTCAAAATGTTTTGCATCCACCAGCCCTTTCCACTTCAGTGAGTGGTTCCATCCTTGGGCTCTGGGCAAAAGCCTAGGAGTGTCCTTTGAGTCCACTCTTGACCTCAGACCCCACGTTTATACATCAGCACATTGCATCAACTCCACCTTCAAAGTGTGTCCACAACCCAACTACTTCCCATCATTTCCTCCTGGACTACCAATCATCTCCCCCACCAGGACCCCTACGGGAGCCTCCTATCTGGCCTTCCTGCTTCCACTCAGGTCCCCAGAGCAGCCATTTGTAGCAGCCAGAAACATTTCTCAGATCTCATCACTACCCGCTGTGCATCCTTTTCATAGCTGTATCCCCCGAGCCAAGAACAGTGCCCAGCCACAGGTTCATCTCAGCAATACTTGTGGAATAAATGAAATCATGTAGTTTGGATGAGGTACATCAAATGCTGCAGGAGTGTTGGGACATTAGAGAAGTATTATCTGACCAGTTACAGACCAAAAAAGAGTAAGACACCTGCCCTTGAGTCTGAGTCATTCATATACCTGCCAGTCCACCGCTCACCTCATTCTTCCCTTCCCCATTGCTATGGAGCAGGAGATGCTTGGGGCGGGTTGTGGGGGTGGAGTGGGGAGTAGGGGGTAGTCTGCCTCAACCAGAGCAGGAATAAAAATGTGAAGTGCTGATTCTGGTTCTTTTAAACAGTTGCATACTTACTTGGCAGTCATGATAGCACAAGTCACTCCTATAATCAAAAGAATCATTACTTGTTTTGCTAAAATCCCAAGGAAATAGCTCAAGATGTGATATTTCAGCACTAATGAGGTTGTGCCTGAAGAAGTGGGATTTTAATTGTGATGGATTTAGAGAATCCACTGCAAAACTGCAGGAGAACAGCATGTTCTTCCCAGTTCCAGGGAAAGTGCATTAATATCCCATGTTTTTGTTTTATTTAGTCTTGGCTGGCTGTGTGGAGAATCACCTAAGGTAATGGTAGAGCTGCTAGGGACTACATCAAATAGAACCCTATAAAGAAACTTTATTTTCTCCTCCCATGCAATGAAGGGAGGCTGCACGACCGAGGAATATTTGTCTCGAGTTGCCTTACAAGCTACTGGATTGATTTGCTTTGCCACTGACGCTTCTGATCCTGACACAACCTTTCTACCACCTTCCATCCTTCAAAGGTTGAAAGTCACTGCTTGAGTACCGTGGCTCACTGAGCCTCTACACGGTAGGTGGAGGAAAGGAGTTTCTGCAGAATCTTACTTCATGCAGAAGACTGATGCGGGTTGGGTATGAACACTCTTGGTGCAAGTCTGCATATGAGCAGCGTTGCTGATTACTTCATTAGAACCCTGTGCGCTTGGAGAGACATATGCTTTCAAGTTTCTTTAAATGGTATTAGGGAAAAATATCCTCCAGGCATTATTTTTAAAGGGGACTTCAAACGTTCCCCAAGAAAAAAAAAAAAAACAACTACAGCACGTTTGAACTCCAGGGGGTTGCAGGAGAAATCTTACTTAGCAAGACTGTGAAAATGGAGCGATCTTTTCAGTTTCAGGGTAAAGTAAGTGTTGGTCACAATCAGGGATAAATTTAAAACGTGGATGGAGAAAGATGCAGAAAATTTCCAAACCCTTGAATCCCTACCATAAAATAGCAGCGAAGATGATGACTTGAGGAAGGCAAAAAAAATTGTTTTAACAGTTCTCGTCTCATATTCGATGGTATAAAGAGAATTAAAGACTCTCCCCATATCCTGCAGTGTGCAAGAGTCCACAGTTCTTCCCATTTCGTGCCACATAGGAGACACTTCTAGAATAATATCCCCCCTGCGTTACATGTATTCAAACTTATATTTTAAAGACCTGGAAAGCAAGGCTACAGGTAGGGGTAAAGCTATTCATTTTGAGTTTCCCTGCAGAGGCTCTGCTCCAGAGGTCAAATCAAAGAGACGATTCTTCAAGTTTTAACCCTCCTTTTCTAAATAGATTCCAACCTGATGTCATTTAATGCATTGATGTCTGGATTTCTTAGGCATCATAGTTGCATTATTACATATCAAAAGGACTCTTGAGAAATTCCCTCGAATTGATAATTCTAATTTCTTATGTATAACTATTCTGTATTCCCTCAGAGGACAGCTGCATTGTATGCTAAACCATGAATTGGAGAAATTGGTCCCTTTGTATGTAGGTTTGTATTAAATTGAGATGCTCTCTTTTTTTCCCCTGTTTGTTCCCACACTTGAGTTCCTGGTGTCAGTTTGTATTTGGCTTCTCAAGCATATTAAAGTTTTTCTAGTGCTTATGATGTTCTTGCCAAGAGCACACTTGCAGCAATCTACCCTAGGACAGTCTTTGTGCCAATTACTTCAAAAAAGTATTCTTTAAAATGAAAAGAGGGAGGGGGAGTTTTTTTTTCAGGGGACTTTCAGGTTATCGTGTGGTGGTTTGGATTGTAATTTTTTAGTCAGTCTTCCTGAAATGATGACTTACCGGCTCTGGAATGTGTGCATCTTTGGGTTATTTTCTCTATTTTTTTAAGGCCTTTCTACAAAATGGAAGTTCTGATAAAGCCGTGCGCATAGCAGGGTTAACCAGTAGGATGGAGGAAACTGCTGTGGCTGCTGATACCACACCCTCATCTATTTAAACAGCGCTGGAAAGGAAACTGCTAGAAGCTTGTTAAAGAGTTTCCAAATGTGTGACTGTAAATGACTATCTCTAATCATGGCTGAATAAACCAAATGCAGCAAATGAGCTGGTGACACGCACAAAAGTTATATGAGCATTTTGCATTGCATATGCTGAATGGATAATAACCCATGTCAGTGCCACGGGGTCTTTTGAAGGTTAAAATCCTAAGTTTGATCGAGTTATTTATACAGAGATAGAAACACATTTGGGAAAACAAAAGAGGAAAGTGGAAGGGAACGTATCCTCTGAAATGCACTGCTGAACAGTAGAAGAGGTACTGGGCAAGAGATGAGGAGACTTCACTTTTCTTCCAGTGTCTACCACTCACTGGCTTTGCATCCTTGGGCAAGACATTTCACTTCACTGGGCCTCAGTCTCCACATCTGTCAAGTGGGCGGTTGCAAGGCCCCCTCCAGCTCCAGCACACGGCCTTTCTGGGATGCTGCACACAAAGAGGCTTTGGCCGGGTGTGGATTCATTCGCTCCATAAAGCAAGACGTTTTGAGGGGCATATCATTCCTAGAAATTACTCTTATTAAGAATGAAATTTAGGACTGAATTGAGCAGCCTTATGAAATATTAGCTATCGCATTTAGAGAGCAGGTTGAGAAACATTTCAGAAAATGTCCTTTGCTGATGAATGCCTAACACGTAACATCCAGGCCTTGCAAAGCATGGAAACCAAGATAACAGAGAATGGAAAGTTATAGAGGTTTAGGGCTTTGATGATGGGTGAAAGCTTCATGTTTAATATACCAGATTTAACAAACACCACAGTGAGGAAGGGTCTTAGACCCCATGTGGTTAGGCCCCCTCGCTTTCCCAGTGAGGAAATCGATGCGGAGAAAGGAGAGCCTTGCAGCAAACACAGAACTACATGTTGCCTGAGTGTACCAGAAAAACCGAGGGACCTTGACTCCTCCTGTGTGTTGTTTCTTGCACCTCTTTGGGTCTAAAGTGCCTAGCTTAAGAGAATTCTTCGTTCTTGCGTTACTAAAGAGTTCCAGATACCTACTACAGCCTCCTGGGAAGCGATCATTTTTAGGTTTAATCTTTAAGGAGTCTCATGTGTAAATTTGGGGAATATTGGGGTTTTAATTTTTTGACAATGTTTCTGATCCATCTGTTTGCTTGCATTTTTTTTTAATTATCAGAAATACAGGTATTCATATGTGTGTGCTTCCCCTTTAAGGGGATGGCTGCTTTAAAAAAAATATTTCAGCTCGGGAGACAGAGTTGTCCTTCCACAAGGACTGGTCTCCCCATCCATGTGGATAATTGTCTTTAATTCTGTATCCTCTGCAAGTGAGGAAGAGAGGAGTAGCTGACTCCTGTATCTAAGAGTTCTTCCTCTGAAGGTTTTCCCTTCTTATCAAAATGCAATCATTATTCTCCTCCAGACCTTCTGGCCAGGTGGAGGGGATAGAGTAGGGCTGCCTTAACATTGTCTCAGGAGAGCAGAGAGCTCTCTGGAGCTGCTGCCTTCACGCAGGGGAGCACTCAGTAAAGTCCACAGCTATCTTTGGCCATTTGTTGCAGTTTAGAGTGGGTATAAATTCTGTTAGCAAACTCAAGAGAAACAGAGGTTTGGGAGACTAACTTAGAACAAGACGTGTTGCTAAATTCAAGAAATTTAAGGAAGACACACATTCAACAAAGGTATTCAGCAAGGATAGAAAACAGAAAATATCTGAATTATATCTTTCCTAATAGGAGCACGTGCATTCACCTATATCTATATGATATGATATAGTATTTCGGCAGGAGCTGGAGGATGGGAGTAGAGAGCCGTTTCTAGTCCTTACTTGGCATGAGACCAGTTTTGAGTCTTTTCTTCTTCTTCTTTTTAATGTTTTTGGAAATACAATTGCAGTCTCTTACATTGAGAAGAACTGCCTCTCTACCCTCAAGACAGTGGCACTAAGCCACAAGGGACCTCTGGGGGCCGTGAGGGGTGATACCCCCTCCTCCACATCAAGTGACAGAGGAATAAAAACGCTGCCCTCCACAGAGGTACAATGGTCCTCTGTCCTTCTCTAGGAGACTTTAATAAAGTAACTGAATGAAACGAAATTTGATCAAACGTGTATAGTTCAGCCTTCTTGCTTTGCCCCTAACAATTTATGGAGGTGTTTCTACCCATGGTCCTGTTTGATTAAATGATATCTGAAGTGTTCCACTCTCTGAGAAAATGTGGTTTATATCCTTGGCATACATTTACATAATCTTGTTAAGGAAATCTCTTCAGCTTAGTTAAACTATCCCAATAAAAAAATCTTATCTCTGGTAGAGGAAAGACTTTTCTCCAAAGGGAACAGGAAACAAATACGGAGTCGGGCCACATCTTGAGAATCTTAAGGCTGTACTTGTCGTTATATTCTTTATGTTACATATCTGAAGTTTGTTAAAAGAGACGGATGAGAAGTAATTGCTATGTGTGGAGGATACAGTCATGTAAGAATAGAACACTGTAGCTCATGTTTTTTAAGTGTGGATTTTAAAAATAAATTTTTATGTGTTGCTTGGAAAATGTGTATACATTAAAAAAAAAAAGGGTGATAAATTACCACCAATCTCTCAAGCTCCCCACGGGAGCCATCAAATCAAGGGTTAAGCTCCCAGGATTCCCCTGAATTAATCAGGAGCTAAGCCGGGGGCAGGTTGGGCTAGGGAGAGAGGAGTGGCGGGGCTCCACCTCCCCCCGGAGGCCTGGGACCCCACAGTGCAGCTCACAGATAAAGGAGCCTGGACAGGGCTCCCAGCTCCTCCCTCGGGAGGAGCCCTGGGCACAGAAAACACGCCCTGAGCCCACATCAGCCCAGGGTTCCTGCTTCTCAAGCGCTGATCCTCCATTTCCAAAGAACCAAGACAAGGGGCTGTGTTCTACAGAGCAGGGGGTTTTTTCCATCCTGATCTTTGCTCATTTAGGAGGCAGTCTGTGATGAGCCTCTGGGTCCTCTTTTTAAGATCTCTAGATCCGTTCAGCTCTAGATAAAGATGAAGCTACAGCCAGATGGACCGAATGGCCTGCCCTTAAAGTGGGACTTAAAGGATGGCTGTGCCAACCATTGGCATAAAAGCACTTGCAGTGCCGGGTGGCAGGCAGATTCCCAGGTTCCTTCCTAGCTTTAAAGAATCCAACTTTTGGAGAGTAGGACCTTGGAATCCATATTACTTATAAGCTCGCCAAGTGATTCTTATGCATGTTCAAATTTAAAAACCATTGACCCTAGAGGTTTTTTGGTTTTAAATAAATCCCTGATATCAGCATTAGGTGTCGTGGGCTTTTCAGTTAAAGAACAAAATACGTTTTCCCCGGTGTGCCAGGCCCACTTAGTTATTTGTGTACAGGACAGAGCAAGTTGACTCCATGTCTGCAAGGAAGAACGCCCATCCTCATGCCTATGCGTGAGTCTTTGCCTTCAGGACCTTAGGGGCTCAGTGAGAGGAGACAAATTAGTCCCTAGCTTCCTTCCTTTCTCTGCCTTCCAGAGTCAGGAATGCCCTTACCTACAATTTTAAGTGTGTCCACTTCTAACTGACCCTCAGAGAGTCTTCAGCAGTCGAACCAAGCAGCAGCTGGTCACGCTCCAATTACATCCTCCCTCCCATCCCCCCCCCCCCATTCAAACCAAATGGAGTCCTGTGAATTCACACTTTCTAATTGCCGTCCTTTTACCCAGTAGGATTGGCTTCTGCCAGGGTTCCTCTTCCTTAACTTTGACCTGGATGCTTCCCTTGTACCCAGTCTCACCTCCTTTCTCTTCAATCCCAGAGCTGCCCCTGAGTTGAGCCCGTCTAAAACTCTCTCCAGTTCTTGCTGGTCCTCCAGCCTTAAGTGCTGAATCCTGCCCATCCTGAAGAGCGCTGATCTTAGGGAAATTCTTAGGGACAAACTTCCAGAAAGGCCCCCACCAGCCACGTGGTTCCTGAGTTGATGACCACCTCCATACCTAGTTGATGATGACAGCATTCCACGACCACCTCTGTCCTGTTGCATCCTCTGTGGCCCTAGGAGAAGCCTGCATCTTCACCTGCTCCCTGCCAAGACTTCATTTCCCCCTGGACCTCCCCCTCCCCTCAATCTCACCTCTGCCTTGAGAAGTCAACTTATCCCTCTTTTGTCTTTTCTTATCCCCGGTTGCTAAAGTCCCATTGTGGATTATGACGAAGATTACTAGAAGCGAGTCCGTTTCTAGAAATAACATCTGAAATGCTGGAAAGGGAAGGAAAATAACATTCTGCTCTTCTCCCGCCCCTCACAGGGCCCAGATGCACCTCTTCCAGCTGTGAGCCCTCCTCTGTACAGTGTTTGCATCTTTGGACAAGTACTTCGTCTCAGCTAAATTGTTTTCTGTTTGTTTGGGGTTTTTTGTTTGTTTGTTTCAGGCCTTGTGCAAAGACCTAGGTGTCAAGAGTCAGACAGGCAGGGACAGAGAGACCTGTTAGGGTAGTTTCTCCAACCTATGATATGGTCTAAATTCAGGAAAACTCACTCGCTAAAAATTTGCATGAAGCAATTTACATGAAGTTGATATTCTCATGCTGGTTTAGATTAAGTTATTAGGCTGTAGGCTAGATGTTTAGATTCAGAAGACTCAGCTAAGCCCTTATCTTTCAGCAGGTTGTGGACCACCTCAAAGTCCCCATCACTTAAAAATAATTAGCTGACTCTCCCACCTGAGCTAGTGATTTGATGATCTGTATGCTGAACCAGACTTCTACAGGGGAATAAAAGAAAAAAGACCAGAGTGCCAGAAGGAAGCTTAATTTTTAAGGTAAATTTCGATTCCCTTAAAGGATAAGTGAAAAAAAGTCTCTGAAGATGCTCTAAACCCAGGGAATCATAGTTTTTTCCTGCCCGCAGCCTTTTTGGTTCCTCTCTTTGCCTAGCCCTATTCTGCACTTTACATTATATGTGGAAAATAATGCACATAATACTTAGCACTGCCTTTTGATAAAGAAAGCATTTCATAGGACTAGTAGTGAGATTTATTCCTAAAAGAATGGAGAATAGCTTCCAGATGTATTTTCCCGTCACGGACTTTCTTTCCTTAAGTATTGACAGAGGGGAGGTTTTATCAAGGTCTTTTTGATGGGCTTGTTTATAACGAGAAGATATTAGTGGAGCACATCTAAGTGTTTATCACCAACAGACGACGGAAGGGAGCATATGGCAGGAAGAGAAATATATATTTGTCCAAGAAACATGGCTTGTTAACCCTCCCACACTCGTCCTAAACTCCGCGGCCGCCGTAGTCTCTGCACTGTCCACTCCCGCTTGTTGTGTCAGAGAAGAAAAATAAAAGTCAAGCGATGATTTCTTCAGTGTGGGACTGTTACATGATGCTAATGTGGACATTCTTATCAAAAATGGTGGGATTTCCACTCGGAAATCCTATGCATGCTCCTTCACTGTGGCTGGTATCTAGGCAGTGCTGTGTAAGAGTTTTAGGAAAATATGGGCTTTAGCATTTTTGCACAGCTCTTTATGCTAAAACAAGAACAATGAAAGGAAATGTGGGGATTGAGCTCAGGGGCAAAGAATCTTTTCGTTCAGAAATCTCTTTTGAAGAGTGCCTGTAGATTAAAGACCAGACTAAGGCAAACCTTTAGAACACTGAGGCAGTTTTCACCTGGCATTGGCCGAAACCAAAGCATTGTTCCAACTCGCACCTGACCCATAAACCCCCACTGGTTAATTCTTAAAGTAAACTCTGCCTTTATTAATTGGCAGCTGGCCTCTGAAACTCCTGCCCCCTCCATGGAGCCGTAAGGGGAGTGGGAGGGAGGGTAGCCCTGCAGCACAGTGAAAGCCCCTCTATTGAGCATTAGGTCATAGAATTCTCTAGAACTTAGCGAGAACACTAGGTATCATCACCTGGTTCCTATCCTCCATGCTATATCTGAGGAAATGCTGCCCTGGTCAAGCTGGATGACTTGCCAAAATCACCAGAACCAGAACTCAAGTTAATTGTTCTGTGTCCCAATTCAATGTTATTTCTACTCCACAGTATTCCTTTCACTTTAAAGTTACTGGGTTATTTTTACAGTTTCACATATAGTTTCCTGACGTAATATTAGTATTTAGGTTTACATATTTGTATTCGAAACAATTTCTAACTCACCTGCTTAACTCTACAAGGAGGCCATCCCATTCTTTGGGGTGTTACCACTGGGCCTGGGGCCCACGTGCCAAGTTTGGCATTATGTCAGAATGGAATTGTGGAGAGTAAGAGAAATTCAATTTAGAGAAATACATACGTTGCTTCAGGCTTCAGATACTCAGAGGGCTGGGGTGGGGGTGGGGGGTGGCTTTGGTGTTCTCCTCCTATCTATATCTTCTTTGTTGGTAATTCCATTGAATTGCTTAGTTTTAACTATCACCTCCAGCCAAAAAAAGACCAAAACAAAGCACCAACCAACCAACTAACCAACCAACCAAGTCTTCTAAAACTTCATCTATCATCTCTTAAGCGCCCAACCCCTTTTTCCCACTACCCCCAGGACACCGTGCCCAGGATCTCCTCAGGCTGCTCGAATACAAAATGTCCACAGGGAAATCTTTTTTGTCCCTTTGTCAGTGATTCCTGCGTTCCCAGTTACCATTTAGTCTATCATCGCCGTCTTTCTGTGACACAGGCTCAAAACCATGGTGCTCCTCCCCAGGTCCCACTACCAATTTCACCTGCTCGTACCTCCTATGTGCTCCCATCTCGGTCTCTTCTGCTGACACCAGCCGAAATGCTGCTGGAGCCCTGGGTGTCTCCAGTAGGTTCTCTTTTAGATTTGCTTATATTCTCTTTTGTATTCCAGCCCTTCCTTCTATCTGGAACCCTTTTCACCCTTCTATGATTTTATCTATGGCAATTTATTACTAATGCCAGTTTCACGTAGCCTTCCAGAGCCATTCAGTCAAAAGTATTTTCTGCCCACCCTGACCTCGCAAAGATCTCATTCTATACCTTTCTTATGGTGTGCACTGGTTACTTAATAAAGAGAGTATTTGTTGAGCATATACTGTGTGCCGGACGGATACCTAGGCACTTTACATTTTCACTTCATCCTTTCAGCAGCCCTATATCCTGGAAGTCCATATTTAACTGGGGTTGGGTGCAGCTTGGACATGGGGACTTTAAAGACGCCCTGGGTGATTCCAGTGTATCGCAAGGTTGAGAACCAGTGGCACAACTCCAGACCCACTAGCCAGACATTCTCCAGTAGTAGATATCACCTTTGAAACTCTAAAAAAACAAATGTTGGACCCCAGCCCAGTCCCTACCAAATTAGAATCTCTGAGGGATAGAGCTTCGGAATCCATGTTTTAACCAAACTTCACAGGAGATTCTGTCACATAACCCGGATGGAGAACCAGTTCTTGATCAGACACTGTGTCATCTCCCAATATTACTGTATTGCAAGTAATTGTCTGTGTTTCCTCCCACCATGTAGTCTGTAAACTCTTTGAGGGCAGGTTTACATTTGATCCACCTTGCTTTTCTCCCTGGCACTTATCAGGGTCCCTTGCACATCATATGTTTTAGAAACTAAAAATACAATAAAATGTCCTTTGATGACCTTATTAAGAAAACAAAAGACACCTTTACAGAGTACTTATTCTCTCTGTACTAGGTTTTTAATCTCTAATATGCGGACCTGGAAAGTAAGCAAGTCATCTCCGTTTTCTGAGCATCACAGTTGCATGGCTCTGCAGTGCCAGAGCTAGGATTTGAACCCAGCTCTTCTGATAATACTCTTTCCTCAACACCTCAGGCCTTCGAAGCAACTACAAAGTGAAAAAATCAACTATCTGTGTGTTTGGATACATGCTCTCAGCCATGTTTCTAAAATCTGAACATAACTTCTCATGATGGAAAAAACAAAAGCTGTTGGCATTATGAAATGGATTTGGAAAAATACCTTAATTTAAACCCCCAAATTAATTACAGGACCTAACAGATATCCCTTTTCTTCTCTTCAACACCATCCTCCCTCACCCCCAGCTGTATATACATACAGATAAACACACCCTCCGATTGTTCTTGGACATTTCTTGACAACTGTTTAATTATTGCATTGGTAATTTTCTTTGGTTTTTTCTTTCTTAGTTTGTACAGTTTCTCAACGACTTTTCAAACAACCTGGGCTTCTGGCTATAAGTGAAATAATTTCATATACAGTTTACTTAAGGCAGTAAAATTGGCATCTGGTATAAACTTCTAATGTTTTGTTCAATATGAATATGCACATAAAATGTATACAAGCATAACAAAGTCAAAATGATGCTCAAACACAACCTAGAAACCTGGATCCTAGACTGTTGCCATTCCCAAGCCCGATGACTCTGGTTAGGGAATGGACGTTCCAGAGCCTCTTTCCTCACCTAAAGACTGACAAGGAGAACGACCTAAAATAGACCCTCCCAGTTTTTCTCCCAAATATGAAATGTCATGATCCTTTAAAGTCATAATAATTTATTTGGCCTTTGGTCAAGAGTAAATGAATAAGTGGTCCTTATTATTCAGTTGACATTTTTACAGGCAAACAGAAATATAATGAAATTTGTAGACTCCGTCACAGTTTGTAAAGTGTTCACCACCACCACCTCCTTTGATTTTCATAACAGAACTGCAGAAGATTCATCATTATCCCCATTTCACAGAAAAGAAAATTGAGATGCAGAGAGGTTAAGTGGCTGGTCCAAGAGAACAAAATCAGGAAATGGCAAATCTAGACCCCTACTCGACCCAACTTTTGACCCCCTTCAACATCTTTTTTTTTCTTTTTTTTTTTGGCACACGGGCTTAGTTGCTCTGCGGCATGTGGGATCTTCCTGGAGCAGGGATTGAATCCGTGTCCCCCGCATTGGCAAGCGGATTCTTAACCACTGCGCCACCTAGGAAGCCCTCCCCTTCAACATCTTGATGGCCACGGGCAAAGCTGGAGGAGGTCAGAGGCAGGGTAGATCTGACATGCACACAGCTCCCCAGTAGCCTGTCTGCCTTCCCCAAATGTTTGCTAGCCCATATGCCTTACATTGCTTTGGAAGAGAATAGCAAGTGGGGATTTATTTAACATATCATTTCTGGGTGTGAGTTTTCCTGAGCATTTATAGATCTGTGTTTTTTCCAAGAAGCTGAGTGTTCCTGATAAAACAAGACAGATAATGATAAATGAGCATCTATGTAAGCCTAGCTGGGAGGAGGACCAGAGACTGTTAACACCCCTCCTGTGAAGCTAATCCCATTTCTTTTAGCTATTTCTTTATTAGTTAATGAGGTCTTGCAAAAATATGTGTCTGTGATGATGTTTTAGCATCCTTGCCTCTAGGAACATTTTCAAATATTCATAAAGTAGCTCATCTGACCAAAGCTTCAAGTAAAGGTGCATTAAGTATGAATTTAGTCAACTTCAACGCGGGTGGTCAAAAAACTGCTCTTGAAATAGCCTAAAGAATCCTCCTCGTTGGTGTTTCCAGATCCACAGCTCTGGGCTCACACATGAAGGAGGACAGGGAAGAGGTATCACTTAGAACAGCCAGGACTCTAAAGGGTGGCCCCGTAGCTTTGATCCTGCTTCCTGACTGACAGCAGTGTGGCTTGCTTTCGGAAAACTGCATTAACTCAAAGGAAACAAAAACACAGTGAAAAAGGAATTACCAGTCAAGCCCCTAGGAAGGAGAGCAGATGCTAGTTCTCATTGCTCCTGGGAGGCCAGAGACCCGCTTCCCACTTCGGTTTCTTCTGGCAAGGAGGGAAAAGAACAATCTCAAAAGATGGTTTGATGCTCAGGGGTGCGTTTGGAGAGGCAAACCAAACATGAAAAGTCAGCCAGCTATGAAACAGTACAGGGACTGGTGGCGAGTACCTCTACAGCTGGGTTTGGGAGGGTCCCCCACACTGTCACAGGGTCCTAGGAACACAGCTAGAGTGCACACACACACACACACACACAGTCTCCAACCCCACCCTCCACACATATACACACACCTGCCTTCCATCATCCAGAAGCATTGCCACACAAATCCTTACTCTTTCCATCCTTTTATGATTTCATTTTCCCAAAACATCATTTAAGGAAACTGACACTATGACCCTTCTCCTATGCTCAGTTTATAAACAAAGGAACCTTTTCAAAAGATGGCTTTATAAAAATAATATTGTTTAAACTATGTAAGGATGATGAACCAATTTTGTTTGGTTCTGGGTGGCCCGGGCTATTTATGGTATACTTTGGCTAAGAAACTAAAAATCACAGCCCAACGTTCTTCCTCCTGTTTCTGAGCAAGCACTTCTGAGCCGCCACCAACATGTTGCAAGGCTTCCTGACCCTACTGTGGTGTGAGCTCAGGGAACAAATCACACGCCAAGGTCCTCTGACCTTCAGTCCTAGAGGGCACTGCGATAAAGCGTGGTGTTAACATGTACGGGTGACTCAGCACTGCCAATGTGGATTACCTTTGCGCGAAAGGACACGTTCATGTCATTGTCACTAAGTCTTTTAATCATTGGAGTCTTTGGACTTTTGTGAATGAGGGAAGCCTCTGAGCCACACTTCTGAAAGGAGATGGCCATGGAATCCCACTCAGTACAAATTTGGAGAGCGACAGACAGCACCCATTAATAAGGGCTGATAATGCAAACATTTCTTTTTGCAGCTCAGGGCTCAACTTTCTTGTCCTTTTATCTGGTTACAAACTTCCTCTAAATGTGAAAAAAAAAAAAAAAAAAAAGGTCCCGAAAAACAGCTATAGCATAGTAATGACGCTGCCTTGAGAGATGCTCAGAGTATAATATTATTTTTCTTTTGTCTCTTGCCTTGAGGACGTTGAGAGCACTTTGACAGCCCTTACGATGACGCAAGATACACGCCAACACTGGTTATTCCAGATGCAATTTTGCATTTCTCGAAAGAAGTACTGTTACAGCCCAGATGTAAATTTGACTGTGTCCTGTACTTAATGTTCTGTTACAGGTGATTCACATAACGGGCCGGCTACGACTGAGGGTGTCGCTGTCCCACGGGAGGACCGTCCCCAGCCAAATCATGGGTCTCGTGGTTGTGGCTCATGCCTTGCCTCCCCCTACGATCAATGAAGTCAGAATTGACTGCCATATGTTCGTCACTCGAGTAAATATGGACCTCAATATCATTTACTGTGAAAATAGGTACTTCGTTTTTGTTTTCCTTTGCCCTGTTGTGTGTTGCACATTGGTAAGGGCCAGTGTTTTCAGCAGTCCGAAGAATTTTACTCTCCCAGTGAGGCTCATTTTAAATCCTGATCTTATTTTTAATGGCTGCTTGGACGGACACCAACCATGCTTTTTATCTGAAATCTGCATTGCTGCCCTGATTTACATTAGGGACAACAATGGAATGAATGAGGATACCCAGGCCTCCATATGCTATAACTAAGACCCATTTTGGCCGAGAACCCAAGGAGGGAGCAGGGCTGAGACGTTCTCGGCAAAGCGATGCAGTAAGAGGTGTCTCCTGGTGCCTCAGCCAGACCCACGTCCTAACTATTGCAAGGGCCCAGCCTCATGACGGTCAGTGTCCATGCAGGCATTGAGCATCCTGTCCTAGTCAGCTCGGGCTGCTGGGACAAATTACCATAGACTAGTAGCTCCAACAACAGACATTTATTTCTCACATTTCTGGAGGCTGGGAAGTCCGAGGTCAAGGTGCAGGCTGCTGAGATTCCTGAGGGGGGGGTCTCTCTTCCTGGCTTGCAGATGGCTGCCTCCTTGCTGTGTCCTCGTATAGAAAAGAGCAAGCTCTGAGCTTCCTCCTCTTATTAAGGACACTAGTCCCATCGTGGGGGCTCCATCCTTCTGACCTCATCTAAACCTAATTACCTCCCAAAGGCCCCCCCTCCAAATGTCATCACATGGAGGGTAAGGACGTCAATATACACATTTAGGGGGTACGCAAACATTCAGTCTGCAAAACATGTAGAGAACAAATGAGAATTTGAGGCTCCCAGAGGAAAAACAGTCAAAAAATAAAATTTGCAAAACTATTCAGTGGCACTTTGTAATCCTGAGGATTTCCACTTTGAGAAATTAAAGAAAGGTGACTCATCATATAAATGACCTGGGAGTTCTTCCTCAACACTGAGCCTTTATAAAAGGACTTTTTAGTCTCAGGTTAAAAAGTTCACTTTTCCAGTAAGCACAAAGCAAGGGACAAGGAAAATGGGACAGTGCCCCGTCAGACCTTCCACCTAGAAGTCACCAGCCCATCATCAGACTGATTTGAAGAAGAGGGAATCATGGGGTGTGGGGGATGGAGAGAGGGGAGGGGAGGTGAACACGTGTCGGCTGTAGGAAGGAAGCCTGGTGATGCCGTCCACCCTGGTGCCACGGGGAGAACTACCGAATCAATTTGTGGGGACATTTTTGTGGCTGAGATTATTGTCAGGCATAAGGCAGCACGTGTCTGCTGAGTCCTGTGAATGCTTTCAGGGTTGGGGAGAGGGAAATGAAAGAGCAGAATGGTCAAGTGGCTTAGGAAATTGACCTCTCCAGGGCCCAGCCAAGAGGAAGGCAGCGCCTACATTCAGTCCACTGGGAAGCACTAAAGATGCTGAGATCAAGTTAGAAATGCCTGCCCTTTCCGGGGGTCAGGCTTTGATGCAGAAGAAAGAATTCACCGTGGGAAAAGATAACCCCCTTGAGCTTTTTAGTGTTCTGGAGGAGTAGAAGATACCATGAACCTATCACTATGGTTTAATGAGTAACTCAATCTATTTTTCAAGTTGTGGGGGTATTTATTAAAATTTTATCATCATGACTATATACTTGGCTGTATCTAAGGTATTCTGCAACAGCCACAGAGAATCAGGAAAAGATGAGTTTGCCAGAATGAATAGCTAAAGCTGGCAAGGAATAATAAAAAGAGCCAGCATTTATTGAACACTTACTACACCCTCGGCCACATGCGAAGCACATTAGATGCACTGTGTCACTGAAGCTTCAGGACAGTTCTGTGAGGTCTGTGTTGCCCCTACATCCATCTGCCCCAGGCAGTTTCGGCCTAGAGAGAAAGGTTAAGTGCCTTGACTGAGGCCAAGATTTGAAACCCAATCTGCCAGATTCAAAAACCATGCCTCCTGTGGGATCTCCCTGAATTCCTTGTCTCTAATTTTTCTTCAGAAGTCAGGCTAAACAGTAAAGAATTAGAATAACTCCTGAGGGGGACCTTTCATATACATGCACCCATGAAAGAACACAACTACAGCCCACAAAGCCGTCTCTTCTCTGATTTAAAATGTAGGATGCTGGGGGCTTCCCTGGTGGCGCAGTGGTTAAGAATCCACCTGCCAATACAGGGGACACGGGTTCGATCCCTGCTCCGGGAAGATCCCACATGGGGTGGAGCAGCTAGGCCTGTGTGCCACAACTACTGAGCCTGCACTCTAGAGCCTGCGAACCACAACTACTGGGCCTGCATGCTGCAACTACTAAAGCCCACGTGCCCAGAGCCCGTACTCCACACCAAGAGAAGCCGCCACAATGAGAAGCCTGCACACCACAATGAAGAGTAGCCCCCACTCACCACAACTAGAAAAAGCCTAAGTGCAGCAACAAAGACCCAACACAGCCAAAATAAATAAATAAATACTTTTTAAAAAATGAAAATAAAATAAAAGGTAGAATGCTGGACACCCAGGGAAGCAGGTAGACAGCCAAAGGATGAACTATGGCCTTGTGTCTTTGAAAACATAACTCAGCGCCCTTGATTTAGATTTCCTACCACAACTCCCCACAACAAAGCCTCATCTTATTTACCAAACTCCCAATGACTGTCCTATCCCCAAGCCATCACTTAATTCTCATTCCTGTGATCACAAGTTATTTCTTTTGATGGGCTCCATGGACTGGGGCACCTTACGGTACCACTCCAGTAATTGAGATCACTTTCTATGAACCACTTTATGCTTTTTCTCTTCCCATTAAAATTTTTTTTCTACAGCCCCTTCCTAGCCAGTGCAACACAGCATTATTTCCCCATGAAGATGACAGTAATTATTAAAAAGGACCCATGTTATAGGTAATTGCATATTTAAGCTGAGGGAACAGCATACTTCGTGTGCCAGGCACTGTGCTACATTCATGTCATTTCATTCATTAATCCCCTCACCAGCCTCTGAAGTTGTTTCACAGATAAGGAAACTGAGGCTCAGAGTACAAGATGCCATCAGGATTCTGATCCTGATATAGGTCATTTGACTGGTCTGGGGCTTTCTACACATATATTAAAAGGTCTGAACACTGAGTTGGTCACCTTCACCATGGTAACAGGCTCTGAGAGTACACAAAAGTGCTTCCATTGTTTTGAAGGACTTCATTCAAATAAAAAGTAAAGAACTGTCTTCCCTAAAGAATAAAGTGCCTTTTTCCTGGGATTTATTGTTTAATTGGGGAATTGCTAATTAGAAAATAGAGCCCACTCCTCAACTCTGCAGACCAATCTCCCCAGTGACCCCTAGGACGGCCTCAGGCAAAGCCAGCATCTAATGCTTTCAAAGGAGTGGGCATATTCCAGAAACACCAATGAGGGCCTTTAATGACATCCTTATTCCCTCTGTTTGCAGAAAGGGGATGTAGATTGCACTTGGAAAGCAGCTAATGATTTTAGGAAAACACCAACTAATCTGTTTTGTACCAGAAAACCATGGAATCCTGAGAAAACACTCCAAGAATTCTAGTTTGGCCAAAAATATTATTTAAATTGCTAGACGTTGAGAAATTCACTCACTGGGTGGTGTATTTTCATTATATTCTGCATTATTCTGGTTTGGTTTTGTTTCTTACTTCCTTGCCTCTTGGGGTCAGATTTCACTCCCTAGCAGCGATCTCACAGGTTTCTTAAAGGTGTCATAACTAAAGATTCACTTCATATTTGATAAGTCATAAACCATAAAAAGCACAGCAGCAGTAAAGAGAATCAGTTAAACAAAAGATAAATCCTCTTTGGGACAGACCAAAATGAACCTGAACTTGGACAGGGAGGAGGAGAAGCAGCCTTTTGGTGTGTTTGTGTAAACCAGGAAGATTCGCCCAATGTGTTTTCCAATTTTTGTTCTATTTTTCTTTGCTCCTGCCTGAGGACATTGCCGTCTGGACAATCAATGACAGAGGCTTACACACACGTAGGGTCGAGCACAAGCCTGGCAGAGCTGCCGAAATGGTTTAAAAGTTTCTGTGTGGAATCCACCACAAAGTCCCAGTTAAAAGGGCCAGGAGTGAAAGCTGAGCTCCCAAATGACTCAGACGAAAAAAGATAATACCCCCAGGCATCTGTATGTCTCAGCATTTAAATTATATCCCTTGAAATGCCAATTTGGACTTTGTGCCAAGAAGCAGTCGAAGCCCTTTTTCATGGAAATACCCAACAGAAGACCAATCTGTTTAAATGAAAGGTGTCTCTAATCATTTGGTATAAACATAACATGTTTTTATTTTGTTATGTAACCTTGAATTATCTTGGCCTCTCATGAGGATCTCACATTGTTACTGATTCTCAATAATTTCATGGAATTATGTTGTCCAAATGTGTGTTCTGATACTAAAAAAAGAAAAGAAAAACCTAATTATTTCAACACAATTGCTTGATCTAGCACAGTTCCTACTTTAGAAAAAGACTGTTATATGTTAAAGAAAATAACTTTATCTAAAGGAGGTTTTCAGTGCCAGGTCCTCACAGGTACCCTGGTATAATAAAAACTGTCAGTAGATTTGTTTCTAAGTCATTTAACCGTTTCTGTATTTCCCCTCCCTTCTGATTTCCAGCCTGTGTTCTTCTCTTTGTAGGATTAGTGATTATATGGATCTGACCCCTATAGACATTGTAGGGAAGAGATGCTACCACTTCATCCACGCCGAAGACGTCGAGGGCATCAGGCACAGTCACCTGGACTGTAAGTACCTCCTGTGCACGGGGACAGCCCAGCTGGGGTCATCTGTCTCGGATGCTCTTTTGGTTTCCATGCCAATTTCTCCCTTCACATCTCCTATACATTTGAGATGACTGTCAGCGTGCAGTGAGAAAAAGTGAGACATAAATCACTTCAGCTTGTGTTGGAATTAGATTGAAAGTTGGACCTCGGGGCCCAGAGAAACTGCTGGATCTGTAAGCGCTCACCAGGGATTTCATGGTCTCTTGTGCTCTCTCTCTCTCCCAGGAGGTGATGGGGGAACCTTTGTCTTAAGTGCCTTCTTGACCCTTTCATTTTCTAGAGAGCAAATTCCACTCTGAAATTTGTGGTCTCAGTTTCAGAACTGAGAAGTGGGAGAAGACAAGTTCAACTAGGCCAGAGCCTCATAAGAATTCCTACTTGACTAACCACAAAACTGGGACGCGTAGGGGAGCCCCGGGGCAGGGGCAGAGTGCCTCGTGTGGATACTGCAGATCTCAAAGGTGCTGACTTTTCACTGTATTTCTGGAAAGAGGGTTATTTAGAGCAGCAGGTACCTCCATCTCCAGACTCCTGGAAGGGAGAAACTCATCTCAGCTCTTTGAGTCTGGTTCCCAGCTCCTGACCGGCAGGCTCACCTCCAAGGCAACTTTTGTGGCCTTTAAGCAAAGCAGGACCAGCAGTGTTCCGGCTGGGTCCAAGCAGTAATTCACACATAGCATCCTCACGCACTTTCCCCTCATCAGACTCAGCAGGGCTGTTTTCACTGTGTGTGGAAGGGATCTGACAGTCTAATCAGGCAAGAGGCACGGGTCTGGTGGCCCTCTTAGGAAGAGGCTGCCCTTTTCCAACAAGAGATTCTTTTTATGATCATTCAATACTCTTCCTCAGAGATGAGGGCCCTGCCATCTATATTCCTAGAAGGTTCGAAACCCAGTTCTGAACTCTGAAACTTTTAGATATATGCAAGGGGACACAAAGGAGATGGTACAGCCTGAAGGAGAAGCTTTTATGTAGTAAAACCAGCCAGGTGGCCTCTGTATTAACTTCTTCCTCCATTTCTGGCCATGGTTGAGGAGAGCTGTTTCAGATCTTTCCTGCCCTTTGCAACTGTTTACTCATTTCAAACTCCGATCTTCAGAAGCGTAATGGAGAGACAGTAAACTAGCCGAAGTCTCAAAGTACGAGCATCTTGTACTGTGTTTTGAACCCTGCATTAGCAACACTGACGTGGGAACAAGGTCAGTGTCAAATTCTGTATGTACTGTGTCTCTGGGAAAAGCCTGCCTGCGAGGCTGCTCTGGCAGATTCTACTCCCAGCCCAGAGTGTGTGCCTTGGTATGGTTCCCCGGGGAATTAGGGAACACACTTGTTGCTAAGAACGAATGGGTGTCAGGTATCACAGAAGCAGATGGCTCTTCAATTAATTGGGGGAAAAAATGATGCTGTTCCCTGAAAGGAAACATCAGGTTCTTTGTAGCTGGAAATTTAGAGAAAACGGAGAAAAATCAGGATCATTTGGAGGAAGCTATGAGTATATTTTGGGTTGCAGATATGCCAGAGATCTACACTTTTTAAATGAATATATTGTTTGTAAGATGCAGTCATAGACCATGCGTGTGGTGAGGGGGTAGGGTGCCTTTTCATTTCTGGAATCTTAATCGAGGTCTAAATTCAGAAACCTGATGCTAACAAAAAAGAACTTTGTCATCCTCCATTATTATTTGGGAAACGTCACGCTATCTCTCTGGGATTTGATTTACGGCTTGAAGAAATACAATTCCTCAGGAACAGTGAGCCAGGGCAGTTCATTTCTTCCCATAAAGCAAAGGTCTCCAACAAATACATTGGATGCCGTTCTTTCCGATCTACTTTTATCTCGTTTTCAGTACCCGGAATAATTTGAGAGTGCTGAAAATAAACAACCCCATCCACCATTCACTATTGTGCTAGTATCCTAATTTTGCTGGTATCTTGCCAACTAATAAACAGAGAAGGTACGCTTTCAAATTCTGTGCTTTTTTTCATTACTTGATATTGACATACTGGCTATTGCTTTATGATTTCGTCTGCTAACAATGATTGAGTTCAGTCTTTCAACTCATACACACGACTTCTAATTTTAAGTTCTTTTAATAACCTTAAACACATGAAAAACAAATAGAATGAGCTGATAATTCAGCACAGTAAAATACACTTCACATATTTAGCTATCACGCTGTGGAATAACTCCACAATGTCAAGTAGCACACAATTAGTAAAACTGTAGGGGGAGGAAAAGGAGTGTTTTGATCCTGAAGAATTTTGATCCTAATCAGATTGAAATTTCAGCGTTCTTGTAGTGCTTAATATCTTCAATCACACACACACACAAATCAAACTGATGCCAATGTCAGGTTTCGCATTCTGTGACTGAAATAAAATGCTAAAATATACAAATGCATCTCGCTTTGTACAATAAACATTAACATCATTATAAAGTAAGATTGAGTCTAAAATTGTGTGATGGAATGTCTGATGTTTACCTAATTCTCAAACCAAAGCCAGCCCAGTAACAAAATGACAGAGCATGTAATAAGTCTTGGTTGTGTAAACATTGAAAGAAACGGCAAAAAGCCAGCATAGCATCTCGCTCGTCCAAAGCCCTAGGCTATTACTGAAGGATGCCTCAACTGTGCCTTCTTGGCAGGAGAAGGTCATGGTGACATGGAATCAGCTCAAGTATAAGATAGAATTCTAAAACAAAGGGATGGTTAAAAAATAAACCGCATTAACTATTTAGCTTTTCTTCCTGGAGCTATTGGCACAATTCCTGGTTCTGTCCATGAAAGGCAGGTTGTAGTCATCTGATCATATTTCTGATATTTTGAGATCTGTCTTATGCTCCAGTTTATGGATAAAACTTAAAGAAAAAGAAAAAAAGACCTGACAGCTTTTGAGAACTCAAAATGCTATCTTTATCACTTAGATCTATGTTTCTAGCATGGGCACCTGTAAATCCGTAGATGAACTTGTTTCTAGAATAAGAAAAGTAAAAGGGAATCTCAGCTGCACCAGGATTTGACAACTCTGATAAACTGAACCAAAACCTTTGGACCATTTACTCTGTCACTAGGTTAACAGGAGACGCCTGGGAGTTCACTGGGTTTCAACATAAAGAATCACTAGGAATCATTATCTATACCAACACAGTGGGTTAGTGGGATTCCAAAACCAAGGGAGTTTAGGTCCTCTTCTTTCACACTGAGACCAAGGACTTGTGTGATTTTTTTCTCTTTAAGCCACCTTACTGGAGTTACTGAGCCCAATTTCATTGATTCTTCAGGCCAAATTGAGCAAATCAGCCTTTCAAGGTTTGAATTTTAAATCACTCATATTAGCAATTATTTGAGCACCTTTGCCTATCATCCTCCAGCTCGCCATTGCTCAGGATGTATTGACCTCGAGATGACCAGTCGTGTCTCGCTAGAGTCACACACTCCTGTTACCTAGAGCATCTGTGTCACTCTTGACTTATGAGAATGGCAAGACCATCTACTGCTTTGCCTCTGCCTGTAGCCCAGCAAATAGGAGGGCAAACCACAAATGCTAAACCAGAGAAATATGCTTTGCGTTTTGCTCTCGTCCCTGTCTATAGAAGATGCTGAATTTGCCTTGAGATATCCTTAGGGTTCTTCCTGGATCACATCAGCAATGACTCTAAAACCTGGAAACAGTGGCTTGAGGGAAAACTTCCTTTCTCTTTCTTACATTGTGTCCCAGCAGCAAGACTCAAGGCTTAGGCTCTGGAGCTGCGGAGATTTGGAAAAAAGAAGCCAGAAAGTATAGAAGTGGTGGCAGTTTTCCCTTCCTAGAACTGGATCCAGGATGAGGAAACGCTGGAAGAGTTATTTCAGAGGAGGATTTCCAGCTTGTCTATGAGATCATTAGAGTTAAAAAGCACAACCTATCCAATATATTGTGGAGGGGTTAAAACACACAGTAGCCTGTTTCTTAATTACAAAATTCCATACTTCCTAACAAAACGAACACACAGCTACCTGGCATAATGCATTCCATGCTGTTTTGCATCAATAACCCCTACACTTCCCTCCTGAAGGCGTCTCATCGCCAAATGCAAGCCGACTGCTTAATGCAGGACTAATTAGTATATCCCCTTCCAGTCTGCAGGCCCTCCATTGTAATTCCTTCCCAGCTCATTTTTTTCCACCACCAAGCATCAATCAAAGTAAGTGCCCTGTCTGCCTAGGAAACACAAGATGTCCTCCATGCATTTGTCATCTGCCACACAAACAAAGGGGGAATTTAATTGTTGATTTGGGTATGCAGCCATCGCACGCAGTAAAGGAAGCAGCGAGTGAAGGAAGAAGGGAAGGTGTAAAGTTGATGGGTGGGCCAAATGCAGATGGCACAGGGGACTTTCTCTGTTTCCCGATCTTAGCTTTTTCCAGGGCTGGGTCTTCAGGGATTTAGCTGCCACCTGATCATTGGCTGGACTTTTTCCCCCAAAGCAAACGAGTTTTTCCTCTTCTTCCATATGAATATGAAAATTTGCGTGAAAGGAAATGCATGTAATAGCTACCACGTCTGACTTTTTTTTTTTTAGAAGCCAAGTCAGCCTACATCGTGTGCCTGTGCATTAACTAAAAAGACTGTCAAATGGAGATAAAATAAAGCTAGGCTTTTATGCAAGAGTGAATTGGGTTTGTTTTTGTTTTTTGTTTTTGGCCACACCGTGAGGCATGAGGGATCTTAGTTCCCAGAACAGGGATCGAAACTGTGCCCCCTGCAGTGGAAGTGTGGAGTCCTAACCACTGGACAGCCAGGGAGTTCCCAGGAGTGAATTAGTATTATTACTTTTTTGCTAAGTGCTGATTTTGGCTTTTTAAGTCCAAGGTCAGGCAAACACAGGGAACAGAGACCAGCAAGGGCCTACGTACCAGCTGAGTGTCCCTGCTCCATTGCATTCTAGAAATGCAGAACTTCAGGCCAACCCTCAGGTTTGCTGAATCCGAATCTACAGTTAACAAGATCCCTAGCTGACTCACATTCATGTAAAATTTGAGAAGTACTGACTACACTGGTATTTAGAAGGCCTTATTTTACATGGAGTGAAAGTAAACACAAATCCACTAATGATCTTCAGGACTTCATTTACCCCCCTCCAACTGAATGAATTTTATGAATGGTAGTAAAATGTGAATAGTCAAGTGGCTCTGAAGGCATCTCAATCAGTATTCAAATAAACGAGTGTGATTGCTTGGTAAAGAGATCAACTTCTTTACAAAGATGTAAAGTTTTGAATTTCAGTGGAGAAAGTTAATATTTAGCAGAAATAGTCAACTTGTAAGCAAAAGGAGGTCTTTAGTTTTTCCCCCAGGTTAATATTTTTCTATGTACTTGACTGCACATGTGAATAGGAACAGTCATATTTTCCCTGTTCATGGTCATCTAACATTTGTGAATACTTACTGCATATAAGCTTCGCGGTAGTCCCATAAAGTTCAAAAATAACTAAGTCATGGTCTCCATCTTCAAGCAGCTGACATGTTGGTAGAGAAGCCAGCATGAAAGCAGCCAGTTTTGAAAAGGCAGAATAAAATGAGGATTATCATGAGGTATAAACAAAACACAGAAGCCCCAGAGGTGGGGATAACCAAGGAAGGATGAGAAGTTGCAAAGGGGGCACATTTTCCCAGGACATTGAAAAAAAAGATGGCAGGAGGGACTTCCCTGGTGGCCCAGTGGCTAAGACTCTGCACTCCCAATGCAGGGGGCCTGGGTTTGATCCCTGGTCAGGGAACTAGATCCCACTTGCCACAACTAAGAGCTCGCATGCCACAACTAAGACCCGGTGCAGCCAAATAAATAAATATTAAAAAAAAAAAAAGCTGCCAAGATGGCAGGAGATATGATGGGGGGGGGGAGGTGGCCTAGGAGTGGGGCAGGTGTTAAGGGCATACCAGGCTTTGAAGAGCACATGAAAAGATGCAAAACATAACACGTGATTTTTTTCTCTCTGCTCAGAAAGCCAGATCTTCGATTTGACGGATATATTCGAATACAATTCTAATATGGATTCTTGGGCTTTTCCTTATTACTATATTTCGATTAGTAGCTGCTTTTATTATCATAAACAGAGAAACACCTGATTGATATTTGAGAGAAACTAACCCGTTGCTCCCATAAAGCATGATCAAGGAAACAAAACAATACTTCTAAATCATCCGTTTTAACAGAAATCAATTAACCTAAATAAAATCAACTCCATTACTTCTCGTACTTCATAGAAAATAAAGAACAAGATGACATTTTTTTAAAAAAATACTTTCTTTAAAATATTAATTTAATGACACCCTGCATATCTCAAAAAAAAACCTCAAACCTTTTTTTAAACACAAATGAGCAGTGTAGGATTTAATTTGTGTATGAGTTTAGCATACAGAGTTTTTCCACTAATACAAGGTTAACTAAAGAGCAGGTTATTGGAACCTCTTTAAGAATTCCCATCCCCTCTCTGACCTCCTCAAATATGGAGGGAGACACATCAGCTAGAACCCTCCTGATTACAAGTAACAGAAAACCCAAGTAAAAATGATTTAAACTTTCTCTGTAATTGTCTTCACTTTCCCTGCATGATCAAAAGACAGTTGTAGCACCGCTAGTGATCAGTTCCTCACAGGACAATGTCCAAAGTCAGGAAAGGGTCAGTTGCTACTTTGTGTTCATGTTTTGAAAGAAAAGAAAATATCCCCGCAGGTCCTCCAGGAAAGTCTCATTGTCCAGCATTTCATCAAGTGCCCCAGCCTCAGCCACACACTGTATGGAATTACCGTGGCAGTTTAAGCAATCAACATTTATCCTTGTGAGACTTAGGGGAAGACCATCACACATAAAGCCCCAATGAGAGTTCCATTACCCAGAAAACAGTGGCGGAATCGCTGTTCAAAGGACAATCAACAATGACCGCTACCTGGGAGAATCTGTAATTCTGGTAACAAAGCACCAGGATTTCTAACAATCCACAGAACAGGTGAACACATGAAGTTTGTCTGGACTCCTTTAAATAGTCCCAATTTGATGGAACACTAGTTTTTGTATACCTCTGCCTCACCACTTAGGTATTTCTTGCTTAAGATGTTTAGTGGGCTTGGGCTTCCCTGGTGGCGCAGTGGTTAAGAATCTGCCTGCCAATGCAGGGGACATGGGTTAGAGCCCTGGGCTGGGAAGATCCCACATGCTGCGGAGCAACAAAGCCCATGCACCACAATTACTGAGCCCACGTGCCACAGCTACTGAAGTCTGCACACCTAGAGCCCATGCTCCGCAACAAGAGAAGCCACCGCAATGAGAAGCCTGTGCACCACAACAAAGAGTAGCCCCCACTCACTGCAAGTAGAGAAAGCCCACACACAGCAACAAAGATCCAATGCAGCCAAAATAAATAAAATAATTAAAAAATTAAAAAAAAAAGATGTTTGATGGGCTTAATGAAATGACTGCATCCAGAAACACAGAGCCTGCCACACATAAAATAAACCTGCCTGTAAGATTCACCCTTTTTTTTTTTTAATGTTCATTTCATTTATTTGATCACTCTGGGTCTTAGTTGCAGCAGGTGAGCTCCTTAGTTGTGGCACGCGAACTCTCAGTTGCGGCATGCATGTGGGATCTAGTTCCCTGACCAGGGATGGAACCCAGGCCCCCTGTACTGGGAGCGTGGAGTCTTAACCTCTGCGCCACCAGGGAAGTCCCTCACCTCATCCTTTCACCTTTTTTTACTTCTCCCTACATCCCAGCTTAACCTCTCCAGTACTCCACTCCTCTTCATTTTTAAAGGAAAGTGAAAGAATTCACTCAGGCCAGGTTGGACCTGCTGTGCTTTCACAGGACTCCACGCCACTTTCCATAAGTCATCATCGTGATAAACTTATTAGTAAAAATGACTGATAAGCCTCTGTCTGCCATTCAAAGGCAAAGAGAGGCAAATCCTTATTTCCAAAAGAAAGAAACGTTTGCAACAGCCTCCCACAATAGACAGTCTGCCCCCTGAGTCTTGCTATCCAGTGTTTCATCATATTCCAAACCTAAACCAACTCCTGGGAAGGGAAACGGAATTTCTGTGACCAATTGAGACAGACAGGAGGACAGGCCAGTGACAGACCTTGCTCACTTTGTTATCCCCCCCATGCCTGGCACAGAGGCACATTCAAAAAAATTATTTTTTGAGTGAGTGAATAAATCCACCACTTCCCTGATTTCCTAGTCATAAATCTTAATTCCATGCTGAAGAGTTCACTGCATCCCTTTATATAACAAACCCCCACCAAAAAAAGAAGGTATGGGGGCTAAAAAATACTCCGTTCTGAACTATTTCGGGTCAAAAAGGGCAGGAATAAATGATACTGAAACTCCCTGGTCGGACTGAAAACAGCTTTAAACAAAAAATCTGAGATCTCACTTGTGCCAATAATTACTTTGATTCTTCCAGCCCTAGAATGTGATCCCCTCATTGTTTAAAAGCCTTGGTCTCCAGCTCAACACGTTATCATCAAGAAAAGGGAAATTTATTTTTCAAATTTAACAAATTGACATGTTCTCAATCAATGAAAAGTTTTCTGCATGATTCAATATTAACAGTTAATAAAAATCTATCAATCGGTGGCGGTATAGGAAAAAACCTCTTCTGAAGTTATAAATCACACAGACAGCAGTTCAAGCAGGGCCTGTCATTAGGGTATGAGGGGGAAAATCCATAGATGATGCAGTCATTCACAGACCACCCACGGATCTTCTGTCCTTAGGTTCGTAACTCACATTCAATATCAAATATCACTAAACTTGACCAAATATTGCTTGGCGCATAAATTTACAAAAAAACTTAAAAACCCATTTGTGGATGCCTGCTATTTAAGACATCTAGCTCACTAATTGCAAAATCTATAGGAAAGTCTGCACAGCATCAAAGTCTTGCTTGATCCTATGAGCAGTTCTAAATGAAAAACTGTCTCTATTGCAAGTAAATAAAGCACTAAATGCACAGTTCCTGGCTCTAATGCTGTTTCTCTTGTGGGATTTGAAAATGACCTTCCTGTAAGCATCAAGGACTATAACTTTTTAGATAAAAAAAACTTGTTCTTGTTTTAAGTCTATGTCAGGTTCGTTCCCCCATAGCCCACAGTTTTCAAAAGCTGAGGGAAAAGTAATCCAGAATTAAAAAAAAAAAAAAAAAAAGTCCTGTTTCCAGAATGAAGTTCCCTGTCAGCCTGCCTTGGGCCTTAGGTGGAGAAGCAGAGATTAAAGAGTCAGTATTCTTTTTCATGTTTCATCTGCCAGTTTTGTGAATGTAGAAAGAAAAACCAGTGGCTATAGCGAAGCATCCAACTGTGCTATTAAGTAGAAAGTGTGATTCTGGCACCCCCCCCCCCCCAACTTACACGCTCACATTAGCTTACTCACATTAGTGAGTACGAAAATAATGTTTGAGTTTCTAGCAGAAAGCCCCCCACTCCGCATTCTCTGCAGCCATTAAGGAAGGTAGCTCAAGCGGGGGGGGGGGGGGGGGGGGGGGGGGGGGCGGGTCGGTCCACACAGCAGATGCATCCTCATATCGCCATGACGATAATGAAGCCCTTTGTTCAGCTGTGTGAATGTCAAGTGTGAACATCTCCGATGAGCTCACCATTTCCTATTTATTCTATGCTTACCTGAATACACCAAGTATTACAGCTTTTTAATGCATATGCAAACCTCTAAAACGTCCTTTTGTGAGGCACTTTGCTAAAAGACCGCTTTTGAGACGTGTTCTTCATCTCCTCTTCAAACTGAATTAGACTGCTTCCTTCTTTTGAAGACACAAGCAACTCACTATTTAGAATCTTTGGCTTTGATTTTGCAGAACAGCCCAACAGGAAGAGACCATGTTCTCTTTTTTTCTCCATATTTCTGAAGGCAAACTTGGACTGATTTGTTTTGATTTACTAACAGAGTTATGTTCCTGCCACAGACACAGGCTTCCTTTATGTCCTTTCAATCCTCAGTCTATCTCTGTGGACAAAGTTTTCCCGAGGAACACTGAAATCCCTCTGTTGGTCACTGCGTGCAGAGCCCTAGATGTGTGTTCCGGCAACAGCTCATCAGATTTGGGGAGAGAGGAGTTTTTCTCTACAAGCAGTACATTTCTTGTATGCCTGCCACTAAGTTCAAACCAAGAAACCAGGTGACTTTTTAAAGATAGTCAATCAAACTGAGCATCCAGTCTTTGGGGGGGATAAAGTGTGTGTGTGACGTAAAAGGGCACGTGTTCTAACACATAACGCTCACCACATTTTTCTGTGGATTGAACTGTATGTGCCCCTCCCTTCACAATTAAGGGTGGGTGGTATTTTGACCCTTAGCGACAAAAATGATTCCATGAGCAGGACTGCAGTGGTTCAACCGGGAAGATGTAAGTGTCTCCTTGTCTCTAGTAGTTTCTTCTCCCAAATGTGGGGTCACTCCTGTCCGCTGAAGAGCACAGTCTGTAACTCAGGGACATGTGCAGCTTGGAAGGTGCGGCAGTGCTGATGACAACTTCTTGGTTTTCCTCAGGGCTGAGGAGTAGCGGCCAAAAGCGATTGGCTACACCCTAGACTTCAGAGCCCAAAGGAGCCATCGTGCAGTAGCAGGGCATCCACGGTTATGCCTGGGACCATCCAAGACTGTAAGGGCATCTGGGAAAAACACACTCGGCCTCCCTGTGCCTTCATGTTTACCCTCTAAAACCTAAGAAAAGGGCATTTCAGATCCTTAAATAAAAACTAATTCCTGTCACACATTCTAAAGACATCTTTCTAGAAAAGTTATGATGTGATCATTGAGTTCAGTGGGCATACGTAGGCTGGTGTGGACAGCAAGAAGTAAGTTTTGGGATAAACCAAAGAGAAGATGCCAGGTTGTGTGTTAGGAGTACACAGGCTGTATCATGGCATAAAACTAAAAATATGATCCACGTAGATAATTTCCTCTCTCTCTGTTTCCTCTCGTTATAGTTTGAGCACATTGTTATGAATGTTCTCCTGGGCTCGTTGGTTTAATGAGTATCCATCTCTTTTCAAGGGACAATTAACTATTTTTTAAAGACTTCCATATCAAGTAACTTACATCATGCTTCTTTCTGTTTTTCTCCACAAAAGGCATTTTGTGAAATAGACAAACACAAACATTCTCTTATTTCTCTCCATTATTTAAAGCTAAAACCCCAAAATAAAAACAACAGCCCTGGATTAGAGAGAATCAAAAAAGTTTTTGTGTTTTTCAAGTTGTCTAATTTATTACAAACTAAAAATCTCTTTCAAACTGGCACCAAGGTGGCTTTTCTTCTTGAGCTGATTAGGACCACATGAGCTCAGAAGAAGCTGTCAGATCCTGCCTCTGGCACAGCTGGAACGATCCAACTGATTTGCCAGTATGATTTTTTTTTTAAAGAAGGAAGCTTCATCCACAAATCATCAATTTATATTCTAGAGCCCCAAGCAGAAAGTATTCCTTATTCATTTTAAAAGAAGCAAAATTCCATTGTGACCTCTTTTACAGGTCCTCCTTAACAAACAAAAGCAGCTGGGGTGATCTTTTGGTCAACATCTCATGCTACAGTAGGAGGTAACTCAGCACCTTCTCGCAAGTTATCTAGATTCCCACGGACACATGGGGGTGTTATTCAGAAAACACTGATCGTCAGGAAACAGTCACAATCTAAGACCATGCTGGAATGGCTACCTTTTCAGAATTCTGTTTGGCAGGCTGGCCAGGGCAAATTAACGGATTAGGTCAAATTTGTCTTCTGGAGCCAACGGTGATGGGCTCCCGGATCTACTCTATGGTATTGGCCACGGTAAGTGAAGGCACTCAAGTAGCTCCTGACTTCCAGGGGAGCCCCTCAGGGGTCCCTTCCTCTGAAATCCTTTCACCACCACTTCCTCATGTAAACCTACCTGGCCTGCCTCTCTCTCACTGAGGTCCCCTCTCTTTGCTAGATGGCCCTTGGCCTAGGTGATAAATAATATTCATGTAATCATGCGCCCCAAATTTCTATTTATCTTCTCAGGAAACACAGATACACCTAATCAGACCCAAAGTCATGCAGCCTTAACCCAGAAAGGTGACACCATATCAGCCTTGTAACAAATAAACCTTTCAGTCTGTTCACAGCACACCCGTGGGGCCCGCTCCCAAGGCCAGTGTTTCGCTGGTCATGCATTTCAGAAAGGAGATTTTTTTTGTTTCTTTGTTTGTATTCTTTGAGCATATTATTTGGGGAGGGGGGAGTGATCTTTATGTTGATTTTGCAAATTCTAATTAGACTTTATAATTCCTGTCTCACTTTGCCCCTTTCTATGCACTGTATTGTGGGGTACTTTAAAAAAAAAAAATTTGCCTGCTTTGGGTCAAATTCCAGTCCAAAATCCTCAGCCAGGCCGAGCTGGCCTACCATCTCAGTGTTTTCTTCATGTGACTCTAAAAAGGGGGCTCCTTAGTCTCTTTGCCTTGATTAAAAATACTAGCGGGGATATGTGTATAAAAACAGATGATTGAACCTGGTGTACCCCCCCAAAAATAAAAAATAAAAAAAAAAATAAAAATACTAGAACCACGTGAAAGGATCCCTTGTTCCAGATACACAGCAGGTAGAATTATATACCAACCATTGATTGGGGTGCTGTAAGTTTTCTCTGTGAAAATAGTGGGCAGAATTTCATAACCCACTGCTCCTCTATTAATAGTTAACCAGGTTGAGAGAATTTGAATAAAAGCACATCTTGTTGCATGCAACAACGGTTTGACAGAGGAGCTGTATGGCAGAGTCAGTATTTTACTGCTTTCAGCTTCACTACGCAGTTTTGTAGCCGGGGAAGCCATGCATGCAGAATGGCAGAACTTGCAATTGGCTACAAAAGTACTGTACAATCCTACCTGTGGAGCCTCGTCACCAAGAGAAGGTGACAGTTCCGCGTTTTAAAAATACCCTAAACTGTGGAATAGTTTCTGAATAGAACTCACCACTCTTTGAAGCACTCATCAAAGCAAGGCTTTTTCAAGCAACCGTTAAGACATAAGTATTAAATTTTACAACCATCCATTTGGTGTATTGTGAGACAAAAGAAAAAAAGGAGAATGGGAGAAAAGCATTGATGTTTGTATGTTTATGGATAAAACATGTGGAGGTTTGATGTTTGACCACTTTCAGAGCCAGGAAGAATGGCTCAGACACGATGGGAAGAGCTTCCACAGCCTTGAACACAGCTCTTTTCCAAAGTGACTTCCCTTCACCCATCCACCCTCCTCCCAAAAAAATCAAAATGTACTTCATGAAACTATTGTATATGAAGCACTTATTAGCCATAATTAAATGGACAATATGAATTTACTACGTCTTTAGGACTCTGGCTTGTTCTGGTTTAGAGCAAGATGATTAATGCAAATACATATTACTTGAGATAACCATTTAGCAGCTAATTTAGCCAAATTTATTACAGCAGTTAGAGGTTTTTCATTTTAGCAGACGGAGACAAGGACATGCCAAAAGTGGGCAGCGTGGATGAGTGCACACTGCCCTCTAGTGGCTGGCCAGCTGGCGCGCTGTCGGGGGTGTCGAGTGGCTGCAATTCGTATCCAAGTGATAACAGCACATTGTGCACGTTTCCGGCATCCTTTTAAACCCTTCCCATCCATAGCACTTTATTTCAGGGGCTGATTTACTGCACTTTCCCTCTTTTACTGGCTTGGGAGTACCCAGATACAAATCAAATCCATTTCAACTTGGCAAGATTTTGGTTAAAGTATCATTTTTAACATCTGCATTTTAAAGCTCTCTTTCCGTGGGTATTTAATGGCACCGTTTCACATTACTGATTGTTTTTACTTGCTCCTTCATTTGGGACCATATTTCAGAGTCTGTGTGGAGCTGTCACTCTGTTTGGCTCTAGCCAAGTCAATCCTGTGCCTCCCTTAGGCCAGTATTTCTCTCTGACTTGGTGAGGGAATGTATTTTGTTCGAACGTTCAGCAAATTCTCACCAGAATCTCCCCTGACTGACCAAAGTAGATTTAGTTCATACTATAAATTCTGTTCGACAAGATCAAAAGGAACCAATGTATAAGGACACGGGTGGATACTGTTGGCGCTGAGGTGAAACGATCAAAGACGGAGGGGAAAAGCATCATTGGAACCTTTCAGATATCCAGAATCACAAAGGGGGCTACCTCAAAGCTATGAATAAATCACATCCACATTTGCCTTTGCTCCCATCTGGCGTCAAGCCCATTGACAATATCCACACCACATTAGGTGTTCTGTGAGCCGAAAAGGTTTGTAGTCCTGCTATCCTTCCTTTCACACCATGGCTGCCCACAATGGCATAAAGTCTTGCTACAGACGCTAGTAACCCTAGCTCCGGCGCTGCCGCTCCACTGAATTGGTGGTTTTATTTGTCCTACTGATGGCTTCCCACATTAAGCATAGAGAGAGGCACCGCTGGCTCGGTGCAGGACCTCCCCTTTCTAAACTTCAGAGTTTGCAGAGGTGATAACCATTTCCTCCCAGTCTTAAGATGCAAACGCCTTCTGTTCTGTTTTGTTTTGTTCACCAGTGCTGAATAAGGGCCAGTGTGTGACAAAGTACTATCGTTGGATGCAGAAGAATGGAGGCTATATTTGGATACAGTCTAGTGCCACCATAGCCATTAATGCCAAGAACGCAAATGAGAAGAATATCATCTGGGTGAATTATCTTCTGAGGTATATTTTTGAATTCTTTTGCATTTCCTTCTACAGCTCAAGAGTGAATAGCTGACATGTATTATCTTTTGACAGTATCTTGTGTGGAATTATATGAAATTCTGCTTTTCTTTTCACAAGATTCAAAGAAATGGGAAAAGATCAAAGCTATGTCAGTAGGGATTTCCGGGGCAGGTTTCTGAAATGTTCGATACTTCTTGGTTTGCCAACATTTAGGCAGCTCTGCAGAAGTTGCTTTGGTTTCCCCACAAATGTTCAGGCCAGAAAAAGAACAGAGACTTTTGCCTACAGTGGAAGCAGGCGAAAAGCATCTTCTTCTCCCCCACATCCTCATGCACTCCAACTCTCATGAAAATTGTGCAAAGGGGATGGGGAAGAAGTGGCAGCATTCATTATGTTCCGTCTGTATCCCATCCCTTTGAAGCCTTCAGCATATTACATAGTGTTGGATTCCCCAGGCATTCAAGTTTTGGTAAGCAAAGGCAGTCGCTTTGCCGGAATCAAGACAATTTCAGTGTAAAAATGAAGGCAGTCTTCTTTTGCCTGCTCTGTGATCTCAGGCAAGTGTGACCGCTGTTTTAATGCATCCTCAAATTTATATCCATTAATGCGGCCAAGCTCAACAGCCTCCTGAATTCCAGTGTGCAGCACCATCCCTCTCTCCTTCCTCATCTGCTTGCCGCCTGTGGGTTCAGACGAGCACCAAAGTAACCAAGACAAGTAGCCTGGATGGTCTGCGTCTGGCGACAAGCTTTCTGGGAGGTCCTCCACCAATCCTGACATGAAGCTACCCAAATGCTCAGCCTGGCTCCCTCCCATCACTGTCATTTCAGTCTTTGGCGTCTCTTGGCCTAAAGCCACCAAGCAGGGCCCACATGTGGTCTGAGGAGGAAAGCTTCCAGTAGGTCTTATCAGTGGGAGTTGTTGCCCTTTGACTGATAATCTGGACAGGGAGTACCCCAACCCCACTTTTCTTTGAGACTGAGATGCCGACGGCCGTGGCTCGTCAGCACACGGACCCTCCACAGAGTGTGTCCGCATCCGCTGGCTATGACTTGAAGGCACGAATGTGCTTGCTCCCAATAGTGTATCCGTCAGACACGAGTGATCATTACCCTAGAGAGGGCTTTAATGTGCACCACTTAGAAGAGTCTGCATTCATCTACGTTCTTTTCCCATGTTTGACCTCTTCCATTCAACATTAATTCTCTCTAAAGGTAAAAGTGTGGGTATTTAACGGGGCTTTCTCCAAAGCCTGCTTTTCATGCAGACTATCCTCTGTGTTTGTGATATGCTCAAAACGGGTTCTGCTATCAGGGAATTCTTTTACTTAGAGGTTTACGGAACAGTGGCTCTATGTAATGCAGAAGGTTATAAAAACTCACATGCCAGAGAGAAAACAGAATAAGGTACTGTGGCTCTGACATACATTGGCTAGACAAAAATGGTATTGTGCCAAGGAGACCCAGTATTATTAAAAATTAGATATTAGTAACAGAGCACCATAGACTAGAGGATGTCTGCCCCCCAGGCTGCTGAAGCCTAGGGCACTAAAGTAATCCCTATGGTTGTTCATCTCATTCAGGGAGATTTCTTCCCATCTGGATCTTTCTTACTGCCGCATCCGCGTCATGACTTCCTACTCTGCCCCCAAACGGACGGAGTGAGGAGGGGTAAGAAGTCAGCCGGTGCTACTTCGGATCAGCACTGTTGGTCTAGCCTAGGATCACATGGTAGCAGCTCATGAGCATTTGGTGCTCCTTGCCCACCTACTTCCATATGGAGGGGAAGGAAGCAGTTTGGGTACCAAAGACCAGCCTTCAGGCAAAAGGAGCCTCAATGCCAGACCTGTTTCGGCAGACCTGTTTCAGAAGACCTGCCCTGGGTTCAATAATAAAAGGCTGAGTTGGATGACAAGTGACTTGTCAACCCCCATGGCATCTGGACCAAAGGAGACTGATGTAGATGAGCTTTGCCAGAGGACGCTCCCCCAGGTCTGCCGGTCATCAGGATCACTTCTCCAGGCTGCAGGTCTAGTAAGAAAGGCCTTGGCCTTGGCCAGATAGCAGCTATTGAAGTTGGGTTTTCTCTCCCACATTGCTGTCCTTTGTTCCTCCCTGAGCAATATTTTCATGTTCCCTCTTCCTGGCCAGAACTCCTCACTTCTGGGCCCCATCCAGGCTTGCAGGTCCCTGTTCTGAAATGACTGTTGCTCCAGTCTTCTTCCCGTGCCCTCACAAGGCACGGCGGAATTACAGAGACTGCAGAAGGGCTAAGGCTACCTCCCCACCATTGGGCTCATCTGATCATCTAGAGAAAGCTCTGCTGCTGACACTAATTCACACTAAGGATTAAATGCCTGATAATTTATCTGAAGGAATTAACCCCCCTGGGATATTTGCAGTTTTAGAGTAGTTACTGAAACAGTGGCTCTTTGATATAGGAATTTCACTAGAAATTAGCCAGTGAGTCAGTAATCACCTATGGTAGGTCTCTGGCTGACCAGGAAAGAAGACGCATTTTCCATTTGGAGGCAAGAGGCTTTCCTAGTGCCTTCAGGTTACAGTAGCCTATACTGCTCGTACACCTGGCTGGCCTTGGAGTGGCATTTCTAGAAGCTAGCTAACTCAAACTGACCGAACACACTCCCTTTTCCAGAAAAGGCTTGATTCTGAATTAAAAATGGAACAAAAATGAAGCACTTTTGTGCAAATGGGGTTAGATCCATTCTGTTAGGGCCTCTTTCACACTGGGACTCTCCCCACTGCAATCAGATCTCCAGCTAACAAACCACAGGTGTACACCACATGAGACGATGAAAATGTGATTGTAATGGGTGTGTTGACAGTTCAGTAGCCATCATGCATGCAGCCCAAGGTGCACCTGTGCGTCTGTCAGATCATTAGGCGCTGAGGGCTCTGCCCCCCTCTCCACCCCCACCGTAGCCTTAGAGCCATCTGAACCGCTGAGAAGCTCCATCAAGGAGCCAACACAAGGGTCCCGAAGCCACGGACTCATTAGGAG
Source organism: Hippopotamus amphibius kiboko (assembly GCF_030028045.1). Taxonomy (NCBI): domain Eukaryota; kingdom Metazoa; phylum Chordata; class Mammalia; order Artiodactyla; family Hippopotamidae; genus Hippopotamus; species Hippopotamus amphibius. The sequence continues at coordinate 162,991,489 of NC_080187.1, read as the reverse complement.
CCAGGAGAAGACAGGGCACACCAGGAGGCAGGGGAATGAATTGTTGAGGGTACTTCGCTGATCCTCCCTTCCCCCAGGTGTGACACGGGCAGGAACGTCAAGCAGCACAGTTGCCTGACCCCCAATGGTACCTGATGATTTAAAAGCTTTTTAGTGGCTTTCGTGTAGCATTCGGGTATTCAATCACTGTAGCAAGGTGCACCTGTACCCCAGCGCAGGCAATCCAAGCTTCCGTCAAAGTCCCGCGGTGAGCTGAGACGTGATTTCATGTTTAGTCTTTCAACTCTCGAAACTCCAAAAGTTTGGGGCAAGGAAGTGGGAAGAAGATGGTCGAAAGCAAGCCATCCAGAATGGGTATCTGCACTCCTGATGAACGCCTCCCTCCCCCACAGCAACCCCGAGTACAAGGACACGCCAATGGACATCGCACAGCTCCCCCACCTGCCGGAGAAAACCTCAGAATCCTCGGAGACCTCCGACTCTGAGTCAGACTCTAAAGACACCTCAGGTATTACAGGTATTACACCTTCTCCATGTTCTGCAGTTATGGCTTGCCTTTCCAAACATGAGGGGTGGGCAACGGCCAAAGGAACGTCATCCAAAGGAAGCAACGGGTCAAAGTTTATACAGAGACATACGTCACATCAAGTTATTACTGAGGCTTTCTCAACACACATATGTACATATACTTCTATACCACTACATACATATGTACACACTATATATGTGTGTGCACATATGTACAATACATACATTTATGTATGTGGTGTTATATAAATGTATACACACATGTAAATATGTATAAATATATACATATACATACCTGTTGTGATATGTGTTCATACACATAGATATATAATAGTATATAAATATATTTACACAAATATACAGAGAGATTGATTGATTTAGCCATCACTTAATTCCAGCCCTCCATACAGAAGAAGCCCTGCCCTAACCCCATAGCTAGCTCCAACCTCTTTACCAGAAGCAGACAGCAGGGCTATCTCTGTTGCTTCAAGACGGACCATGACTGTGAGCCCCAAATATTCACAGCCTCACCAAGCTGGGATTGAACCTCTAAAGCAAGATACTTCATGGCATAGCAAATGACTCTTTCTGGGTGCTGGACTGTTACTCATTTTCTCAGTCTATGCTAAACAGATCCATGCTTTCCCATTCCTAGTTATTTTGGGAAGCAGGCTTTGAGTAGTTCTTTGGAGCACAGAAAAATTCATATAAAAAGTAACTTTTCCTCCAATCCCTAGTCCCCTTCCGCAGACACACGTGGATCCAGGAGGCACATAACTCACAGAATTTACAGCTGCAAAAAAATCCTCAGTCTCTTCTAACCCAAACTTTTCTGCTAAATAAATGAAGGCCAGAGTAGTTACATGATTTGCCCAAGGTTCTAATCCAGGCTGCCATCCAAACGCATCACATTAGACGCATAAAATCAGCATCCTCCCTAAATGTTCTGAGGTTATATTACTGAGAAAATCTGTCCTCCCTGAAATGTGCCAGATGACAAGCCCCCCCCCCCAACCCCCATCCTTGGGGAACCTGCTCTTGTAAACACAGATCCCTCTACTCCAGGCTCAGCTTCAGGGAGGCAGGAGGAGGCAAGGAGGATCTTGACTGTTTTCCTGACTCCTAAACTGCATTCATTTGACAGTTCTTTACTAGGGCAGAGTTCTAGAACAGACCATTTCTGCTCCTTATTTATATAGTATATAGCAGTGAACAAAAAAGACAAAAATTCCCTGCCCTGTGGAGCTTATATTCCAGTTGGGGGAAGAGACAGAAACAAAAATAAAACATACAATAAATCAGATGGTATTCAGAGCTCTAGGGAAAAATAACTGGGAATAGAGAGTGTGGTTTTCAGTAATGAGCAAATATTTGCCAGTAGAAGGTGCAGACCTCTCTGGAAAGTCACCTTGCAAATCATCATTTTTCTGTGTCACTGACACCTTATTCCAGGTTATTTACTCTGATTCCCTGAGTATTTTTGCAGAAGTTCTCAAACGTTAACGTGCCTGAGAATCACCTGGGGGTCCTGCTTAAATGAAGAATCTGATTCAGTAGGTCTGGGTGGAAGCCTGGGGTTCTGCATTTGTAACAAGCTTCCAGGTGATGCCAGTGCTGCGGGTCCAGGCACCACGCTTTGTGAGTCAGGGCCCCGCTAACCTAGGTCCTCCAGAGAGCGAAAGCCCAGGCTTTAAGTAACCAAGGCGGTGGAGCAGCTCAGGATGGGGCAAGACATCCCCACCGTCGCCCTCCCCTCCCCGCCCCCTCGGGTGACAGATGGGTCTCCCCCTGCTAACGCGGTGTCTGCTGTGTCTCCTCTCCCCGCCCGCCCGCCGCCGCCGCCGGCCCCACGCAGAGGACAATGAGAACTCCAAGTCCGACGAGAAGGGGAACCAGTCCGAGAACAGCGAAGACCCGGAGCCCGACCGCAAGAAGTCGGGCAACACGTGCGACAACGACAGGAACTGCAACGACGACGGCCACAGCTCCAGCAACCCGGACAGCCGCGACAGCGACGACAGCTTCGAGCACTCGGACTTCGAGAACCCCAAGGCGGCCGAGGACGGCGGCGGCTTCGGCGCGCTGGGCCCCATGCAGATCAAGGTCGAGCGCTACGTGGAGAGCGAGTCGGACCTGCGGCTGCAGAACTGCGAGTCGCTGTCCTCGGACAGCGCCAAGGACTCGGACAGCGCGGGCGAGGCGGGCGCGCAGGCGTCCAGCAAGCACCAGAAGCGCAAGAAGAGGCGGAAACGGCAGAAGGGCGGCAGCGCCAGCCGCCGGCGCCTGTCCAGCGCGTCGAGCCCCGGCGGCCTGGACGCGGGCCTGGTGGAGCCCCCGCGGCGGCTGTCCTCCCCCAGCAGTGCCTCGGTGCTCAAGATCAAGACGGAGATCTCGGAACCCATCAACTTCGACAACGACAGCAGCATCTGGAACTACCCGCCCAACCGGGAGATCTCCCGGAACGAGTCGCCCTACAGCATGACCAAGCCCCCCAGCTCCGAGCACTTCCCGTCCCCGCCGGGCGGCGCGGGCGCCGGGGGGCTGCACGTGGCCATCCCCGACTCGGTCCTCACCCCGCCCGGCGCCGACGGCGCGGTCGCCGCCGCCGCCGCCGCCCGCAAGACTCAGTTCGGCACCTCGGCCCCCACGACCTTGGCCCCCGTCGCCTCCGACCCGCTGTCGCCCCCGCTGTCGGCGTCCCCGCGGGACAAGCACCCCGGAGGCGGGAGCGGCGGCGGCAGCGGGAGCGCCGGGGGCGGCCCCGGTGCGTCCAACTCCTTGCTGTACACTGGGGACCTGGAGGCGCTGCAGAGGTTGCAGGCGGGCAACGTCGTGCTCCCGCTGGTGCACAGGGTGACCGGGACCCTGGCGGCCACCAGCACGGCCGCGCAGAGGGTCTACACCACGGGCACCATCCGCTACGCGCCCGCCGAGGTGACCCTGGCCATGCAAGGCAACCTGCTGCCCAACGCGCACGCTGTTAACTTCGTGGACGTTAACAGCCCGGGCTTCGGCCTCGACCCCAAGACGCCCATGGAGATGCTCTACCACCACGTGCACCGGCTCAACATGTCGGGACCGTTCGGCGGCGCCGTGAGCGCGGCCAGCCTGACGCAGATGCCCGCCGGCAACGTGTTCACCACGGCCGAGGGACTCTTCTCCACGCTGCCCTTCCCCGTCTACAGCAACGGCATCCACGCGGCACAGACTCTGGAGCGCAAGGAGGACTGAGCCGCCGCCCAGCGCGGCCCGGGGCTCCGCCCGGAGGCATCGTCGGCGTTTTCGTTTAGACCTTTGATTCTAGCACTTTGAATTCGAGCAGGTCAGCATCTTCTCTCCCCACGACAGTCCCCGTTCCATCCCTTCTTTCTTTCTTTCACTGGACTCATTCTTTCCTGTAAAGATATGTTTATTTTTGGCCTTCAGAGGGTCAGACGACCAGTTGCCTGCCATTTTGTCTTCTTCCGAGATGTGTGTTGGGTTGTTTTGCTTTCCTTTGCATCTTTATTAAGATGTCTTTAATGTGTATATGCCTCTGCCATAGAATACTCAGTCTTGTGGTCAAGAGATTTCTCAAGTGATAACCATTGGGTGTTCTTCGTAAAGATCTTGATATGATCAAGATGGAAAGAGACAAGCATAAACAATGTGCCCTGTTTGACTAAGTCAAATGAAATGGGGTGGTGTTTTTGCTTTTGTTCCTAATTCCTTTGAAAATAGGGGGATAGTATTTTAGAATTTTATGCAGAATTTAATTCTCTTTTTATGGTTAAGATTTTAAGATTTTCTTACTTGCACATAAAAATAATTTGGGTTCTTAAACTTAATTTCTGGCCTGTGACTAGAATGTTTAAAAAAAAAAGTTGGACTAAATGTTAATTACTGAAACATTAACTTAATTTCTAAAACCATGGTGCTATCATTTATTAATCTGTAATGTCTTCATACAAAATGCAGCTCCTGGGCTGGGTTTTGGGAAAAAAAAAATGTGTTCTGTCCTGGTCTGGAGTCCGTTGCTGCAGTCTCCTTGGTTAGTTAAGACAAAGCCCTCATTAACGTTTGCTGCAGGACTTAAAATTTTTTACCTCCCAACTAACAAACATAGCCTCACATTAAATTTAATGGGTCGAAAGCCCTTTTTAAAAGGGCTTTTGGAAAACTCAATCAAACTGATTTGAGGAGCAGTTTAGGTACATACTGCCTTTTGTTGAGCTTTTTTTCTTTCCTTTTCTCAGTCTAACTGAGGCTAATTTTTGCAACTTCAATAACACTTTGGAGTAAAAGAAGGAAGAAATATTTAACATGTTTTTGATTTTTTTCATTTCTTGCTAAAAAAAAAAGGAAGGTTGTATTTTGGGGGACTGATTTGATGGATTTTTTTTCCCCCTTTGGTTCTTTTATTTCTAGGTTGGAACCAATAAGGTTTAAAACTAAAGAATGGGTTAAAATAAGCTTCAAACAGATAACTGCAACTGAAAACTGCACATTAAGTTTAAAAGAAAAAAAAGAAAAAAAAAAGAAAAAGAAAAAGAAAAAAATATCTATTTTGTCTTTGTTGCCAGAAATCAGTGTAGTGTCAAACACTCCAAATGACTGTCAAGTATAAATTCTTCTTCCACTCCATTTTTGGCAGCTGTTTGTTAAGGCATCTAATAACAGATGTGAGAACTGTAACGTGTGCACTGTGTACGTGTCCTTGGCTGTCAGTCCATTGCAGTTTCAATGTGTGTTTCTATATGCAGTATATACTAAGCTAACGTAGTTGTTTTGTCCTTTGTCTTCTCTGTGCTCTATCTCTAGTCCGGAGTGGTACAGTCCCATTCCTGCAGTCCTAGTGAATCAGTGATTCTTGGGGGTTAGTGATTTTTGTGTGGTGGCCTTCCTCTGTAACGTCACCCTATGCTGCTTCTACTGTCTGTGAATCTTCCGTTTCACTTTTTTAAGACTCCTGCTCTTGCTTTGCTGGTGTATATTCTCCCAACCTCTCCCCTTTCTTTCCTTCTCTCTCGTCTCGCCTTTTCCTGCCTTGTCTCCCCTCCACCCAACTTCTCCAAAATCTTTTCGTTCTCAGAGATAAAAAGACTCTTAACTAGCTCAAGGTTGATGGAGCCATTTTTTCCCACAACGGAATTCTGGGCACGACTCTTTCTTCTGGAGTGCCGCACGAAGCACTGAAGAATAACGCTCAGATATATGAAATAAAATGATGCCATATAGCCTCAGTTGTTAACATTCCCAGAATCCCTTGTGCTCTACCTATAAGCAGTGGGTGCTTTTCTTTGGTTTCCTTCCAGGTTGGCTGATGGAGCAATATATAAAGCAATTTACCAGTGAGACAGAAAATTATTTCAAAGGTCAACCAACATTTTTTAAAAACAAAAGGGGAGGGTGGGATGGACTATAGAATTGTCATATATATTTGTTTATGTGTGCAATGCTAATACGGTAACTCGGCTGTCCTTTGAATATCACTGTGTTGAGTGGATTCCTCCAGGCCCTTTGATGCCATGAGTTGGGCCCAAAACACTGTGGAATAGTAACAAAAACGAAGTTTAATGCCACAAAATTTAATAGTGAGCACTTACTTGAAGGATTTGAGTAGGTTTAGAAAGTGAAGAAGGCCAATCACGAAATTTAAAGATTAATTTTGGAAGCTCTACTCTAGCTATCGAACAATCAAAGGAACGCACCTATCAGCTACAAAGAACAGCTAGACAGCTGTTTTTTTTTTTTTTTTTTTCCTTTTATAAATGTTTCTGTGTTGTGTCAAAATGATTTCTGGTGATTTAAACTAACAGATAATCACAGCTGCTGTCTAAATCCATAGTGTTAAAATTACAAAATGAAAAAAAAAAAAAAAACACTTCATTACCTGTGAAGACTGTGTCTGTGTTTTTAACTATTTCTTGTACAAATATATGAAAACTTTTATGAGGAGACTGGTGCCAAGTAGCTGAATAATGGGGAAAGGGATATTCTGTTCGTAAAAATCTTAGCAGTGTTACCAACTCTACAATATATATATAAAAAAATTAAAACGTTACAAAGTGACAGCTATGGTACATTTGTTTTGTGTGAAGCTAACCGGACCTAACTTCCTGAGTGCCTGGCTTATTTTGAAACATTTTTTTTTCATTGACCATTGATAATGCTGCAAATCAGAAATGTACATACTTCATTTACAACAGGGTTCTTTTTATACTTTTGTAGATTCTCATACATGTCACATACATGGTTGTCTTTATGTAACTTAATTTTTCATCTGCAGGTGCCATTTTCATAATAAACTTCTCTTGGATTTGTTACTATCTGGCATCATTTCTTTTACATGTAACCATCCTAACTAATGAATGCTGGTAGTATTTGTTTAAGCAGGTACCTTGGTCATTATTCTTAATTTAAAAAAAAAAAGAAAAAAATTTAAAGCATCCATATTTTTGCTAGTTTTGGACAAAATGTATAGCTTGTGTACCAATGAGGCTGACAAGGCACAGATTAAGATGCTAATCCAAATACTACACCAAACTTGCCACCATCCTGAATTTTCAGCTACCCCAACTCATTGTCATATGAGCATTATTGTACATATTAGCAAAGCTGAACAGCAGGCCTGTGACATTAACCACTATGGGAAGTGTGCATTTTTTGTCTTGATAAATGCACAGTAAGTGATGACAGTTTTCATACATTAATCATTTAAAATGCATTTGATATTTTCATTTATTACGAGCTCTAATGTATAACCAGCTGTTCCATTGCTTATATCTTCTCTTTATACTAAATACATATTTTCTTTCTCCAGAGAAGCCAAGCAAGTCATGATTGTGCTGTGTTACTGGGTAGGTCAGCATCCAGCCTGTCCCGTTTTGAGGCAGGTCAGCGGACTAACTCAAAAACATCAGCAAATAAAGAGGGAAAACTTCAGCCGCTCTCTCAAAGTTAGGGTTTCAGGTGGGTCACCTGCTAAGTCTCTGCTCTCCAGAAAGTGAAGACGAATGGGTTGAGCGGAAAGAAAAGGCAAGCGCTTTGTCCAAAAGCTCACACCTGTAGTCACGTCTTTGATGACATTTGCCAGTTTGAGGATACTTCTGGTTAATGGAGGATTGCTTCAGACTGGTGGATATGGAAACGCGGTTTTGGTGGCAGGGCCTGAGATCCCTCCACTAGGCCCTTTATGGGTCCCTGGAAATAAGTACTTAGAAACTAGAAATTAAAAAAGGGCGACTGAGAATACAGAACTGGGTTCTCGGCTACTTTGCCAAAATGTACCTTCCTCTTTCGCTCGAGAGTCGGAAGGATATAGTAGAGCAAGACTGAGACGCAAACAAATTGCTGAAGCTAGACACGCAGACTGAACAGATGACAGGGCGTGCTGCAGCCAGCCCGCCCCAGGCACGCTCTCTGAAGGTGCTGATGGAGCTGCCTCCTAGCCCTGGCTTCCAGAGCGCTGCGTGGGGGAGGGGCTACCAAGGCAGACGGCTGACCCTCTGTTGGTTCAGTGACAGTGTTGGCTAGCCGTAACACTTTAATTATGGACACCCCTTCAGCCCTGTGATCTGGAGGGAGTTACAGCTGGGGTTTGAAAAAGGAAAGCCAGACACGGTGACGTGTGAGTTGAAATCCTCACGATATTGGAGCTTCTGCCGTAGAAGTGGCAGAAATCCTGGATTCCTACCCACGCTCAAGGCCTCCTTAGCATCAAGTTTCCTGTCCTTTATTTGTACCCATCAATGCTAAAATATGTCACTAATGAAATAAAGAACACCTCTTAGCCAGAAAGAGAGGGAGTGAGCTCTGGGCAGAGACCACTGACAGGTGGGCAGCCCTGCCACTTCCCCAGCCCTGGGGCTGCTCCCTCACCAGCCTGGCAGCAAGTCACTTTGTCAAGGGTTCAGTCTGCAGGTGATGGGGGGAACAGGGACCAAAGGCCAGCTCTCTGCATCTCTTCTCCTTCCTGGCTGATAACGATATTTACTTGGCAATGAGGAACAACAACAACAAACCTTTAAATAAAGTAGCAGGCAGCACAAGGGGGAAGGTATGTATGCAGTTGAGCGCGAAGAACCTGGTCTGAGTCCTTTTGGACTATAACTCTTACCCATCTTCGCCTACTCCTAGAGGAAGCATATTTATGTTGAGCATGTTTAAAACAATTTAAAACCAACTTGGCCTATGCATTGCATTGAAGGTAAGAAATAATGTATATTTTCAAGCCCAGAAGATAGTCTGTTCAAGCCAAGAAGATTGTTATCCAGGTTCAAAAATTAGAAAGAGTGAAGGACTTCGGACAATAGGAAGAATACCTTTGCTAATGCTTCCTATCATGTAGTGAAAAAAGGCAAACCTTGTTCAGGAGCACGATTCCCAAAAAATGACAACAGCCAGCAGGCTTAGGGAGTATTTCTGGGATGCTGAGGTGAGATAACACCCTTAGATGCTTCTGCTTTTCTGTGTCTCCTAGGAAACCATTATGAAGGGGGTGGGGCTGACCTGGTAAAGATCGCCACAGGCATAAATCATGGCTTGTTCATCTTCATGTCCCCCTACAGTGCCTAGCTCAATGATTTATGAATAGTCTTGGCTCAGTGAAGATCTACTAAATACTGATGGATGAGGACACGTGGAAAAATGAAAATGAAACGTGACTTGTCAAGAGGCAGAGATCCCACAAGAAATGTCCATGTGGTTTGGCAGGATGGCTTGAGTTTCCACTGAGAAAGGAATGGCAGAATGGATAAAGCAGCAAGTTCATTCATTCCTGCCTTCTTGGGTCGTCCATATGACCAGCACAGAGTTGGCCGTTAAGAAATGTTGGTTGGAGGATGTGTGTGTGTCCACAATACTATTTATTCTATATTCAGCAATAAGGTACTATGAAAAGAGAAAGGAGGAAGAAGAAAGAGCCCAAGCAGTAAGTAACTGGCTTAGTAAGCTTTGGCATCGTAGCCCACGGACAGCTAGACAAACGGAGCTTAGATTCACAAGAAGGTGCTGTAACAGTGTACCCTCACAGATGAGCAGTGAGCTGTCTAAACTCACTCATCATCCAGAGACTCTGAGCACCCGAGAGAGACTCTCTCGTACAGAAATCACGTCTCCTTAATTCTAGTCGTGAGGGTCTCTCTAGCCCCCTATTGAATTGCTAACATTTTTAGAAGGAGTTGAACTGAAATCTTCCCTCTGGAGTTAAATGGACTAGATCTCAACCCTGTGCCATCTGAGGTGGCTTTCAAATACATGAAGATGGATATCAGAGTTTCAGGAAATCTCTAGGTTAACTGTCCCCTGTTCTTTCCATTGTTCCCCCAGTGGCATTGTGGCAGGTCCCTTCACCATCCTCATCACCCTCACCTGGGTGCAACATAATTTGTCAAGGCCCCCATACTGGTTGCCTAAGGCTGCCTTACTACCACAAACTAGGTGGCTCAAAACACCAGAAATTTATTCTCTGCCAATTCTGGAGACCAGATGTCTAAATTCAAGGTGCCACAAAGGTTGATTCCTTCTGAAAGGCTCTGCTGGAGCATCTGCTCATTGCTTCTCTCCTCGCTTCTGGTGGGGACCAGCAATCCTGGGCACTCCTGGATGCATCACTCTGATCTCTGCCTCCACCATCACATGGCCATCTTCTCCCTGTGTACCTCTGCATCTTCACATGGAGTTCCATCCACTGTGTGTGTCTCTCCTCTTCCAATAAGGACACCAGTCATATTGGATTAAGGGCCCACCCCAATCTACTATGACCTCGTCTTAACTAATTACATCTGCAATGACCCTACCCTGAGAAGCAAATGGAATTAAGGTCACATGCTGGGTTAGTACATAAACTCTTTGGAGGACACAATTCAACCCATAATGGCCCTGTTTAAAACGTGGCACCCTGGACCAGCCGCAGAGCTCCAGATGTTATCTGGTGCCTGCCTGGGCTAAAAGTCCTATTACATCTCTTACTCAGGACTCTGAGTTTTTAATTAAAACAGTCTGAAACCAAAGTCACTTCTTAGCAGCCAAACCAAATTGTTATTTCACCTTGAGCCTCTAGTCAAGTAGAACACCTTGTTCTTTTCACAAACTTTTGATAAGGTAGGTCTCCTACTTCCTACATATATAAAGCCCTCATGTAATACTAGCATGTGCTTAGGGGAAGAGCAGTTTAAGGAAAGAAGTTCCCTTGTTCCCTAGGCGTGGAAGGTGAGCAAAGGACTGTCCCTGTGAAAGCATGGCTCATTTTCATTGTACTCTAGGACTGTCCCTGTGAAAGCATGGCTCATTTTCATTATACTCTAGGACTGTCCCTGTGAAAGCATGGCTCATTTTCATTGTACTCTGAGTGCCCTCTGAGATGATTCTGCCCAGTCCTGCCGGAGAGGAGAGGCCTGGCCCCAGCATTTATAGAACGCTGGACCTTGGGGTAAAAGCAGCCATAGCAAATTCCCAGTGGGCTACTCTGCTGTAAATAAACTGAGGCACGGAAAAAACAACGAGAAGGAAATTGAAAGAATTTGAGAAACTGCTGTATCAGCCATTTTACAGGAGCAGAACTGGGGTGAGATGCCAGGACCCCTGATATGTACGTGTAAAATCATCCACTTGAAAGTCAAGTAAAAATCATGAGGCCAAACCATCAACTTTCTGAAAATGAGCGGACCTCTTTTATCTCCTTTCATGGGCCAAAATCAAAGCGATTAGTGTATGATTGTCCTGTCCTTCCCTGGGGACAGAGCACAGTTGTTTTTTGTTCTGTTCATTTCTCTACTGGCAGTCATGAGATGTACCAATAGGAGTGACCCAGGTGATGCTCCTCTGTTGAAATTTTTTCTAGAATAAAATTAATTTCGGTTTTAAAAATAATATATGCAAACCACTAAAGCCACTTTAAGAAAGGAAAAAAAAGGAGCAGAGGGTAGAGGTGGCTCTTCCTTGTACTGAAGGAGTTCTCAGATTTATAGCGGAAGTGTCAGAAACAGGATGTAATATCCCTGTGACCCCCCTACCTCCCCCCAAACAAAGCCATTATACCCTTGATGAATTATTGACTTTAGAGTTTTATCTGTGCCATGAATAATCACAAACTTGGGAGTCTCAGGGCACAGTTCATAAACAAATAATTATATCACAATGATAATTTTTCAGGAATTACAACATCAATCATGGCCATGTTATTATCAAGTACATTTTCTGGTCGCCTCTATTCATCAAAGCCTCCTCCCTCTCCACCCTTCCGCACCACACAAGCAAAACTCATCACCAGATTGCCTCTTATTTACACATCACTCAAAGCAGGACAGAGCAGACACACACGAAATAGGCCAACCCAGCGTTTATGAGAGATGAGTTTTCATTAAGAAAGTTCAAATTAAATGCATTGAGAAAGATGGAGGGGTGGGGGGAGAATTAATTATTCCAGAGAAGCATCTTTGAAAAGATCTTATTTGGAAGATAAAAACAGATGGAAGTTTTATTCCATATCAGGCAGTACTAATACAAAAAAAAAAAAAAAAAAAAGAGTCTTTGAAGGCCAAGGAAATAACAGCCTTGCAATAATGTGCCCCCTTTTTAAATAATGGTGATATATGTTCATCAAGCTGGAGTCCTCCCTCCTTCAACTGGAAGAGCTGAATGGAGGTGGGGATGGAACTCAGAACAGGTGTAAATACCCTACCCAGGTCTGTATATGAGTCAGGAATAGAACTGCTCAGAATGTTCAGGTCTAAACTATTACAGAAGGTTAATCATTCCAAACCCGGTAACAGTTTGTGCTTCTCGTAAATCACCCACAGTCAAACTGCTCTACTGAGTAATATAATATCACTTAAGGTCATGGGCCTACTCTCCCCGGATAACAGGTGCATCTCACAATTCAAAAAAAAAAGTAGCAAAATACATAGAGCAAGTACCATCTTCAGATAAAAGCTTGCACAATAGGGTTAGATCCGTAACACAGTGGTGCTTACCATTAACTCCTTGTACGAGAGAGCTTTCTAATTGGCCTCTGCTTCCAACTGGCGAGAACAAGGAAGAGAGAGAACAAACTCCTTGAAAGGAGATACCAGCTCAAGCACCTGAGACAAACCAGCGAGTCCCCGAGTCACACCTCACCCTTGAGGGCAGCCCTTGGGGACGTATGGCCTGCACTTAGATCAGATTCTCTTCTCCTTGGCATCAAACCGTGTCAAGGAAAAGGCAGGGCTGGTGCCCAGCAGTGAGCAGAACAGGTCGGGGAGGCAGCACTGCTGACCCTGGGGAGCTCGACTCAGTCTGACCAGCCCCCAGCACCCAGGCAACCCTCCAGGCAGCTCTGGCCTTCAGGTACCCGCATCCTTCCTCAAAAACCTCGTCCGAGGTCTCCACCGCTCTCATTAACACCTTCCAGTTTCTTGAACGTACCTGGTCTACGGTAAGTCACCATGCCTGAAGACCAGTCATTTCATACATAAACTCATTAAAAGAAGGGGCGATGGGATGGGAAGAAGAAAGATAGGAGTCCAGTCCGTGGCGCAGAAAGCTGATAAATCCGCCCTTCAAAGCCTCTTTCTCCCCCAGCCTACCCTTGTCTTCACAAGCCGGCCAGTCTCCCTCCTGCTCCCTCCCCCCCACCCCAGAGGCACCCCTCTGGTGAGTGCTGCTCTCCTCACCCCGACGGTCTTATGCCGGCCTCCCTCCCTCCTGCACAGAAGGGTTCCTCTAGGGTCATTTCATTGCTTCTCCCAGGGCACAGTTTGACTTCCTTGGCCACGCCCCCTCCTTTCCTTCTCCCCCCTCTCCCCAGTCACCCCACTCAGCGAGAGGCGGCCCTCAAGCCAGCCAATAAGCCAAAGGTCCTTTGGAGAAGCCTTTCCTTTTTCGAAAGCTGGGGAAGGACTGACTATAAATTCTTAACATTTTCATTTGCGCATCACATTACATGATCCAAAAAGCGCACGTCAGCCTGTGATGGAAGCGCTCAGAGGCCTGTGCTGGACTTGGGTAAGCCCCCGCCCTCCTCTCCCTGGAGATGGAAGCTGCGCCGTGGGCGAGGAGGGGAGAAATGAGGCAGCTCACAGAAGCTGTAAGTTCACAGCCCACCCCGAGGAAGCCGACAGTAACCTACACTGGCAGAGTCCTCCTGGCACGGGCAGCTTTTGTAGTTCCTATTGAGTCACGCAAGAGGCCTTGGTCCCCACACACTGGGAATTCACAAACCTCAGCAGACACCTCTGCTTTGGAGTCGCATGGGGCGGGGAGACTTGTAACCATTAAAAGGACATTTTTCCCCGTATACAAATCTAACCGCTATTTCCTTAGTAACATTTTTCAGGATAAGGACACTAGCAATTATTTTTCATATTTTAACATTTTCAATAAGTTAAAAGAAGGCTCAGATTTATTTCTCTAGTATTTATACCTGACTTTCCTACTTGCTACACTGGATATTTACATACAGCTTCCCAAGTTAGAGACATTTTTCAGACATTGATTAATCTATAACTCTTTGAAGTAAGGAAGCATTATTATCTCCACTTTACAGATGTGGAAACTAAGACACAGAGGTTAATGACTTGCCCAGAGGTCAAACATCCAGTCAATTGCAAGGGTGGGTTTTAAACAGAAGCTCCCCTGTCTGCTCTTAGGCTTAATTCAAGTTTCTTCTTAGCTCATGTGCCCTGTTCACATCGCAGCTGTCTCCTGCGTCTGGCCACCTCTTAAATTTTGCCTTAAGGCCCTTAATATGCTTTTTGAAAGACCAGTGCTTTCCTTGCCTACTGTCAGCATTTGCCCTCTCCTATTCACGCCTTTGCTCGTAAGTAAGAAATGACAGTTCCTTTCTGGAGCATTTTGTAATGGTTTTGCATCACTAAATAGTACTAGTATTTTCTTAATTTTTTAATAATAAATGTAAGCCCTATAGTTCTGTCTAAACCTGGATAGAATCTGAGGTTTTGTTTAATTTCTGGCAGTTGCCCTACAATTAATTCAGTGAGAATTTACACAAGCCAGGTCAGGAATATAAAGATGCATAAAGCATTACCCTCTGCCCTTAAGTTGTTCACAAAGTAGAGAAGGAGACAAATGTAAAAGTTAATCATTACAACAGCCTGACAACAGGACATGACAGACATATAGACTGGGTGCTAGGGCTGCACTGAGTGATGGCAATTAATTCAGGCTGTGAGGGCAGAGAAGCCTCCCAGGAGGTGGCGATGCTTAAAGCAAGTCTTGAACGATAAGTAGGAGCTAATCATGCGTGCTAGAGGAAGAGAGATTCCTGAAAGGCACAGGCCCATCATGCAGGCAGGAGAGACTTTGCAAAGAATCTAACATGCTGGAGTCTGACCATACACCCCCACTACGTGTGTAGATGTGGCTAGAAGTCAGCTGACAAGTGCATGGAATGAGTTTAGCCCAAGTTTGCTAGCCAAGTCCTGTGCCCTTGTTCAGGGCTGCACCCTTCCAATGGAAAGGGAACCTCATTCTCACGTAAAGGCATGCTCCACTCACCAAGCCGTCTTTCTGCTGGACTTCAAAGAGGTGTCTTCTTGTTCATACAAAGGAATCCTGCGAGGGACTACCCTGAATACTATGTTGAGGAGTTTGAATGGCATCTTACGGGCAATGGGAAGTTCAAAGGATGTTATTCAGAGAAGTAACATAAAAAGTCACTCTGGTGGCAATTTGAAGGACAGCCTGGGTTAAATAGAGGCAGTCAGGAGGTGGTCACAGTGATATCCCATGTGATAAAGAATGAAGGCCTGAGTGAGGACAGTGGTGGCCTGCAAGGGAACAGGTGGCATGAGAGACTCAAGGAAGAGATCTTGGTGATTGTTTAGATATGGAGAGAGCTTATGGAAAGACGAGAGTAAAAGATGACTCCCAGGTTGCTGGCTTTGAGATGGGGGTTCACCAAGATAGACAGAGAATACAGGAGAAAGGAAAGGTTTAAGAGAATGATGGCTAGGAGGAGTTGAAGAACTCCATTTTAGACACGGTAAGTTTTAAGCACTAATGGGGAATCCAGGTAGAAATATGTCCAGCGAGCAGTTGGAAAAATAGCTCTCTAGATCTCTGGAGAGATATCTGTTTTAAAGATATAAGATCAGAAGCATCAACACTTAGCAGGAGGAGGAGCTGTAGGTCTAGGGGACATTGCACAAGAGAGAGGGTCGGGAATGAGAGAAGGGCCAAGAATGGAGTGTTAGGGCACATCAGCGGAGTGGTCCGAGGAATATGCGTTTATGACAGAAACGAGAAAAGTAAGAGGCAAAGGGAAGTGAGTCACAACAATCAGTGAAGGAAAGGCTTTCCAAAAGGCCAGAAGAAGCAACATCACCAAAATGTCGCACAAACTTTAGGTAAGGACTGAGGCGTCAAATGGTTGTGCAGACAGTGTCAGCAAAAGATGGCTACACTTTCTAGAATTTGGCCGTGAAGAAGATGAGAAAGGAAAGGCTTCATTCCTAAGGAACAACCTTGTATTTGACACTGATAGGTATGACCGTTCTTTGAAAAAGTATAATCCGTTCACCACTCATATCAAGTGGGTACTGAACAAGGAGACTTGGGGAAAAGTCTTACCTTTGTGGAACCTGCCATGTCACCTGCTTTCTATGTGCACCATGTGGATTTTCCTACAGCCTGGGCTCTGGAACAAACACTGCAGTTATAGAGACGGTGTGCATGCACTAAGGGCAGACACACAGGACGCTCTGCAGTATCCAGATCTTACTCTACTCTGACATTTTTTTCCCCAGAGAAATTAATTGACTTTGCTGGGCATGACCACTCTGGTAATTTACAGTGGCTCTTTTGTGGTATTTGATATTTTTAAACAGAAACCTCTTTCCAAGAAAGATAAAGTAATGAAGGTACTATCGAGGCTTTATTTCAGAAAGATGAGTTTGTTCCCAAACCTGGATGAGATTGGGGTGGAGTCATATGGAGTCATGAACTGCAGTCAAGTCACTATAGCCAAATACCATTGTAACAAAGACTGCTGCTTGACTACCCAATATCCATCCTCCTTCTTCTCCTCGGTAACAGAGCCCAAAACTTTAGCTAGGCACTGTGCTGCCCAGAATAAAATGTTACACTTCCCAGCCTCCCTTGCAACTAAGCATAGCCATGTGATAAAGTTCTAGCCAAAGAGATCCTAGCACAGGATGGGAACGTCAAAGAAAGCTGATACAGTGGAACAGCACCTTTCTGTTTTTGTCTTTTCTCCTTGTTCTAGCCTGTAATTAAGACGTAATAATTGGATATCCAGCAGCCATATTGGCTCATGAAGTGACCTTAAACTAGAAGCCATGGACTAGGATAAAGAGCAGAGTTTCGTTTTCTAAGGACATCATGCCAGCCATGGACTACCTATCTCTGGACATCTTTTATATGAAATTGAAGAAACTATCTTGTTTAAGCCATGTTATTGGGTTGCAGGAGCTTATTTTGCTACTGAATTCAATTCTTAACTGGTATAGCTATTATGTTAGAGTCACTGGCTACTGGCTGTTTATCACTAAAGCAAGTTCCCTAGTTCTTTCCTAAAGTCTGTCTTTTGACCTGCATTGCTCCCTGTATATTCTAGCACAAGAATGGGAAAGCATGAGAAATCAAATGTGAGGAAAGCGAGGAGCTGACAGTGTAGGAGGGATGCAATGAGGTCCTTTCACTCTTTAGCAGAGTTGACGAGTGAAGATTCTAGGTAACTCCACATGTCCAAAGAGAAAAAAAATCCTGCAGGAAAGGTAAAGTACTTCACAATCAAAACCAGGACCAAAGGTTTCCCTGGTAGCACAGTCATTAAGAATCTGCCTGCCAATGCAGGAGACACAGATTCAAGCCCTGATCTGGGAAGATCCCACATGCCACAGAGCAAATAAGCCCGTGCACCACAACTACTGAGCCCATGTGTCACAACTACTGAAGCCTGTGTGCCTAGAGCCTGTGCTCCGCAACAAGAGAAGCCATTGCACTGAGAAGCCCACACACCACAATGAAGAGTAGCCCCTGCTCTCTGCAAATATAGAAAGCCTGTGTGTGGCAATGAAGACCCAACACAGCCAATAAATAAAATAAAAATAAATAAATAAATAAATAGCAGGACCAATTCTGGCTGCACAGACAATACATGGAAGTTCCGTATCCCATTTGTTGCCAGATGGAGTCTTCTGTGAAACCACTCATCTCAGAAGCATCATCTGAACTGTTCTTAAATGACAAGCATAGTCCCAGCTCAAAGAAAAGGTCAAGAGGAATCTACAGTGAAAATCTTAAAGAATGAATCAGGGAGTTCCCCAACTTAACTTTGCTACCGGAATACAGTGAGAAGGTTTATGGGCACACTGATGTCTGGCAGGGATGGGGTCAGGAAACCTTCTCATTGGAAGCTAGACTAATAATAAGAACACAAAATGATGCTACTAAGCAGCCACCAGCTACCTGGAGACATGGCACACATGCCCAGCTGGGTGCTTTGAATGTCGCCTAATAAGAGGAACTGAAAATTCTACAAAGAAAACATCAGGTCATCACAAGAAGATAATCACAGATAAAATTTACCATATACCAGGCACCATGGTAAGCACTTTACATCCATTCTCTCATTGACCCAATATCAGTAGGTGCTGTTGTTTTGTCTATCTTACAAATTAAGAAGCTGAGATTCAGAGAAGTTAGGTGACTTGTTCAAAGTCTCATAACTAATAAGTGGTAGAAGCAGAATAATAACCCAGGTCTCTCCAGTTCCAAAGTGTGATTCGTCTTTAACCAGAAAGCTATGGCTTTTTTCTTTCTTGCTGTAGAAGGGAATTTGGAGGAGAAAATCATTTCTGAAAGCAACAGTACCTATTTTTTCTTTTAAATACTTTGTCAAACAGATAGATTGAGATTTTGAAACAACAACCAAAAAAATGTACTGAAAATAAAGAGGGCTTTTTTTTTTTTTTTTTTTTTTTTTGCATATTTACTCTTTAATTTGAATCTAAGAGCTCTAACACTTATAACTCAAAAGAGCTATAGCACTCATTTCTGGTTTAAAAAGTAACTTACCCTAGGACAGTTAAGGACTGATAGCCCAAGGGCTTAAGGCTGATGTGGAGATTTAGACATGCCTGTAATTCCAGGAGTCTGGCAAGAACTCTGTCATCCTCTAGGATGACACTTACTCAGCACTCCTCTATGCATGATCACAAAGCCTGCAAGTCATTATAGCCTATTCTAAGCCAGTTGCTGAGCCTCAAATCATGAATGGGGCAAGTATTCCAATATAACTACTATCACCTTGGGACAATATCCAATTTAAGTGTACAGGCCTGTTCCCCACCCCCCACCTCCTTCTAAAACATGTTCTACCTTTCCATTTTTTCTTGGCTGGCAGTTAAAAGAGGGCTTCTTGATAGTGATAAAATATTTAATTTACCAGAAAATTTTAAATTTTACACTTTTGTTCCCTCATAACACAATCTTAAACAGTTACAAAACCAGAAATTTCAAAACCACAAACTCACACTGATAATCACGTTGGAAGATTTAAACATATGTCTCTTGGAAATTGATAGAACAGGCAGGAAAAAAATAAACAAGTATATAAATGATTTGAACATTAATAAATTTGACCTAATATATGCATACATAGAATACTGCAATCATTGAAACAGTGAACTTTTCAAGTCCATATAGAACATTTATAAAATCAATCATATACTGGACTTTAGCAAGTGTCAACAAATGTCTAAGGATTTCAATGTTCAGTTTCAGTATGTTCTCTCTCCATAATGCAGTTTAGGCTAGAAATCAATAACAAATAATAACTAGAAAATCACCATATGTTTGCAAATTAAGAAAAAATTCATAAACACAGAAGGAATTATAATGGAAACCAGAAAATAACAGAACAATGATGAAAATACTATATATCAAAATGTGTAGGGTCCTGCTAAAGCATCATTTACAAGGAAAATGTATAACCCCATAAACATATTTTAGAAAAGAAAAATGACTGAAAGTTAATTTTAAGCATCCATATCAAGAAGTTCAGAATGATCAAATTAACCCAAGGAAATAGAAGAAATGGAATCATAATAAAACTACAAATTAATAACTGAGAACACTCCAAAGAAAAAAAATATCAGGTCATTGCAAGAAGATAATCACAGCATTCATTAATAGCAGAATGAAGAATTATACCAAACTTCCCCACTGACGATGCATACAAAAACTGAACAAATTAAAAAATATTTTTAAAACATTTTCAAGGGGTCAGTTCAAAAAGAGGATATACCATTTGTAAATATTTATTCACCCAACAAAGTAGCACCTAAATATATAGAGCAAATGTTTACACACCTGAAGGGACATATAGACAGCAATATAATACTAGGAGGGGACACCAATATGCCACTTCCAACAAAGAATAGATTGTTCGGACAGAAAAGCAATAAGAAAATATTGAACCTAAATGACGCATTAGACCAGATGGACTTAACATACATCTATAGAACATTCTATCCAAAAGTAACAGAATATATATTCTCCTCAAGCACACATGGAACATTCTCCAGAATAGATCATATGTTAGACCATAAAGCAAGTCTCCATAAATTTAATAAGATTGTAACCATAGCAAGCATCTTTTCTGACCACAATGTTATAAAACTAGGAATCAATTACAAGAAGGGAACCAGAATACTCACAAATATGTGGAGATTAAACAACATGCACTGAACATCCAATGGGTCAGAGAATAAACTGAAAGAGAAAACAAAAAAATATCTTGAGACAAATCTAAATGGAAATATAGCATACCAAAACTTATGGGATGCAAAAAAAGTAGTTCTAAGAGGGAAGTTCACAGTAATAAATGCCTACATTAAGAAATAATGTTTCAGATACATGTACCCCAATGTTCAAGGCAGCATTACTTACAATTGCCAAGATATGGAAGCAACCTAAGCATCCATCAACAGATGAACAGATAAAGGAGATGTCATATATATAAAATTGAATACTACTTAGCCATAAAAAAAGAATGAAATTTTGGCAGTTGTAGCAGCATGGATGGACTTGCAGGGTATTATGCTAAGTGAAATAAGTCAGACAGAGAAAGACAAATACTGTATGATATCACTAATTTGTGGAATCTAAAAAATACAATGAACTAGTGAATATAACAAAACAGAAGCAGACTCAGAGATACAGAAAATAAGCTAGTGGTTATCAGTGGTGGGGGAAGGGTAACATATGGGTGAGGGAGTGGGAGGTACAAACTATTGGGTGTAAGGTTCAAGGATGTATTGTACAATATGAGGTACATAGCCTATATTTTGTAATAACTGTAAATGGAAAGTAACCTTTAAAAATTGTATAAAAAATGTTAAAAACAAAAAAAAACCTTTTAAAGAAACACTGCATTTCAAATAACCTAAGTTTACACCTCAAGGAACTAGGGGAGAAAAAGAACAAACAAAGCCCAAAGTCATAGAAGAAAGAAAGTAACAAAGATCAGAGTGGGAATAAATGAAACAGAAACCCAAAAGACAGCTTGCCGAGACCAGCTTGGTGACTCGAGGTGAGTGACGGGTGCCACAAGCTTGAAGAAAACACAGACACACACTGAAGAGAAAGATGGGGCCCGGGGACTCAAGACCTCTAGGATCAAGAGCCTTGCTGATTCATCCCACGTGGCTTTTATTGAGTTCTTGGCTAACACTCCCAGGTTAATCCCATAAACAATCAAAGGCCTCACATGACTGGGGCAATGATCTTTGTTTGCCTCCTGGGTCCGAGTTGAGCAGGTGTGGATTTGAGCTGGGCGTGGAGAGCAAAACAGCCCTGGGGGAAGGAGACCTCTCTCAGATATTAGGGGTCTGTGCCCCACCCCTGTTGGCCCCTCTGCGGCTGTGCCTGTCTTAGGTTGTTCCTTCCCTGAGGAATCTTACCCGTCTTTGGCTAACCAGCCATCCTTCAGGGCCAAACAGGGTGATATGAGGTACAAGTGAGAAAGGGGCTGTGCCCCCAGAGAGGGCCAATCCTCTGCCTATGCCCCCATAGTCTCCACGCCCCGCACCCTCAGCTCCTCCACTGCTCAAGCAGGACATTCTGAATCCCATCACTTGGCCCACATACTTTAACATTTTCAAGGTTTCAGAAAGACTCCTGAATGTCTTCCCACAACAGCTGAGAAGATCTATGAAACTAAGAGCCAGTTTTATTAATTAAAAAAAAAACAACAAAACTTTAACTAAACAAGAAAAAAGAGGACTGAAATACATAAAATTAGAAAACAAAGAAGAGACAACTGACAGTACAGAAATACACAGAATCATGAAAGGCTATTATGAACAATTATGTGAAAACAAATTGGACCTATAAGAAACTGATACATTCCTAGAAACACACAAGACTGAATCATAAAGAAACAGAAAATCTGAACGGGCTAATTACTAGTAAGGTGATTGAATTAGTAATCAAAAACTTCCCAGCAACAGCAAAAGCCCAGGACCAGGTAGTTACACTGGTAAATCCTATACTGGTGAATTCTACCCAGCATTAAAGAAGAATTAATACCAATCCATCCCAAACTCTTCCAAAATAATTGAAGAGGAAAGAACATCTTCAACTCATTTTACAAGGATGTTTGTTTACTAAAGTTACCCTGATACCAAAACCAGACAAGGACACCACAAAAATAGAAACTTACAGGCAATAGCCCTGCTGGACAGAGAGGCAAAAATCCTCAACAAAATGTCAGCAAACCAAATTCAACAATACATAAAAAGGATCATATACCATGATCAAATGGGATATATTCCTGGGATGCACAACTCAGTCAATGTCATATACCACATTAACAAAATGAAGGATACAAATCATATGATTATCTCAAATCCAGACAAAGCATTTGACAAAATTCAACATTCATTCATGATAAAAAAAAAAAAAAAAAAGACCTCTCAGTAAACTGGGTATAGAGAGAACATACATCAACAATAAAGGCCATTATGACAAGCCCACAACTGACATCATTCTCGCTGGTGAAAAGCTGAACGCTTGTCCTCTAAGAACAGGAACAAGTTAAGGATGTTCACTCTCACCACTTTTATTTAATATAGTACCAGAAGTCCTAGCTAGAGCAATTAGGCAAGAAAAAGAAAGGGCATTCAAATAGGAAAAAAAAAAAAAAAACTGTCTCTATTTGCAGATGACATGATATTGTATATAGAAAAACCTAAGGACTCTCCCCAAAAACCAAAATTCAATAAAGTTGCAGGACACAAAATCAATACACAAAAACCAGTTGCATTTCTATATACTAATAACAGACTATCAGAAAGAGAAATTAAGAAAACAATCCCTTTTATGATTGCATCAAAAATAAAATACCTAGAATAAATTCAACCAAGGAGGTGAGAGATCTGTACACTGAAAATTATAAAACAATGATGAAAGAAATTGAAGATATAAATAAATGGAAAGATATCCCATGCTAATTGGAATAATTAATATTATTAAAATGTTCATACTACTCAAAACAACATACAAATTCAATGCAATTCCTATCAAAATTCCAATGGCATTTTTCACATAAATAGAACAATCCAAAAACTTGTGTGGAACTACAAAAGATCCCAAATAGCCAAAGAAATCTTGAGAAAGAGCAACAAGACAGGTGACATCATACTTCATGGTATCAAATTGTGTTACAAAACTAGAGTAATCAAAACAGTATGATACCGGCATAAAAACAGACACATGGATCAATGGATCAGAATTGAGAGCCTGGAAATCCACACATATATTGTCAATTAATTTACAACAAAGGAGCCAAGAATATACAATGGGGAAAGGATAGTCTCTTCAGCAAATTGTGTTGAAAAAACTAGACAGCCACATTAAAAATTAAAGAAGGAAGGAAGGAAAGGAAGGAAGAGATGGGAAGGGAAGGGAAGGGAAAGAGGGAGGAGGGAGAGGAGAAAGAGAGGAAGGAGGGAAGGGGAAGGAAGAAAGAGAGAGGAAGGAAGGAGGAGAGAGGAAGGAAGGAGGAGAGAGGAAGGAAGGAGGAGAGAGGAAGGAAGGAAGGAAGAGAGAGGAGGGAAGGAAGGAAGGAAAAGAGAGGAGGGAAGGAAGGAAGGAAAAGAGAATCCCTATCTTATACCATACAAAAAAATTAACTCAAAATGGATTTAAGACTTGAATGTAAGACCTAAACCATGTAACTCCTAGAAGAAAACATAGATAGTAAGCTCCTTGATATCTGTCTCAGTGATAATTTTTGAGATTTGGTACCAAAAGCAAAGACAACAAAAACAAAAATAAACAAATGGGACTACATCAAACTAAAAAGCTTCTACACAGTAAAGGACACTATCGATAAAATGTAAAGGCAAGCTACAAAATGTGAGAGAATTTGAAGATTATCTATGTAATATCCAAAATATATAAAGAACTCATAAAACCAAAAAAAAAAAATTTCATTTAAAAGATGAACAGAGGATCTGAATAGACATTTCTCCAAAGAAGACATACAGATGGCTAATAGGGACATGAAAAGTGCTCAACATCACTTACCATCAGGGAAATGTAAATCAAAACCACAATGAGATATCACTTCACACCTTTTAGAATGTCTGTCATCAAAAAGATTTGACATAAGTGTTGGTGAGGGTATTGAGAAAAGAGAACACTTGTGCATTGTTGATAGGAAAGTAAATTGATGCAACCTCTGTGGAAAACAATATGGAGGTTCCTAAAAAAATTAAAAATAGAACTACCATGTGATCCAGCAATTCTACTTCTGGGTACTTATTTGAAGAAAATGAAAACACTTTCTCAAAGAGATATGTGCACCTCCATGTTCACTGCTGCATTATTTACATTAACCAAGACATGGAAACAATCTAAGTGTCCATGAAATGGATAAAGAAAATGTAGTGTATATATATATATATATATATATATATATATATATATACATACAGAGGATTATTATTCAGCCATAAGACAAAAAGAAATTCTATCATTTGTGATTACTTGGATGAAACTTGAGGACATTATGCTAAGTTAAACAGGTCAGACAGAGAAAGACAAATACCATATGATCTCACTTGTATGTGGAATATAAAAAAATTGAACTCATAAAAACATAGAACAGATTGGTTGTTTCCAGAGCACAGGAACGGGGTGGGGTGGGGGAAACAGTGAAGGTGGTCAAAAGATACAAACTTCTAGATATAAGATAAATTTCTGGGGATGTAATACAGCATAATGACAGGAGTTAATACTATATTGTATAAGTTCTTAAGCAAGTAGATCTTTTTATTATTTTTTGGGGGTACACCAAGTTCAATCATCTGTTTTTATACACATATCCCCGTATTCCCTCCCTTCTTAAGCAAGTAGATCTTAAAAGTTCTCATCACAAGAAAAAAATTTTGTAACTGTGAGGTGATGGATGTTAATAAACTCAGTGTGGTGAACATTTCACAATATATACACATATCAAATTGTTATGTCATACACCTCAGATTAATACAATGTTATATGTCAGTTATATCCCAATAGAACAGGCAAAAAAAAAAAAAAGACTATGCAAACTTAATCACCACAAAAGAATACCAAGTGTTGGACTAGGAGTCAGGAAACAGAGAATTTGATAAAAGGTCTCTTACTCTGTGACCTGCTGCATGTCACTTCACCTGTCGGCAGTCCAATTGTTTTAACTGCAGAGTGAGTTAACTTTGGACCAGATAACTTCTGACACCCATAGAGGAGAAGTTCTCTTATCTGACCTCCACACTAGCTGACCATCTAGATTCATGGATATGCTCTATTTTTGATCACTGATCCCCAGAGTATACTGCATTCTCACCACTGTTGGATTACTCTTAGGCTACAAAGGACAATTTCCTATTTATCAAGAGTCAGAGTTTATACAGACCTGTTGTGCTTGTTATTGTAACAATGTATTATATTCAATTTTATATAAATATCCCAACATGGGAATGAAAATAATTGCTGTTTCTATGAGAATTAGAATGAGTGTTTTATAAAGATGATTTCAGAAAGGAGAGTCACATTAAAAACTTGATATTGATAACGAAAAACCATTGAGGGGAGAAATAGAATTCTACATGGATTCTGCTATGAATTCTGCTCTCAGATTATGTCAGAGTCATCTTTAAATTTGCACCTCTCTTTAAATAAGCTAAAATTTGGACAATGGACATGATGCATCTTGGATGTCATTTATGTAAGAAACATGATAATTGGTAAACTAATTGGTAAACTTGCACTTTAAAAAAGTCTGGAATTTATAAATTTAATATGACATGTTATAGGTACATATAGGCATTGGGTTTTCTGATGCTTTTTTTTTTTGGCTGCGTTGGGTCTTCGTTGCTGCCTGCGGGCTATCTGTATTTGCAGAGAGCAGGGGCTACTCTTCATTGTGGTGCATGGGCTTCTCATTGCAGTGGCTTCTCTTGTTGCAGAGCACGGGCTCTAGGCTTCAGAAGTTGTGGCACGTGAGCTCAGTAGTTGTGGTGCACGGGCTTAGTTGCTCCGCAGCATGTGGGAATGTTCCCAGACCAGGGCTTGAACCCATGTCCCCCTGCGTTGGCAGGCGGATTCTTAACCACTGTGCCACCAGGGAAGCCCCTCTAATGCTTTTTTAAAAAACAAACTCCCTGCCTCATCCAACTTTTTGATTAAACTATCAGTCTTGATTTTGTTAGGTAACAAGGCTTCTTCTGAAATTTCATAACTGGGGTTATGTTTATATGAAATAGTGTTCGCTGAGTAGGTTTATTAAGGCACCCAGCTTCAATAAAATCTCCTTCTCAGCATTCTGAAATGGCTCAAATGTTGATTCGTCAATCTTTGTTTCTGTGCTTTTTATCACATCATCCGGCTTTTCTAAAGAACAGGTCGATCTGAGACAAGCAAGACCACCGTGGGAACAAGCATTTGCAGTGCTGGAGCAGTGAACAGGGGAGCAAGTTCGCCTTTGGGTTCTCTGCAAATATCCATGCCCTGTGCTAGCCCCACTGTTTCACACAGTCACCTTTTGCTTCTACTAATAGCCTCAGTACCATTAGGCTGGACAGGAAATTTAGTGGAGGGAGCATTACACTTCAAATCAGGAGACACAGGTCCCCAACATAAAAACGACCTTTGCAAGAGATTGTTTCAGTTTCCCCATGCTTCTCTTCTCGTTCCAAAATAAAATGTAAAGATAAATGAGGTCCAAAAAATTTTATATAAATTTTCTTCAGAGTATTTAAAATTTTATCTGGTCTTTACACATTTTAATACAGACGAATTAATCAAATGTAGAACTGTGTTTGATATAGGGATAGAGAGGGATGGAAGACAGAAATCGAATCAGAGTTATTTAGGAGAAGGCCAGCTCACTCTTGTCAATGTCTAGGGGGGATCAGATCAAAAAATACTGTCTCACCCTAACTAAAATGTACAGATGACCTGAGGAAGGTATCGGGGTGGCACTATATTAATTTAACGTGAGAAACAGAAATGTCACACAGATTGGAATTATTCAGGTTGGCATAACAATCTCCTTTGCTCCCTGTAGTCAGGGAAAACCAAATGGTAATCAGAAGCCACTCATTACCATGAGAAATCACTGCAAAAGACTCAGAAATATTTAAAATCTGTATATTTTCTGCATGCTCTCTCTGCGTGAGCAGACCTTCACTAGAACCAGAAAACTGTTGTGAGGACATGGAATCAGAAAAGGGGGAGTTAGATAAAGCCCATGTTTTAACCTCAGGCTCACAATAGGGACACTCTTGCCTTTGGACTGGAATTTCTGAAAGTCTGATGATAAATTCTCCTGCGCCCAGGGACAGAGCTGTTATAGGATAAAAGAAAAGTGTTCCTTGGTGATTCTTTTTCCTATGTTTCCCATACGAACCAAGCCCTCTTCTTTAGACACATTATTTCTTCAAATAAGTGCATACTAGGTTACAATCTTACAAGCCTAGATGCTAGGCTTCTTCATCTAAGTCACTTTTCACATCTTTCCTAGGCTGCATCAGCATTGACTTTGCAGTGTAACTCTACTTTCCTCACTTCTTAGTTCCAGGAGAGGTACTCCAGGCCCCAAGAACCAACCATCACGACATCATCTTGTGGAGGACACACACTTGTCTGAAATACAGGTTCAAAACTGATTTCTGGTTTGATTTTGATGTTCCTAGATCTTTACTAATTGTGTCAGTTTCTCTTCTAGATGAACAAATCTAGATGTTTTGAAACAAACAAAAAATTCTTGAAGATTATCTAACAAAAACATGGTTTTCCTATCATCAGAAATTGCTGTTTTGTCAATGCATTTTGTTCCCATTTTCAAATGGGCATTGTTCAATATGCATGTGTTGAAATAATTTTTAATAACTTACATTATAGGTTTACAGGTTCATATACAACCTCACTGTAACTCAGGTCTTGCTATCTCCTCCTCATCTTCAAACTTCTTAAAATGAAATTCTATTCAAACCAAACGAATAGTGAGCCATGTAGAATCACTAAAAAATTACTTGGTGTCATGTTAAGATGGCAGATTGAATTTTTGTCCTTGATACCCAGCAGAATGAGAAAAAAATAATAACAGATAAGGCAAAATTTCTTCATGACAGAAGCCAAATGCAAAAAAGATCATAATCTAAGTTAAGTTTCAATATGAGACATTTTGGAACAAAGAGAAGAGGCTCAGCACAAATCCATTTCTGAACAATCCCTCATCCTTTCCCTTAAGAATTTAAACTGTTGATTTTAACACAATATTGAAAATTCTCACTAATAGCTGCAGACCTGGAGAGCAGCAAGCAGAGTAGTTAACATTAACCTCCTCCTCTCCTGACCGGAACCATTGCTAGAAACGTATGAAATGGAGAAAATGAATGACAGGGCAGACCTGAGCCAAAGTGAGTGCCCTAGGGCAATAGGTGCTACTGAGCAGATGTTCAACACACCTCGAATGATATGTAGAGAAGCTGAAGAAAGAGAACACACAAAAAAATCTCGGGAAGGGGCCCAGATAGTCTAACAAGACAACTTAACTCTGAGATGAGCTCTCTCCTTTACCTACCCACCCCCCACCTAAGCCCAAGATGCTGCCATTTTCTCACATTATGAAAAAGTAGAAATTCAGTCTCATACTATAATTTAGAGGAAAAACAAATTGGCTTTAGATATTGTGGGAGAAAGTTAAAAAGTCATCCAAACTATGTCAGAGCAAACAGAAAATCTAGACAAAGTTCTCCGCACATGAGCAAGATATAAGGCAAGCAAACAAAAACAAGCCAGTATGGAAACTATGCACAAAAATACAGCAAAACAAACCAAAAACAAGTGCATTGGACCCTAGAGCAACAAAATAAGAATTTTTAAAATCAAGAATTCAAGGACAAGATAATAAACAGTTGGGGTGAAAAGGTAGATAAGAAAAGCTAACTGAGAGTTGAGGCAACATTAGTATAAAATGAATGCAAAAATTAGAAAAACCCAGGAATAGATTAAGTCCTAACATATAGGAATGACTAGAAATAAATACAGTAAATGCAGAGGAAAAGACAAATATAAAGAAATTAATGAGAAGCTAATAGATACGGAAGATATAAAAAGACCTTTCACTGTAGAATAATCAGATTCCTGAAGTATATCTCTCCTCCCTCAATGAAACAGAAGACATGTTCAAAGATATAAGAGCATTCTCCTGAAATGAAAAACTAAGGCCATAGATCATGTTCTGGGAATATGTGATACACCAAATTCAAAACTGAGACAAATCCTAGTTACATTATTGAACTCCAAGGATTAGAATAAGTGAAAGAATTACTCAGAATCCAGACAGCCAAATCAAAATCACCTAAAGAAGAAAGGAAAAAAATCAGTTGGCTTCAAATTTCAGTGCCAGAGGAGATGGAAGCAATGTTTACAACTTTCTAATGGAAAGAAACTATGACTTGGATATATCCAGCAGTGCTTCACCTGGGTACAATAGGAAGACACTGGGACACATGAAACACAAGCACCTTCTTGAAAAAAACTTTATGATCATGAAATCCAATCTTTATGGTCAATAAATCCATCTCCTTGCTGTATTAAGAGCTGAAGCAAAATAATTAACTCAAGAATAAAGAAGTCATGTTAAGAAGGTGAAATGGTGAACATTGAATCCATTTAAACATTGATTCAATACCACTACAGAAATTATGAATCCTGAAGATAATGTGAGTGTTGTAAACCTGTACAATAAAAAATTATAAATAACAAAAATTGTGATGTAAAGGAGAAGAGATGAAGAGAAGGATGAGAGTGCCAATGTCCTCTTCTTTCAAAAGCAGATACTGTTAGGGCTTCCCAGGTTTCCCAGTGGTTAGAACTCCACATTCCCAGTGCAGGGGCCCTGGGTTTGATCCTTGGTCAGGGAACTAGATCCCACATCCTGCAATTAAAGATCCCACATGCCACAACTAAGACCTGGCACAGCCAAATAAATAAATAAATAAATATTAGAAAAAAAATAGATATTGTCTATAATAGTACCTTAGTTTAAAAACTATGACTCCACACAACTGAATGCTTGCCTTTATTATTTTTAAACCTTAGAGGGATCTTTAGAAAATAGTATCTCTTATGCAAATGTGTCCATCAGCAGATGAATGGATAAAGAAAATGTGCTATATAAATACATATACACACACACACAATGGAATAGTACTCAGCCATTAAAAAGATGGAATCTTGCCATTTGCAACAATGTGGATGGACCTTGAAGGTATTATACTAAGTGAAATAATAATAATAATGATAACAACTCAAACACCATAATAAATCAGACAAAAACCATATGATTTCACTTACATGTGGAATATAAAAAAATAAACGAGAAAACCAAACCAAACCAAAACAAACACATAGACACAGAGAACAGATTAGTGGTTACCAGAGGAGAAGAATGGTGGGGGAGGGTGAAATGGGTCAAGGGGGTCAACTCTATGATAAGAGATGGAAATTAAACTTTTGGTGATGAGCATGCTATAGTGTATACAGAAGTAGAAACATAAGGTTATACACATGAAACATGCAATGTTATAAACCAATGTAACTTCCATTTAAAAAAGTAAAATATCTCTTGTAGAAAATAATTATTCAAAATTCAGCATTTCTTTAGTTTTATTTGTGTATTTTTCTTCTATTAAACTCAGTAAACTTGAACTAAGTATTTATTTAAAAGAGTATACAGAGACTTCCCTGGTGGTCCACTGGAAAGAATCTACCTTCATGCAGGGGACACGGGCTCAATCCCTGGTCAGGGAACTAAGATCCCACATGCTGAGGGACAAAAGCCCATGGGCCACAACTATTGAGCTTGCTCACCTCGACTAGAGAGCCTGGATGATTCAAACTACAAAAGCCCCCACACTCTAGAGCCCACGCGCCATAACTACAGAGCCCACCTTGGAGCCTGCACACCACAACTAGAGAAGAGAAAACCCGCTTGCCACAACTAGAGAGGAGCCCATGCGCTGCAACAGAGAACCTGCACACCGCAACCAAAGAGATCCCGCAGGCCGCAAATAAGACCTGAAGCAGCCAATAAATAAATAAGAATAAAATAATTTTTTTTTTTAGAAAAAGAGTATATACTATTCCAGTTTTTAAAGTTTCTTTTTTTAACGTTTTCTGGAAATTTTCAAACAACCCCCAAAATAAAGCATCATATACCCATTATCTAACTTTACAGTTATTAACACTTTTACCTGTTTTCTCTCACACTCACATACACACACACAAATACTTGCAGTTTGTCTGCTAAAGAATAGTAACATCTAGAGAGTAGAATTTGGGGTGATCTAAATTTTATCCTTATATTTTCTGCCTTGTTGAATTCTTTATAATGAGCCTATAATATTTAAAAAAATAGAAATAATATCTTTTCCTCCCTATTAGCCAACGCCCTCCCCTTGCCTTTCCAAAATAACTGGAAGCAAATAAGCCAAACCACTAATTAGTGATTGATTTGGAGTAGTGAAGATGTAATTATTTTTATCTTTTCTATATATATTTTTTAATTTTTATTAATTTTATTTATTTATTTGCTTCGTTGGGTCTTCATTGCTGTGTGCAGGCTTGCTTTAGTTGTGGCAAGTTGGGGCTACTCTTCATTGTGGTGCACAGGCTTCTCATTGCAGTGGCTTCTCTTGTTGCGAAGCATAGGCTCTAGGTGCACAGGGTTCAGTAGTTGTGGCACATTGGTTCAATAGTTGTGGCTCACGGGCTCTAGAGCGCAGGCTTCATAGTTATGGTGCACGGGCTTAGTTTGCTCCAAGGCACGTGGGATCTTCCCGGCCCAGGGCTCGAACCCGTGTCCCCTGCATTGGCAGGAGGATTCTTAACCACTGTGCCACCTGGGAAGCCCTTTATATTTTTTATTTCCAAATCAAGAAGACTATTGGAGAGGCCAGTGAGAAGATACACTATCCAAATTTACAGACTCCCATTAGACATTATTGCCCTCCCCTCAAATCCTTTTCATTTTCACTGCAAAGCATCAGGGTTAGAATGTCCTCCCTTTCTGTTTAAACTGTGTGCAAGATAACAGCTGTATTTGGACTACCGTATTCAAGCTTCATAACAACCCTCAAAGGTTGATATTCTTGTGATTACACCTTTATAGATGAGGAAACCAAAGCATAAAGAAATTAAGTAATTTGTCCAAGGTGGTAGGAGAAAGTGATTCGTGAGGCCCAGATTCTCCTTGTCCCTTTCTTCTTGCTGGAGAAAAGGAGGCCTAAGGCTTGCTTTCCCCTGAAGTGAGCTTATCAGAGTTATTTTCATAAGGTCAGGCCCCACAAAAAAATTCTTTAATCAGCTACTAAGAAGATATTTTTCTCCCAAGATAACATTCCTCTTGGGGTAATCTCAGTGGCCCTGGCAGTCTCTAGTCACATACTATATTATGTTATTTAATGACTAGAGATACATTGTTTACTGCAGTGAAAAAAAAAATCAGTAAATGCAATAGCCTCTTGGCCATGAGTTGTAGCTAAGAAAATACTCTATTATTTCTTAGGCTCAAAGTCCAATATTAAGGCATAAAAAGTCCTTTTTTAAAAATTTTTTTTGGCCACATTGCACTGCTTGTGGGATCTTAGTTCCCGAACCAGAGATTGAACCCAGGCCCTTGGCAGTGAAAGTGCAGAGTCTTAACCACTGGACCACCACGGAACTCCCTAGGAGCCCTTTTCTAAAACCATGTGTATCTCACAATGGATGAAGCACTCTTGAGTTCTGACAAACGTGACATCATCATCCTCCTTTTATAAATAATGTGTTAAGCTACAGTGTTAAGGAATTTGTCCAAGGCAGGAAAAGTGAGGAGCAGATATAAGAACAGCAAGAGTCTTCAGGTTAAGTATCAAACAAAGAAAATCACGTTCACGTTGTGATTATAAAACTCTCCCCAAGATCAGGGCCTACGTCCCTCACTCGGAATTCTGGGAGCCACACGGCACAGACATTCTCAGCATGTGCTTTGGAGCCTGACTTGGGTTTTAATCCCAGCTGTTCCTAGCTTAGTTGCTTAATTTCTCAAAACTTCAGTTTCCTCCTCTGTAAAACTGGAGAAGGCAAAGGTCTTAGTTTACTGGTTGTTGGGAGCATCGAGAGAGAAAGAGAAAGAGAAAGAGAGAGAGAGGGAGAGAGAACACGTAAGGCATTTGGCAAGTTCCCAACACATACATCCTCAATAAAAGTTAATTACAGTCTACGTCAAAGTAACAAGATACTGAACACCTTTCTCAACCCTGATTTCCTGCTACAGTCACGACTTGTTCGTAGAACCCTTATATATTTGATGTGTTGGGTTGCCTCCACGTGAGCATCAGGATGCTTAGAGGATGAGAGCCACACACTTAATCAGATAAAAGGGGTACCGCCTTCACCTCTGTTTTGATTTGGGTTTTACCAAACAGAGCAGCCTCTCCAGGCCGGCAGAACAGACCTACACATCCCATGTGGGCTCTATGAAGGTTCTCTGGGAGGCAGAGACTGCCATTTGAAAGACCTTTTTTATTGAAAATGGGATCCAAGAAAACTCAGAACATGTAAGACCTAAACAAGCCGAGGCTTCACGGTCATTCCTTCTCAGAGCACAGTTTCCCAACCAGCGTGCTGTGCACCATCACAGGATGCCCGACATTCATCCTTGGGGCTGGTGGCTGCCAGCCCAGAAAGGCAGTTTCGTCCCAGAATATCATAAATATCACCATTATCTATTGGTACTTTGATGTGTAAAGGGTTGGGAAGCAACAGAGAGTTCAATACTACTTGTCCAAGGGTTAAGAACTGTTGACTATGATTTAGAATCCTAGTGGATTCAATTAGAATTCTCTGACTGTAAGCCAACCCAGTTGTAGAGCGTTTACCTCTCCAACTCGGAAATCTATCAAACAACATTTGCTGCTCCCAAGGACTGTGGTGGTAACCAAGAAATGGGGATCTTAGACATCCGGTATTATTTAGCTTCTCCCGCAAAGGATACTTTGACATGTAACTGTGACTCCGACTTATCTGGCAATCCAGAGCTACACTCCGATCAGCTGTCCCAACCAACCAGCAGAGATGGCTAGAAGCCACCGCATTTTGAAAACACACCTTAATGAAAAGCCACTTTTCCATCAGATCCACCCCATTTGAATAGAACAACAAAATACTTTGTCGCTTCTAATAAGTACAGAGAGCCTGACAAGGTAATGACTTTTTTCTCCCCTGGCACAAATCTCAAATATAATAATGTCTGAATACGATTTTTATCATTAGCCACTCTGCTGTGGAGCAAAAGCTGAATTCTGGGACTGTGCACTCTGGGTTTGTCTCTCGGTCACTGACTCAGAAATAAAGATGAGTGGGATATGCTGGATGAACCGGACTCCTGCATGAAATGGTTTATGACAGATGACGATATATGATGAGAATACAAAACCCTGATGATAATAGGTTTATTTATCGATTGTGAATAAAATTCATGAAGTGTGAAGCTGAAAACGGCACTGGAGGGAATTGGGCAGGGAGGCCCTCAGGCAACGTGCACACGACACAGAAACGGAGCGAAGAGCTGCCTGATGGAGGCCAGGGTGGCCGTGGAGACGGGGACTGCGGTGGAATTTGGATGCTGCTGCTGACCTGCTCGAGTCCTTGGGCAGAAGACCCGGTCCTCTTTCTGCCTCCACCTCCTCAGTGGCACATTAAGCCTGTGGGAGGTGAGGTGGAAAGAAAGGCACTGGAACCTAGAAGGCTGGGGTTCCAGAACCAGCTCTGCCACTAACAAGCTGTGTGACCTTGGACAAGAGTTTGAATCCCTAATGGCCTCCATTTTCTTTCTCTGTAAAAGAGGATTTACTCATTGAACAAACACCCCGGTGCACTGTGTTGAGCCTGCTAATGTCAAGACCACCAAAGTGAGGCTGCCGTATCTACTACGAGTCCAGCACTGTAAATAACTCCAGTAGAGACCAATCCAGTGCAATGAAATACACAGCCAGCTCAGTGCTGTGTCTTGGCATTCCCAGCCTTTGAGTCTAAATCCTATACTTAAAACAACAAAATCACGTTTTCCACGCCCTTGAAGATGCTTTCAACAAAAAATGGGCTAAAGGGCAGCCAAATATGAGAGGCTTTTTAACTCTCAGGCAATGTCTCAGAAGGCCAGGAGGACAGGATTGCAGACCTGAGAAGTCATTTGCATATTGCTGGATGATTTACATACCGGAGGGATCCCACAGTCCCAGAAGTACCTCCCCTTGCAGCTTCCCTCACCAGACCACTGCTGAGACAGCTCAAAAGCTTACAAAAGGGTTGTGCCCGATGTACACAGGCATTTGCATGCCATCATCTCACAAAGCAACAACAAGAAGAAAAGCATCTCTTTATTTCTCTTTCTGCAGCCCCCGGAAGCAAGCTCACAGGAAGCCCTTAATGACAGAACTTCCTGAGAGTCAAGGCAGGTAGTGATTGAAGAAGAGAATAATTGTGGCTCCAATTTAGCTTAGTGACAATAAAGTCTTGAAGTAGATAGCATCTTGAAGACTTGTTGAGATTTCGTTTGGGAAAAAAAAGAAAGCCAGGATCTATATTTGTTTTCTATTGCTGCCTAACAAATTACTACTCATTTAGCTGCTTAAAATAACACAGCTTTATCATCTCGCAGTTCCATGTATCAGGAGACCAAGTATGGGTTAGCCGGGTCCTCTGTCCAGGGTCTTGCCAGCCTGAAGTCAAGGTGTCAGCCAGGACTGCAATCTTGTCTGAGGTATGAGGTCCTTTTCCAGGCTCACTGGCTGTTGGCAGAATTCAATTCCTTGCAATTGTAGGACCGAGGACCTCAGCTCCTAGAGGCCAGTCACAGACAACTGTCATGTGACCCTATCTCTAACATGGCAATTTGCTTTTTCAAGGGCAGCAGGAGTATCTGACTACTTCCATCTCTGATCTTTAGACCCTTTTTTAAAGTGTACAATTTGATATATTTTTTTCTTATTAGTAATGTATATATGGCAATCTCAATCTCCCAATTCATCCCACCCCAACCCCCCGCTACCCTGCCT
The DNA here is from genome assembly GCF_030028045.1 of Hippopotamus amphibius kiboko. Classification (NCBI taxonomy): domain Eukaryota; kingdom Metazoa; phylum Chordata; class Mammalia; order Artiodactyla; family Hippopotamidae; genus Hippopotamus; species Hippopotamus amphibius. Next base: position 162,955,361 of record NC_080187.1, on the reverse strand, counting down.
TCCCTCCTTGGTGTCCATATGTTTGTTCTCTACATCTGTGTCTCTATTTCTGCCTTGCAAACTGGTTGATCTGTACCATTTTTCTAGATTCCACATATATGTGTTAATTTACATTTGTTTTTCTCTTTCTGACTTACTTCACTCTGTATGACAGTCTCCAGGTCCATCCATTTTAGACCCTTTTTTAATGGCTCACCTGACTGGATAAGCCCACTTTGGATAGACCCTTTTGATTAAAGTCAACCAATCGGGGACTTTAATCATACCCATCAAATCTCTTCACCTTTTCCAAATAAGGTAACAGAATCATGGGAGTAACAGTCCATCACCGTCACCATGCTTTGTTGGCTAGAAGCAAGTTACCCATTCTGCTCCCCTTCAGGGGAGGAGATTATACGTGCACATGGTCATCGGGGGTCATCTTGGTGTTCTGCTTACCACAGAATCTGACTTTGTTTTTCTGTTTTTTGTTTTCTGTATGGTTTGGTTTACCTACGTTGGGTTCATAGAATATGATTTTCTGCTTTTGCTGGAGAGAAATCTTCCAGAAACAAGTCTCTGCTCCATCAGTATTGTGCCCAGATTCTGCCATACTGCTCGGAAGATGGGGAACAAGACGTGATGAGAAGCTTTTACCCCCCTGCCCTTACTACTTCTACTGTATTCTCTCAGGAAAAAGAGTCAACAGGTATAATACAGAGATCCCACAATCAACTCAAAATCCCCACGGATTACATGACATCACACAGGGAGATTTTCTATTGAAAGCACCCCAAGCAAAAGAAGTTGTGTCCGAGGGGAGATCACAGAGGAGGTTCAGCCCCCAACACACTGCAAAGGCAGTCTCAACCATCAAATCGATAGCTCCTCTTGTTGCAAAGAAAAACCAATTGCTTCTCTCCTCCCCTGTGTGACTTTACCAAGCCACTTGCAGCCCAGATCAGCAAGCTTCTCCACCTCACCCCACACTCTAGCGATGAGGGATTTAACTTCTCACTGTTATCTTCTCAACAGGAAAGAGCTTTGGGGTTAATGTGAGCAATGGTGTTTTCACAAAAGCCATTTTGTTTCTGCACTCGTTCCTGGCACTTTTCCATGCACCTGCCCTTCCACTCTCCTTCTCCCTGGTACTTCCGGCTCTTTTTCTGCCTCCCTCCTGCCTTGCTGGATGGTGTTCAGCCATCACTTCAACCCATTCCCCAGGCTGTCATCCCTCCCTGGGCCTGCCTCCAACCCTCTCTTTAGTCCATGATATATTGATTGTCTGAAAGGAGAAGCCCTTTGCACTAATGAAGAACTGGTGCCAAATCACCCAGCAAGACTGAAAGAGAATACTCTTTATAGGGAAAGAAAAAAAAGGGGGGGGGGGGATCAGGGGAAGAAAGACACACAGCAGAAGCACTCAGAGACAATGGAGAAATCTACCGAATTTCCAGAAAATAAATCTTCAGACCAAGACTGCTTCAGACTTTGGGTGGGGAGAAATCAAGACCTAACCCTTTCAAGTCAAAGGACGTATTGATTGCATTACAAAGACCACACTGTTGGAGGAGCCGTTTCCACGGGGTCCAGAGAGCTAGAGCAGGGCACAGCATTCTCAGCTCCCTAGGGGGTCACCACATGCAGTCGTTGTCCCTGGGGTCCACTCTTAAGAATGTGGATCAAATCAGCCTGGATTGCAATCCGAGCTCTCTAACTTCCCGATGGCATGAACCTTATCAAGTCGCTCAACTGCTGTGTACGCAGAGCCTCAGTTTCTCCTTTGTAAAATGGAAGCCACGTAGCCACGACACAGCTGTTGTCATGAAGATATTAAATATATGGCCTGTGATAAGATTAGCACAACTCCTGGCATGTAATAAATGCTCAATAAATATTGTTGTTAACACTCCCTGGATCGGGGTGCATCACGCTGCCAGCATCACGCTGCTTGGACTTCACCCTCCTGCCTCACTTCAAAATTCTGACCAGATTGGCTTCTTTTTGTTTTAATTCATAAGAGAGAAGAGCATTTTTTTTTTTCAAGTTAAGAGTTCCTGAAACTTAAACATTAAAATCATCTCTTGAGGCAGGAGCCATGGAAATGATGGAGGCATCCACCCCCATATTGGGGGTCTTGTAAGTGGTTTTCCTTGGGGACAAAGTTCTGTAGAAGCATGCTGGCAACAGAAGCCCAGAGGAAAGCCTGGGCTTTTTTTTTTTTTTTTTTTTCTTTTCTGTGCTTGTACAACTGATATCCCAAGAAGGTCAAAAGAAACAGGAACATTAGAGGAACAGCTTTCCTGGAACTAGAGTGAATCAGATCATCTCCATGAGCTCATTTGGAAAACTTTAAAGACACTGGCTCAAAAGAAAAAGTGTCAGGAGACAAAAGGGGCCATTTCTAATCAAACACTAAATAATTTTTAAATGTTCTGAAAATTTTGAAAAAACACCGTTGATTTGGAAAGATTTCAAGGATATAGTCAGCAAGTGAGATGCTAATTGTCTCTTCTATAATTCCCTTAGCCATAAACCAAGTTCAAGCCCTTCAGAAAAGCCTCATAATTACATCAGCCCCTGTTCTATAGACATACGTACCAGCCCTTCTCACAAAGTATCTGGCAGAAGGTCATGGTCTCTGTTTTCCAGCCAAGGTCAAAAGTCACCAGATATGAAGCAAATTATAGAGGGCAAAGATAAGGCCCAAATTAGATTCTATTTATGGCTTGATTCCTAATAAGTAGAACTTCTAAAAGCAGGAGTTCTCAAAAATTAGCTAAAAAATGGCCTGTGTTGCTTGGCATTAAGACCCACATATCAGTTTTCATTTTTTTAACAAAGATTTATTGAATGGCTTACATGTTGGACAGTGGAAACACAAACAAGATCTCTAACCTTGCAAAACCTTATTGTCCAGTAGGGATGTGGACAAGAAACCAGACCATCACAATAGAGCAACACTGCGAAACCATCGTCATAGACAGCTCTCACCTATTCTTAGAAGAGCTTCACAAAAATAAGGGAGTTAGGCCAAAGAAAGAGAACCAGCATCTACTTACTGGACAACTATGATATTCCAGGCCATTTTCATACATTTGGCTGTGAAGTGCTAAGGCAGGTGACATTCTCCCCATGTCACAGGAGAAGAAACTAATAGTTTGACAGGTGGCTCCCTACACTGGGTCTGGAGGCTTCAAAGCCCAGGTTCCTACCTACAGGCTCAGGCACTCAAATAGTAACAACCCCATTCAAGGTTCTATGGCTCTGAAATGGCTCTGGAGTTCGGGTCCCTGGATTTTTCAGTCAGTCAGCACATCATTGTAGGGCATGGAGAGAGAAAGGACTGAATAAAGAGAACACAAAAATTCATGCAACAGAATGAATGCTTTGGACAGAGAAATTGTAAAGTGCAAGGCAGCTCCCGCAATACCGCTCTGCAGGGGTTTGGGCGGATACCCCTCAGAGCGTGGGAGAACTTGGCCACAAGGGGGCAGAATGTGCATTGAACAATCACAGCAAAAATCCCACCAGCCCTTGGCGAGGAAGAAGCCTCGTGAGGCATGCCTCATTAACTGCCCAGGGCTGATGAGTACTGGCTGCCTTCTGTTCAGACAGGGAACACAGAAGGGGTCTTTATACTATGGTATGGTTGCTGCATCTCAGAACACGATGTGTGGGAAGAGGCTTCCCTCCGATCAGCTCCATTCATTCCCAACATTATAAAGCGGCATGCAGTTCAATTAACTCCAGGGCGTGAAAAGAAAAGCCTTCTTTGGTATACGGCAAACTTTTCACCAGCGTGAAGTACACAGCACAGTTAAAAAAAAAAACAAAAAACGTTGGCCCCTAATGTCAATGTATTAGTAACAGTCACTCAATAGCAATAGTCATAGCGATAGCAGGGCTTTGGGAATTGGCTCAGAACTCAAGTCCTGGTTCTATTACTGAGCAGCGGTCACTTGACCTCGATGAACCCCAGTTTCCTCATCTATAAACGAGAAGCTACTCCCTAGGTTGGTTGTGAGGATGAAACGCATTACCGATGATAGACACCCAGCATAATCAGCTTGGCGTGGTTAACAGCAGGTAGCTGCTCTGTTGTGGGTAATCGTTACTGTTTGTAATAATAGAGTTTAGCTGCACATTCGTGCCACAAAGGAAGTAAAGCCTTTTCCAGAATGCCCTGCCCTCCCACTGTCCCCATCATCCCCTCTTTGGTTCCTGTTGTAAACGAAGAGGATTTCCTCCTCAGACACAAGGCCAAACCTCAGTCTACAGCCTGGAGGTCACGTCTCGCCGCCTTCTCGGGAACCTGGTGCTTTGCATCATCCGTCGTCACACCTGACCACCGCGTCGTCCTCTCCCCCTTCCCGGACCCCTTCTGTTCCCACACTGACGCACGCTCTAGTCTCTTCTGCCTTAAAAATAAATATACTTCACCAAACCAAACCACCCCCACAACCCATGTGGCCCTTGAGGCCCCTTATCTCCACCCTCCCCCTCCCCGTTGCAGCAAAACCTCTCAGAGGAGATTTCTAGAGCCCAGAGTCCACACTTCCTCACCACCCACTTATCTCTCGGTCCATTCCCATCCAGATTCTGCCTGGTCTGCTCCGCCGCCCCCAGCAAACGCCCCTGAGTTCTCTCCTTTCTTGACTGCTCCACAGTGTGCCACACAGGTGACATTCTGGAAACCCCACTGTCCCTCGGGCTCAGTAACCCCAGACTCTTCCTCAGTGTTCATGGCAGACTTGGCTTTCTCTGTTCCAACCCAGAGGTTGGCATCTTCCAGCCTCTGTCTCAGGGCCTCTTCTTTTCTTATTCTGCTCCCTTCTTAGATGCTCTGCTCCAGTCTCAAGGATCGAGCAACCCTCTCCACATCCATAATGTTTCAGTTTTAGTCCCATCCACATCTCCACCTGAATGTCTCATAGGCACATCCAGCTCAAGAGGTCCCAAGCTGAATTCCTTCTCCCTGAGCCCCCTCCACCTGCACCCTTTGAACCCACTGCACCTGTTTCCTCAGTCTCTCCCTACGAATTCTGTACCCCATGCAGCCAGCTATTTAAGTCAGAAGTTTTCCCCTTATCCCTCACATCCAATCAATTGTGATTCCTGTCCATTCTCCCTACCCGGGAGAATCTCTTCCCTTTTTCTCATTGCCCTCATCAAAGTTATCATCTTTTGTCTGCCCCTCTCCATTCTTGCCTGCACCTCAGCCAGGAAGAATTTTGAAGGCCGATTTTACCATGTCATTCCCCACATTGGAAATCCTGTGTGGATTACGGTTCTTTGGGTAAAATCCAGACTCCTCAAAGAATTCTAAACTCCCCTTCCTCATCTGGCCCTTTCCTATCATCTCTGTAGCCTCATCTCACTTCACTCATCCCCTTTCTTTCCCCTCAGCTTCCCAAACTCCTTTTTCTTCTCATCTCAAAAGACACATTTGAAAGTGGGTCAACTTGAGCAGTTCTTGTGCGCCAGGCACCACAGGAATTTCAAAGCTGTATCAGTCCCTGCCCTCCAGGAGTTTCCAGCTATGAGAGAAGGGAGCCCAGTTATGCCCATGAGTACAAAGTAAAATGTGATCAATAGCATAAAAAAATGCACACAGTGGGAAGTTCAGAGGAGGAACTGGGTGGAGAAAATGTACAGGGAAGCCTTCAGAGATACGTACGATCTGTGCCCATCATCATGTACGATGGTGACAGCTGGCTCTTTCCAGATACATGTGGGAAGACGAGGGTGTGGAGAAGGATGAGTGAAAGCAGGAGACAAAGCATCTACGTCAGGCTGATCAAGGGAGAAGTGGTCTCAAGAAAGCAGCACGTTCAACATGAAGTACTACAGACACCAGAAAACACACTCACTTAAGTCTGACAACCAGAGGCCATGGTGGATCTTTGAGAAAGTCGTTTCGGTAGTAGGGTTTCTGGAGAAGCCAGATCATAAAGGAAACAAGCACAAAGCATCCCATGGGGGAGTGAAGACTGGCTATGATATTCTATGTCAAGAAGTCTGGTCATAAAAGAAGAAACCATGAGAGGAGGAAGCTTGGGAATTTAGTATTTCCTCATCTTAGCCGGGACTAAGTCCCAGTTGGGATGACATCAAACCAATATCTGTTGCTTTAGACCACAGACAGTTGGTAGGAATCCCAGAAAAGGAGAGAACCAAAGAAAGGGCTGTTGACATCTTAGGCTCACCTGGAGAGCCCCTCCCTGGCCCCTGGGAGCAGCCTTGGGACCAACAGAAGGCCCGGACAGCCAGCCCCGCGCTCGGCGCTAGCTGTACAACGCGTGGAACCACAGAAGCGGGTTGTAAAACTTAAGCAGATCAGACACTATATAATACTTTGTAATGCGCCATTGAGGCGACCAAATAAGAGGCTTGAATAAATTTATATTCCAATTGCTAAACATTACAGTCAATTTAAAAACCCACAAAAGTTTTGCTGAACAACTGTATGAATTAGAATGGATCTGTCGTGCTGTACAGTACCTAATAGACTGAGACGTAAAGCAACCGGAGCTCACTCCCTCTCACCTGTTAAATCATTGGGAATTAGATCTGCTAGCTCTTCTTTTTTCTTTTCAAAACACAGTGTGAGATAATTCTCATGTTAATGTGAATTTTATGTATTTATTATTTACCTTTTTGCCCCTTAAGACAGAAAAGAATAAAATCCATCAGGGCTAGGAATTTATCCTACCTGAACCTGTCTTCTTCCCTTGGAAGCTCTCCACCTGACTTTTGGGATGTTTCTCTTCTATTGAGCTCCAGCGGAATTATCAGCTGGTGGCTATTTATTTCTTTATAAAGTTGAACTCAATACATACACATGTACACACACACGCATACACATGTATGCACGTACACACACACACACACACACATACATACACGGAGGTGATACAACTTGAAGAATAAGAAACTGAGCCAAGAGCCAAAGAAAGCAAATTCTGTGTGTATTCCTGTCAGAGATGTCCTGTGAGAGTTTGGGCAGGCTCCCTGTCCTACTGGTCCTTGGTTTCCGTCCCAAGGCATTTGACTGATCACAATTAGAAAATGTGCACTGAAGCAGCTCAGAGGTGGGGAAGATTGTCCCCTCACGTATATGTTCACCTTTAAAACCCAGGAGTCAAACAGTAGAGCAACGTGCAGTGTTCATGTAATTCTCCCAACACTCCTATGGAATAAATGATTCTCAGCCCCATCTTTCAGACGTGATAACTGAGATCTGCAGGTGAGATAATTTGTTCAGTATCACTCGATATTTTCGGTGTGTACCATATAGAAGACAGTGGCAGTATAGGCAAGTCAGGAGCAGATAGGAGACTAACCCCCCTTCCTCTAATCCAGGAGTAGAAGATGGTCCTGAAGTGGGGAGAGGCTGAAGTTGGGTACTTGTCTGTTTCTCCCACTAAATATTAGCAACTCTGGAGAGAAGCTTCCTCCTCCCACTGCTGTCGCCTGCTCAAGATTCTGTGTCCAGGGGAAGCAAGATTCTTAGATGGAGGGAGCATTACATCTCAAAGAACATCCAAGGATAGAAAACAAATTCAGTTGAGTCTTAATGCTAACTGAAAAATATTTTTGTGGGAGGGAGGACCTTTGTCAAATTTCCCCCAAAATAGAGATGAATCCAGTTCATCTTCTTTAAGCCTGAGCCACGAAGCCAGCTTATGAAGCAATTGCTCTCGGGTCACAAACCTATCCCCAGGCCAGTAAGATGAAGTTGGGACTCAAACAATACACATGAGATCTGGCCGCCTGAGCAGCAGGAGCTGTGGGCAAGCTGTGGGTTTCCCTCAGTAGGAGCAGGAGGATGGGCTGAAATGGACAAGGTGACAGATTCAATTGGGAGGTGCACTACCTCACCCAGGTGTTTCAGTGACTTCCCTTACTGTGGGAATAAGGAAACCAGGGCTCGGGGAGGTCAAAGGACTTGCTCAAATTCACCCAACTTAGTTGTGGCAGAACTTGGGCCAGAGCTTAACTCTCCTGTCTCATTCTAGGGCTCTGTCTTCCAGACGTGTGTTAACTGCCCAAGAGAGCAAGAAAAAGAAAGTCTCAGGACACTCCTCAGAAGACCACAATTACGTGAGGAGGAAATGTAAAGGCAGCCCAGGTGTGTCCATGATGGACAAGGTAAAAGCTGGCCAACCCCTTCCAGACTCAGCTGTAACTTTCAAAACCTGAGGGGGTGCTCAGGGAAGTGGGACAGGGTGGGCTTGAGTATATGTGCTGGGGTCGGGGGGGTAGCAGGATTTTACCTCTGCCAAATCCAAAACAATCACAGATGAGTTCCCCAATCTGCAAATCGAGGGTTTTGCTGATGTCATTTTTTATTTTTATTTATTTATTTATTGGTTGCATTGGGTCTTTGTTGTTGTGCACCAGCTTTCTATAGTTGAAGAGAGTGGGAGCTACTCTTTGTTGTGGTGCGTAGGCTTCTGATTGCGGTGTCTTCTCTTTGTTGCAGAGTATGGGCTCTAGGCGCGTGGGCTTCAGTAGTTGCGGCACATGGGCTCAATAGTTGTGGCTCACGGGCTCTAGAGTGCAGGCTCAGCAGTTGTGGTGCACGGGCTTTTTTGCTCCATGGCATGTGGGATCTTCCGGGACCAGGGATCAAACCCGTGTCCCCTGCATTGGCAGGCGGATTCCCAACCACTGTACCACCAGGGAAGTCCCGCTGATGTCATTTTTTAAAACATCACCTCCATCAAGTCTTTAAGGTGCCATTCATAGAAAGTGATCCTTGGAACCTAATCTACTTTCATGCCACTTGGGGGCAACACCTACATGTTTGATTTATTGCAACACCCCACCTCTGCCTGCCTTCTGAAAGCTGAACGATGTTGCAATTCTAAAGGCCATCTTCTCCTCTGTAAATGACTATGGCCAACCCCCAACCTGCCTGACTACTGAGAGCTCTGGATATGTGTACATATGTATTTATTTGAAGTCAAATTGCTTTCTGGTTATTGCAGGACAAGGCAAGGTGAATGTCAGCTAAGGAGACTTGATTGTAGGTACTGGATGAAGTCTCCTGTGGGGCATGAGAGGGAGTTCTTCACACAGACAGACCATGGCTTCCTAGAGGCCCTCCAGAAACAACGACCACCAGCAACAGTCTGGCCTTTTAAAAGCTGCCCAGGAACCTTTCAGAAATTCAAGGAAGCTGCAGGCAGCCAACACTGAGAACATGAACGGGGTAGCAAGGCAGCGGCTACTGTGGAGATGTATGTGCAGGACAGAACTCCAGGCCTGGCACAGATAACCGACCAGAACAAGCCAGGGCAGCAGGCAGAAACAGACGTAGAGGCTCAGGTCCCAGGATGAGTCTAGGGTCCGGTTGCAGCTGTCGGTTGCAACTGTTGTTTTTACTTGTAGGGCTAGTTCCAGGCCTGGGACCCTGACAAGCAGCCTCAAACGAACTTCTCTCCCGACCTCCAGATACCTATACACCTACGGACTTCTCACCTGGATGTTCCCCAGGCTCTTCAAAACCATCATCACCCTCCCTCCAAGACAGCTTCTCACCTGGATGTTCTCCGGGCTCCTCAAAACCATCACCACCCTCCCTCCAAGACAGCTGCCCCTTATTTGAGTCCCTCACCAGAGAATGGCACCACCATCCACCCAAGCAGGCACACATGACTCCTTAAAATAGTCCCAGCTCCGTCCGGTTCCTCACCATTTATGCCTCACTGGTCCCTACTTCAGATCTATCCCATCCTTCACTCCCTCAGGTCAGGCCCTCATCATCTCTCACAACTAGGGTAACAGCTTCCTAATTGGTCTCCTGCCTCCAAGAATCCCCTTCCAAACAGTACCCCCTGCTGCCACGAGACGTAGTTCTCTGAAACTCCAATCTGACCATGTCACCTCTCCTATTTCATAAACTTCAGAACAACAAAATGTAAACCAGAGGATGGATCTGAAGGTCCTTGTGCCACTGCACATCCCGTTTTCCATTTGCGAGCCTGGCAAACTCCTATGCATGCTTAGATACCCAAGTCAAATGTCATCTCTACCATGAGATCCTCTCCAATTGCTTCCTCTCCACTGCTCTCCCTGGGTAATTAATTCCATTCTTTTCTGTAAGCCCTTTGTACTTAGTCTATAGGCTTCTACTGCAACATTCACAACATATAATTATTAATCTATCACTTGTCTCCTCCATGAAACAGCAGGTACATCAGAGCCAGGCACTACTTTTGGATAACCAGTAATTAATATATAGCAGGTGCTCAATAAATGTTGAATTGATGCAGGCAATTACTCAGTTATCACAGGTGATAGAAGCGGTGAGTTGATATTGATTACTGAGCTGGAACTCCTAAAGCCTCTCTAACATAATATCAGACATGGTCCTAGAAAGCAGGTAAGTATTTAGGTAAATTAGATTTAGTTTTGCTTGTTCCTTGCAGAGAATTGCCTCCCTGTCTATAGCCCCAGATGAAGTAAGAGTTTAGAGGCCAAGTTTGTACTACATGACCCTACTCCTTTTGGCAATAGCTGATTGGGCCAGAAATGGATAGTTAACCATAGGTTCCAGAGACCAGTTCTCAAAAATTGAAAGAATGTACTAAAGCATCAAGGACAGCTTTCACTTTATATTAAGAGAAAGCTATGGGCACGAAAGGACAGAACTCAAAAGAATGATAATAAAACATTAACGATACAATAACAGCTAGTGTCTCTAATACTTTATATGTGCCATATTGTGCTAAATGATTCTTTATCCTTAATTAAATTCATCCTTACAATAAGTCTGTGAAGTAGCTCTATCAGTGACCTTTCCCTTAGTTCCTTTTTATTTTAACTTAAATCACAGCTGGTTTCTATTGCTTGCAACGAAGAGCCCTGACGAGTACAATTACTATCTACATTTTATACGTGGGCCATTAAGGAAGGCAACAGAACTTTCTGAGTTCATACAGGTAGAAATGCAAAGATCTAGGATTGAAATCCAGTCCCTCCACCTCCACAACCTGAGCTGTTCATGTGTCATTATCATTTGTAATTCTAGTCCCCACGAGGCCTTTCCACATTTTACTTTTGTAACACCTGTATCCTTTATTGGAGAGAGTTCACGAACTACTTCTCTGTTGCTATATTCAAAACGAAAGACGGAAAGGCTAGAAAGAAGGAAGAACCAGATAGAAGGTCATGAAAGCAGGTCAAGTGCCTGTAACCAAGAATGCAACCACGGCTGGGAACCAAGCAGAACCTGACAAGCAGTTGGTCTTGAGTTTTTCTAAAAATAAGCCTTAGAGGTGGAAATGAACACTCTCTTTGACTTTGCGCACCTAGGTTGAGTGAGGTCACGTAACCAAGGCTGTTGCCCCACAATCGTACCTCTGCCCTTCCCTTGAATGGAAACCAGTTGCTCCTATCTAAGTTTCAAGAGGAAGCTACAAAGAGAAAAATGAGAACTGGTTAGAACAAACCAGGCCTAAAGTGGCAGAAGGTTTGACTTCCAGTAGAGCTTGAGTCTCATGATACACTCATTGTAATACATTAGCACATGCTCAGTGACACACCCACAGCATCACGACAGCCGACAACTGCCATGACCACAACTGGAAAAGCTCATACAAGGACTGAAAAGGAATGTTGCCTCAGTTCCAGTTCCAAGCCACGCCCCTGTTCTCAGATAAGTCAGGAATGTTCCTCTCTTTCCAGTTCCCTCCCTTTTACCTCAACCCTCCTGTATACAAGATGTCTCTGCCCAAATCAGGTTGAGAAGTCAATTTGCCAATTAACTTCTGACTTCTGCATTCTTTGGCCATTGAATAAAGCTTGTGCTGTTCCAGCCTCAGCAACAGTTTCATCACTGGCTGTACGAATCCGAGCAGAAAAAGAACCTCCCTGGCTGAGACGAGGAGTCTCGGCCTGGGCTAGGGCTCCAGCGTGGGTCCAGGAGACCAGTTCACTGACAGCTGCAACCCTAACCCAGGCCTTCTTCTTCCGGAGCTTAAATTCTAAACCATTAAACCACACAGGCTGCATGTGTTAAACCATCTAGACCTGTTGAGTTTTTCCACTGCAATGCAGCTAAACCAGGCTTTGGGATACTGTCCTCAGGCTGGGGGTGGGAGCAGGAGGGACATGAAATAGGCGTAAAGACCATTAAGAGAAATTTCTATGTCCGAGACCAAGGTGCTTCTGCCCAGGTACCACGTCCGCAAACTGAAACTTAGGTAACTTTCCTGTCCCAGCAAATGTTCTGCTTGACAGAAACGCAGTCTACGGGGTCAGCCAATCCCCATGGTCAAGCCACTTCTGGGCTCTATACGTCTTTGTTCTTCTCACCACAAATAAGGCTGACTATGCCGCCCCAGCCAGAGAGTTCCTATTTTTCTCTCCTTGTTCTTATTTCTTTATCCTATGAAAGCTTCCTATCTCCCACCCCATTTTTCAGTTCTCTGAATGGAGACGGCCTGCGTCAATGAAGTGTTTAAAAAAAAAAAGTGTGTTTGCATCACCCAAATTGTCTTCTTTAATCATTTTTTAAGAGCCAGAACTAACATGCTAAAGCACAGGAAAGTCAGGACACATCATCCTGTCTCGGGGTCGGGGACATTTCCCGTGAAGGGGCTGTGGGAAGAAGAGAGGGGCAGGGGTGTGCGGGAACAGCACAGAGCTGCGGCCCAGGGTGGAGAGCGCTTGCACAGTGTTCCAGACGCACAGGCAGTCGCACAGGCCGGGGTGGAGGGAGGCCCCTGAGCCTCCAGGCTGCACAGGGACACAGGGTCCAGAGCACGAGGGCTTGGGCCTCATCCTGGTGCAGTGAGGACAATGGGAGGATGTTAAATAGGGCAGTGTCCTGACCAGGTCTGTGCCTTTAATACGGCTGTGGCTTCTATGGAAAGAACGGATTGGAGGAGGAGGACCAAAGAAAGACGCCGCAAATCCAGCCAGGAGGCCGCTGCCATGGTCTAGTGAGATGAGAGGAGTGATGGCAGAGGGTAGATGGAGGCAGACAGAGTCAAGAGACAGGGAGACAGAGGAACAAGATCTAGTGGTTGGCTGACTGGCTCTGAGGGAAGACATCAAGGAGGCCTCCTTGGTTTCAGACTCGGGCAACTGAATGGATGGTGGTACACAGTATTCCTGGCAGGAGGAGCAGTGGGGAGGAGGGTGGGTGTAATCAGGAGCTCAGAGCGGAGCCCCGAGTTCTAAATGCTGCTCAGCAGCTCAGTGGGAACTTTCTGCAGGCAACGGGACACTCCTTGTGCCTTAGCTGTGCGGATGTGGAAGCAGCATTTTTCTTCCGGTTTGATTGCTGGTCCTCCAGAGGCCAGGAAAGGATTGCAACTTTTTTTTTTTTTTTATTCTCAATGCCTAGGTCCCTAGGCCACTTAAATGCCTGATGAGCAGATACAATGTATGAACAGATTGAACGGGGAATCCACAAGGGAGTGGAAGGAAGGAAGTGACACAGGCTGGGACCTGGGACCCTTTGCTGCAGTGCTGCAATGCTTGCCCCTGAACAAACCTCTCCTCGAGCATCAAAATACAAAGAAATTATATGGGACTCAAAATAACTGTGTGCAAGCACAGTTGGGGCAAATTCTGGACCAAAAGACACAAAAAGACCAAAAACCCAACTGCCACTTCTGAAGAGTGCAAAAACCGGGTGTCAGGAGCAAAAGCAAGGTCCTGCATGTGCCCCCTGCCCTCAACATCACAAAGCGGTGGGCAGAACACCTAAGCCACCTCTCCGGCCCGACCCCTGGACACACCCCTACCCTCACCCCATATAAGGAATAAGTTCACCCCCCCCCACCCCCCACCGCTTCAGGAAGCAAGCAAGGGAACCTGTGACTTGCTTCTGCTCCCTCCGGCAGCCACAGGGGCCCCAGGAAAGCCTTGCCTGAATTTCTTGTCTGGCCTCTAGTCCATTTCTTTTGATTGGGGAAGGTCAAGAACCCTGGTCAGTATCAGAAGGAGAGGAGGAATAAACAGCACAGCAATCACCAAAAGCCATGAAAAAAAGGGACAGAGTAAGTCTACAAACAGCTCTGAGGAGGGATAAGCTTGACTGAGAAATAAGGTTTCAGAAATAAGGTCTTTCCCCCAAACAGTTTAAAAACTAGTACAACCAAGGAAACATGGAGTAGAGAGATTTGATGATTGATGAAATGTTGAAGGGGCACCGTTGTGTAATAAGAATATATTTCTCTCACATATTTACTGAAAATATGTCAGTAAGAACAGAGCTAGATCACTGGCAGTAATGGGACTATACAGTTTAAAGAAGTTGTGATCAGAGCTGAGACTAGCCGCCCACGAGCCAAGATGTGTTACCCACCCCTCTAAGCCTCATTTGACTGTCAAATTCTGACTCCCTAAGGACTCATCTAGGATGTCTCAGCTCTGCAGGGTTTTGTTGGGATTACCTCTGAAGCTATTTTCTAAAACCCAATAATGTGTTCATTCCACTTATCCAGAAACTTTGAAAGTGTTACAGTAAATCAGAAGAAAGGTTCAAAGATAACGCTTTGTGGTTTGGGAAGGGACAGGAGAGCAGGGCTGGGAAGTGTCAGAAGATCCCAGTGGCACTGGGCCAGAAAGGGACCCATCCAAAGGCATTTCATCAAGGACGGGGAAAGAACAAGAGCAGGTGACCGGCTCCAGGTGCAAAGAATTTAGGGATCAGTCGTCCTCTCTCATTTTCATTGAAAGGGAAATTAGAACTCACAAGCCTAAATGTTATTCCTTCATTTAAAACCCTTCGAAGGATTCCCAGTGCCTCTTGGAACGTATACACTCTCTAGCCTCAATGAAACCCCACGTGCCACCCTTTCCTCTGCTAGGTCCCCCACTCCCCATAGCCTGGTTCTTACCTCTGCTGCCTTGTCCAATGGTGAAACTAAGACCAAAGCACACTTGGGAGGGAGCCCTCAGCCAGGGCTTTGGAGACTGTACTAGTCTTCTGTTGCTGTAATCAGGGTCTCCCAGGGCTGCATGTGCTTCCTCATGCTCGTGAATGTTAGAAGTGTTCAGTTTCTTGTGGCCATAGGATTTGTGGCAGCTTGCTTGTTCAAAGCCAGTGACTCTAGCAGTATATCCAGAAAAGAGGAAACCTCTAATTCGAAAAGATGCATGCGCCCTAATGCTCATAGCAGCACTATTTACAACAGCCAAGATATGGAAACAACCTACATGTCCATAGACAGGTGAATGGATAAAGGAGATGCGATATATATACACAATGGAATATTACTCAACCATAAAAAAAAAATGAAATAATGCCATATACAGCAACGTGGATGGACCTAGAGGTTATTATACTAAGTGAAGTCAAAGATTATGTGTGGAATCTAAAAAATGGATAAAATAAATTTATTTATAAAACAGAAATAGACTCACAGATATAGAAAACAAGTTTATGGTTACCAAAGGGGAAAAGGGGGGCAGGGATAAATTAGGAGTTTGGGATTAACAGATACTACTATATATAAAATAGATAAGCAACAAGGACCTCCTGTATAGCCCAGGGAAATATATTCAATATCCTGTAATAGCCTACAATGGAAAATAATCTGAAAAGAATATATATATGTATGTATATATATGGGTATGCGTAGTGTGTATAACTGAATCACTTTGCTGTACACCTGAAACTATGACAACATTGTAAATCAACTATACTTCAATTAAAAAAAAATGGATGCTACAATGTTATATACTCATGTAAACACAATCATATACATCCCATTGCATCTACCATATTTCATTGGTTAAAATCAAGTCACAGGTGCTGCAACACTCAAGAGGAAAGGATTATACGAGGGTGTGAACACCAGGCAGTGGGGATGGCAGGGCCACTTTAGTCTGTCTCCCCACAGAGGCTACGGCCTGCAGTCTACCTGCTGCAATAAACCTCTGGAGAGTCTTCCTCCCAGGAGCTTGGAGGGCAAGGAGGAGACAGAATATGAAAGAAGACATGTTCCAACACAAACATTAACCGCAAGGCTGTAAAGATTATTCCTTTTTGTCTCTGACTAGACCTGAAGGTCTTTGGAGGCAGTATCATATTTTTTTATACCAAATCCACCATCATGCCTGGCACACAGCATTCCCTCAGTACAAATTCGTGACTGAATAGACAGACTGGGTTTGGATGTACAGCTATCAATTTAAAAAAAATCTATATTTTTGCCTGAACCCCAGTAGAGATTTTCTATGTACTTGTCCTCAACACGCCATTTCTTTCCCATAAGGTTTGTATGTAACCTTATGAGAGAGGTTACAGATAACTGTAACAGGTAACTCTTTTGTCCATCCCAACCCTAAGATATAAGCATAGTTCAGAATATAAACTTATAAAAGATAAATCCTATCTTTCACATGTTAAACACTCCAATTTATGAAGGAATATTCTAGTTAATGTTTCCTTGATCACAATAAACTTGTGACAAGTGCCAAGAGACACTATTACACAGATTTGGTAAAATTTTTAATCAACTGGGGAGGGGATGGGAGGGATAAAGTTAGGATTTTTATTTTAGTTTACCAGCTCACTCACACTTTCCTTGGAGATATAATCATTTACATCATCACCTAACATCCCAGTGACAAGGCACATATGAAAGCCCTTACATTATGAATCTTTGCAAGGACGAATGAGAGCTATGTCTCTACAGACTTTCTTGAGCTATTTTCAGGTACCAAATAAGTAGAAAACCCATTGACTTAACTTTCCATGTTGGATGTTTAATACATTAAATATTCTGCCCAAATGCTTAATTTGTTGTTTCCTTCTGGGCATGTGCCCAATTAAATGTCTATAACATGGTACCCATGTAATGTCAATCGGTTCAATCCCATTGCTACCTTTCAAACCAATAGATGAATATGGTTTGCAGGAGTGTAAGATGTGAATATCATCATGCAATTGCATGACAAGTCTTACAAATTAAAAAAGGCTTATAAACCATTATATTTCTTTAGCTCCTGGGAAATCAAGCAAATTGAAAACTCACATTCACATGTGGCAAAAATATTCTTCGTGTGCACACAAATTCCACCTGAAACCAAAATGACTCAATTCTCTCTCCATCCCAGAGTTCCAGCAGAATAAAAAGTTAAAGACATTTTTCATAGTTTGTTAAGGTATACAAAACAAAACAAAAATTCCTACCCACACAAATTTGACCATCTAAAAGGAAAGGCATAAGATATACTATTAATAAATATTGAGCAATCTCAACTATTGTTCAGCATTATGATAGGCTGAAAAATGTCCCTCTGAAACTATATCCTAACCTCTGGAACCTGTGAATACTACCTTAAATGTAAACAAGGAATGTTTACATTTAAGGTACCACCATCAAGCCAGCAGCCACTGTAGACCCCGTGTCTCCACCCACAGTGCACCCTGAGGGGATTCAGGATGGAGAAAAACAGGATACTGGCCAGAGATAGTTAGGATGCTTATCAAAGGAATACTCTCAATGAGCCCATACTCTTACATCTGCCCATACAAAGGAAAGCACTAAAATCATTAACTTGAGATGTCTGTTTTTTGTGATTAGCAGTAGTCTTTTGATGTTCACTACATGTTTTTTTGTTTTTGTTTTTTTCTCCTGCAAAAGCTCCTATATATCCTGGCTCCTCCCTTACCTCTTTGGAACAGTTTATCAGAGCTATCTGAAAGGCTGTTTCCCAGGCTATAATCTTCAGTAAAGTCCCCAAATAAAACATAACTTGCAACTTTTAGGTTGTGAGTTTTCTTTCAGTTGACAATGGCAAAAAAGAAAAGACTGCAGCTGTGATTAAATGAGGATCTTGAGATAAGAGATTATCATAGATTATCCAAGTGAGTTTCAGATGTAGTTGCATGTATACTTATAAAAAGGGAGACAGTGGGGAATTTGACACAGACACATGAACAGAAGAAAAGACAATGTGACCACAGAAGCAGACATTAGAGTAAAACAACCACAAGCCAAGGACTGCAGGCGGCCAGCGGAAGCTGGAAGAAAAATGGAATGAATCCTTTACCTAGAGCCTCAGGAAGGAGCATGGCCCTGCCAACACTTGGATTTCAGCCTGGAGAAAATGATTTTGGACTTCTGAACTCCAGAACGATGAAAGAATAAATTTCTGCTATTTCAAGCTAACAAATGTGTGGTAATTTGTTACAGGAGCCACAGGAAACTAACACAGTACCATGAAGAAAAGAAGGCAGAAGGGTTAGACTCTAATTGCGGGACAGGGGAAGGACAGCGATTTTGGATGGGAAAGCCAGGGAGACCTGAGGAAACGACATGAGAACTCCAAGCTCAGAGTGGTAACTGGCTGAGTTAAGAAGACAGAGAATGACTATTGGTTTGGGTAGAAGGTCATGGCACTCCCGATAAGAGTGATTTTAGTGGAAAGATGATAACTTTTCGGAGTGAGTTCAAGAGAGAATGGGAGGTGATGACTGGAGATGGAATAGGATAGAAAACACTTTTGAGTAATTTTTCTCTAAAAGGAGGGCAGAGAAAGGACAGTAACTGGAGGTCAGAGGCCCATTTATATACTAATTATGTATCATTAATACTCATAACAATTCTGAAAGGTCCATTTAAACTGAGGCTTACAGAGGTTTGTGATTTGCCCACAGTTGTATAGCAGGAAAGTGAGCAAAAAATCTGAAGTTTCTTCTTTTTTTAACTCTTAGTACAAAATTATTTATGATATAAAAACAAATTTATGATATAAAAATGGCTTATACTTGGATGAAGGTGAGCTGAGCCTGGACAGGTAACTGCAGCCCTTGAGACACTACACACCAAAAAAGACCCAGGCTTCACAGTGCAGCTCAGCTCTGCCATTATAAGTCCCAGTGGACAATTATGACAAACATTCCTGGCCAGTAACTTGGTCAATAAATTCACTTTCAAGACATAAAAGGAAAACACAACTTTCTATCCTCATATATTGCATGGGCAACTTCAAGGAGTCTTAGTGAAGAGAATATTGTTGTTAATGACAAGGAGAAAATATTTTGATTATAAATGTTAACTGACTAGACAAAATAGACAAGTGAAATATCTATAGCAGATGTTCTTGTGTTAAAGACGAGTGACTGTTTTCAGAGGACCACCAATAAAGTGACATGGAAGAGAAATATAAGAATATGAATTTAACAGTGAAATCAATCACAAGCATTCAGTAGGTGTTTCAATCATATTTTAAGTGAATTCAGCAGGATTTGCAGGATACTGCAGTAATCTTTGAAACATTTGATATGATACTTAGGGCTCATATTTCACAGTTGATCTCTGTGAAGTATAGATGACAGTTCCTACTTCCCAGGGTTATTGGGAAGATTAAATGAGATAAATACATAAGAACCTCTGGCCATCACCTGTCCATAAAGCCAGTGCATACACAGCACCCTCATCTTCCTCCTTCTCTTCCTCTTTCTCCTTCTCTTCCACCATAAGCCACAGGCCCTCAAAAGTCTGGCTCCACCAACCCCTGCAATTTCATTTCCCACCCTTCTTCCTACCGATTATGCTCTAGCTTCACTGTCCTTTCTGTCCCTTGAACATATCCTACTTGCTCTCACTTGAGGGATTCTGCTCAAGCTGGAAAGCTCTCCCTCCAGATTTTGGCATGGAGGATTCCCTCTCTTCATTTGGATCTGAGCTCAAATGCCATCTTCTCAAAAAGGCTTTCCACAACCACATTAAACCCCTCCCAGTTGTTTATCCTTAATCACAGCATCTTATTTTATTTTCTTTATAATACTGATTTTCTGGAATGACCTTATTGATCTAAGTCCTGTCTCCTCCCACTAATAACAAAAACCTTGTATGTCATATTTCTTGCTTCTCACTCAGTACCTGGAACACTACCTGGTACAGAGTAGTGGCAGTAAATAAACACCTTATGCAGTTAATCATTGTCAATGTATAGAGTATGTACACACAGTTATTCTATGTACAGGTATTCTGTGTGTGTGTGTGTATGAGAGAAAGAGATAAGAGATGGAGGCAGAGACAGAAAGAGAGAATGTAAATGAGTTGAGGAAAAGAGAATAAGCACCAAGTCCAATGCATCAGTTTAAACCCAACTTTGCCACTTGAACCATGTGATTGTAGGTAAGATAATTAGGCTTTCTATACTGTTTCCTGTCATTGAAGGGTGATAAGGATCTCCCTAGTATCAGGAGCGTTCAATGAATTGCTCCAAGTGAAGCACTTAACATAATGCTGGATATAACATACTAAGCTCTTAACAACTATTAACATGTATTTCCTGTCAAACAAAATTATTATCCTCTGGTACATAATGTAATCCTCCACCCATCCTTAGCAAGCTATCACGACTACAGTAGCATAATCTTAAAAACAACAACAACAACAAAAAGACAACATATTCTGCGATATCCAATTATAATAATGAAGAGTCATCAGGGCCCTGACATTTATCAAACTTGAAATTCTCACCTAGTCTAATGTTAAAAATTCTTCAAAGGGGGAGAAAATCAAGATGGTAGAGCAGAAGGACACAGAGCTCACCTCCCCTGACAAACACATCAAAAACACATCTACATGTGGAAAAATTTTCACAGAATACCAGCTGAAAGCTGGCTGGAGATCTCTTCTACAACCAAAGCTATCAGTAAGATCCCCATGTAACCAGGTAGGACAAAAAGGAAAAAAAAAAAAGGGAATTTGGATAGGATGTGCACCCCTGGGAAGGCACTGTGAAAGAGGAAAGTTTCTCTCACCCTGGGAAACTCCTTCACAGCAGCTGGGTGCTGAAACTCAGGCTTCAGCAGACAGACCCAGGGAGAGGACACGGTTTGGCTGAAGAAGACAGCCCAAAAGGTCTGGAGTGCGGTCCAGATCACAATAGTGGGTGTGTGCAGGATAGAGCACGAGTCTGCCAAAGGAGCCTCATTATCAGCATGCTTGTGGTGAGGTGCAGCTTTGGCTTCAGTGGACTTCAGGGGTTTGTGCTTGCAGGAGGCAGGGTTGATGTCTGAGCTGATTATCAGTGCTCCCACAATAGAGATGGGTCCAGGAGCTACACCAACAGCAGCAGACTGTGAGTGCACAAACCAGGTGGCAGGAGGCATCACAGAGTTGCATGTCCTGGTGATAGCCCCTAGAGAGACATACATAGTGGCTCCTTTCCCAGCAGAAGTGCTCCAGTCATGTCTACCTCACACCACAGCTTAGAACTGGATCTGGGGGCTTCTACTCCAACAACTGGGGAGCAGACCCTGCCCTGACAGAGCTGTGACAGCCACAGAGCAAAAAGGAGACCCCACCCAACATCCAGTGCAGACTCTAGTCACCACAGTACCAAACACACCTCCTATCAAGGGGACAACAGCCACAATTTGAAGAAAACTGTGGCAGGCATCTACACCAAAAATAGCCCTTGCACAAAAAATACTGAACTCACACAGTTTGCACAGGTATGTTCCCACATAAAAACAGCCATTCAAGATGACTGCAGATAACTGTTCCTCCTAAATTCATAGAGTCAGAGAAATTTAAGTAAAATGAAAAAGAAGAGGAATTACTCCCAAATAAAAGAACCAGAGAAATCCCTTGAAAGAACAATGAAACAGATCTCTCTAGTTTACCAGACCCTGAGTTCAAAAAGGAGGTAATAAAAATGCTAAAGATATTAACAAAGACTGTCAAAAGAAATGCAGATCACTGTAACAAGGAACTAGAACATATAAAGAGGAACCATTCAAAATTAGACAACCCAATTGCTAAGATAAAAACTGAGCTAAAGGCAATTCACAGCAGACTAAATAAGGCAGAAGAACAAGGGATCTGGAAGATGCAATAATGGAAATCACCCAATCAGAACAGCAGACAGAAAGACAAGTGAAGAAAAAGAAAAGAAAGCAACATACAAGATCTATGGGATAACATGAAGCATGCCTACCTATGCATAATAAGGATTCCAGAAGAAGAAGAAAGAGAAGAGGAATCAAAAATGTATTTGAAGAAATTATGGCTGAAAACCTCCCCCATCTAAAGAAGGAACAGATATCCAGATACAGGAAGCACAGAGGTTCTTAAATAAAAGGAACCCAAAGAGATCCACATCAAGATGTATCATAATTAAAATGGCAAAATTTAAAGATAAAGAGTGGATTCTAAAGGCAGCAAGAGAAAGAGAGTCAGTTACTAGGGAACCTGCCTAAGGCTATAAGCTGATTTCTCTAAAAATCTTTTCAGGCCAGAAGAGAGGAGCAAAATATACTTAAAGTGCTGAAAGGGAAAAACTTGAAACAAGGATTCTCTACCCAGCAAGACTATCACTTAGAATAGGAGAGATAAAGAATTTCTCAAAAAAGCAAAAACTAAAAGAATACAGCAATGTGAAAACTGAAACAAATAGTGAAATGTCTTCTCTAAATAGAAAAGAGGCAAGAATCTATAGGAAAGGGAAAGTCACAATAGGAAAGGCAAATATATAAAAGGATTGAAGATCACTTAAATAAGCTGGTACATAGACCCTCCCCCAAAAAAAATTTTTAAAAAATTCTGAAAGCAATTATAACTACAATGAACAGCAAGAAAATAAACATAAAGACATAAAATGGGACATCAAGATCACAAAATGTAGGTGAAAGAAATAAGAAAATGTAGATCTTTTAGAATGTGTTTGAACTTATATAACTACCAGTCTAAAGCAAGGATATAGTTAAGGGTTAACATACTTGAAAACCAGGCTAATTGCAAATCAAAAATATACAATAGATTCACAAAAACCAAAAAGAAAGAAACTAAGCACAATTCAAAAGAAAATCATCAACCTACAGAAAGGGGGAAAAAGGGACAAAGAAGAAATACAAAATCAACTGGAAAACAAGGTTTAAAGTGGCAATAAACACATACTTATCAACAATTACTTTAAATGTCAATGGACTAAATGCTCCAATCAAAAGACATAGAATGGCAGATTGGATAATAGAACAAGAACCTACAAAATGCTGCCTACAAAGACCCACTTTAGGGTGAAAGACACATATAGATTGAAAGTGAGAGGATGGAAAAAGATATTTCATGCAAATAGAAACAACAAGAAAGTGGGGGTAGCAATATGGTTATCAGACAAAATAGAATTTAAAGCAAAGAACATAAAGAAAGACAAAGAAGGACATTATATAATGATAAAGGGATCAATCAATACAAGAGGAGGATATTACACTAACACGTATGCACTCAGTATAGGAGCACTTAAATACATAAAACAAACACTAACAGGCATAAAGGGAGAAATTGACAGGAATGCAATAACATTATAGTAGGAGACTTTAACACCCCACTGACCTCAATGGACAGATCTTCCAGACAGAAAGTCAATAAAGCAACAGATATCCTAAACAACACAATAGAACAATTGGCTTAGCTGATATCTACAGGACACTACATTCAAAACACCAGAATACACATTCTTTTCAAGCACACAGGGAACATTCTCTAGGATGTACCACATAATAGGACACAAAACAAGCCTCAGCAAATTTAAGAGGATAGAAATTATTTCAAGCTTCATTTCTGACCACAATGGTATGAAACTAGAAATAAATGACAGAAAGTGAGAAAAAAAAAAAAAAAAGATTACAAGGAGACTAAGCAACATGCTACTAAAAACACCAATGGGTCAACAGTAAAATCAAAAACAAAGTCAGAAATCAGAAAATAACTCAAGACAAACAACAATGAATGAACACAACCTTACAAAATCTATGGGATGCAGCAAAAGTAGTTCTAAGTGGGAAGTTCATAGCATTCAGGCCTTCCTCAAGAAACAATAAAAATCTCAAACAACCTAACAGCACCTAAAAGAATTAGAAAAAGAACAAAACCTAAAGTCTGCAGAAGGAAGGGAATAATAAAGATCAGAGGAAATAAATACAACAGAGATCAAAAAAACTGTAGAAAAAAGTCAATAAAACCAAGAGTGGTTTTTTGAAAGGATGAACAGAACAAAAAAAACCTTTAGCCAGGCTCATCAAGAAGAAAGAAGAGGGGACCCAAATAAAATTAAAAAATGAAAGAGGAGAAATAACTGGTATTTCAGAAATACAAAAATCATAAGAAAATACTATGAATAGTTATATGCCAACAAATTGGACAACCTACAAGAAATGAACAAATTTCTAGAAGTATACAGCCTGCCAAAACTGAGTCAAGAAGAAACAGATAATTTGAACAGACCAGTCACTAGAAGTGAAATAGGATCTGTAATAAAAGGAAAACAAAAACAAAACCCAAAAACCTCCTCCCTGCAAACAAAAGTCCAGGATTGGACAGCATCACTGGGGAATTCTACCAAACATACAAAGAATAACTTATGCCTATCCATTCTCAAACTCTTCCAAAAGTTTTAAGAGGAGAGAACATTTCCAAAGTTATTCTATGAAACCACCATCACCCTCATACCAAAGCCAAACAAGGACACTTACAAAAAAGATTACAGAGCAATATCTTTGGTAAGTATAGATGCAAAAATTCTCATCAAAATATTAGCACTCCAAATCCAACAATTCATAAAAAAGATTATACACCATGATCAATTTGGATTCATTCCAGGGTCAGAAGGACAGTTCAACATACACAAACCACATCAACAAAAGACAAAAACCACATGGTCATTTCAATGGATACAGAAAAAGCATTTGATACAATTCAACATTCATTCATAATAAAAACTCTCACCAAAATGTGTATAGAGGGAACATATCTTAATATAATAAGAGCCATTTATGACAAACTCACAGCCAACATAACATTCAATGGTGAAAAGCTAAAAGACTTCCCACTAAACTCTGGAACAAGACAAAGATGCTCATTCTTACCACTTCTATTCAGCAGAAGTCCTAGCCATAACAATCAGGCAAGAAAAAAATAAAAGGCACCAAAATTGAAAAGGAAGAGGTAAAACTGTAATTATGAGCACATGACATGATGCTCTATATAGAAAACTCTAAAGACTTCACAGAAAAACTATTAGAAATAATAAACTAATTCAGCAAGGTAGAAGGATACAAGAATATATGAAAATCTGTTGTACTTCTTTACATTAACAATGAAATATCAGACAAAGTGAAAAAAAAAATTTAAAATTGCATCAAAAAAATACCTGGGAATAAACCTAGCCAAAGAGGTGAAAGACCTATATGCTGAGAAATATAAAACATTGATAAAACAAAGTGAAGATAATTCAAATAATTGGAAAGATGTTGTATGCTCTTGGATTGTAAGAATTAATATTGTTAACCTGGCCATACTACCCAAAACACTCTACAGACTTAATGCTATCCCTATCAAATTACCCATGACATTTTTCACAGAAAATAATAACAAAAAGAATAATCCTAAAATTTATATGAAACCACAAAAGACCCAGACTTACCCAAGCAATCCTGAGGAAATAGAACAAAGCTGGAAGCATAACCCCTCCCAGTTTTCAGACAATACTACAAAGGTACAGTAGAATTGTACAGTACAGTATGGTACTGGACCAAAAACACACGTATGGATAAATGGAACAGAATAAAGAGCCCAGAATTAAACCCACACACCTATGGTCAATTAATCTTTGACAAAGGATGCAAGAATATACAATGGAGAAAAGACAGTCTCTTCAGCAAGTGGTGTTGGGAATGCTGGATGCCCTCACATAAATCAATGAAGTTAGAACACTCTCTCACATCGTACACCAAAATAAACTCAAAATGGTTTAAAGACTTAAATATAAGACGACACCATAAAACTCCTAGAAGAGAGCATAGGCAAAATATTCTCTAAAATAAATCATAGCAATGTTTTCTTAGATCAGTCTCCCAAGGCAAAAGAAATAAAAGCAAAAACAAACAAAAGGAACCTACTCAAACTTAAATGCTTTTGCACAGCAAAGGAAACCATCAACAAAGCAAAAAGACAACGTATGAACTAGGAGAAAATATTTGCAAATGATACACTACAAGAAGTTAATTTACAAAATACACAAACAGTTCATACAACTCAATATAAAAAAAAAAAAAAACAATAAAAAAAGGGGTGGAAGACCTAAATAGACATTTCTCCAAAAAAGACATACAGATGACCAACAGGCACATGAAAAAATGCTCAACATTGCTAATTATTAAAGAAATGCAAATCAAAACTGCAATGAGGTATCACCTTACACTGGTCAGGATGGCCATCATCAAAAATTCTGCAAATAATAAATGCTGGGGAGGGTGTAGAGAAAAGGGACTCCTTCTACACTCTTGGTGGGAATGTATATTGGTGCAGCCAATTTACAGATTGGAAGTTCCTTAAAAAAGTAAAAATAGAGTTACCATATGATTCAGCAATCCCACTTCTGGGCGTATAACCAGAAAAGACAAAAAATCTAAGTTAAAAAGATGCATGCACCCCAATATTCATAACGGCACTTTTTCAATAGCCAAGACATAGAAGCAACCTAAATGTGCTTTGGCAGATGAATGGATAAAGAAGATGTGGTATATAAAGACAATGGGATATTAGCCATAAAAAAGAATGAGATAATGCCATTTCAGCAACAAGGATTGACCTAGAGATTATCATATTAAGTGAAGTAAGTCAGACAAAGACATATGTCATATGATATCACTTATATGTGGAATCTTTAAAAAATGATGCAAATGAACTTATTTACAAAACAGAAATAGACCTGCAAACATAGAAAACAAGCTATGGTTACCAAAGGGGAAAGGGTAGTGGGATAAACTAGGAATTTGGGATTAACAGATATACACTACTACATATAAAATAGATAAACAACAAGGACCTACTGTATAGCACAGGGAACTATATTCAATATCTTGTAATAACCTATAATGGAAAAAACTGAAAAATAATATATAAAATATACATATATATTCTATATATATACATATATAATTATATATATATATATATATATATATATATATATATATATATATAACTGAATCACTTTGCTGTACACCTGAAACTAACACAACACTGTAAATCAAGTATACTTCAATTGAAAAAAAGGAAACTTTACAGAAGTAAAAAAAAAAAAGTCAAAAAATTCTTCAGAAAATATTTCTAATTTGGATTATGAAAATTAAGAGTAAAAAAGATACATCCAAAATATCGTGAAAACCTGACACTTGAGAACCACTTAATGGAAAAATATCAGTGACCCCTGAGCTCCCATGTCCTGACTACCCACCCACCTCTGCTGTCCAGCAAGCTGCTCAAGGTCAAGATTCTTTGTACAACAGGGCTATGGGTCAGCTTCTGACAAGTAATTTTCCTAAGTCAGAGAAAATGCTCTGGAAGTTAGAAAGAAGGGCACTCCAACAGCCATTTTCAGGAGAACTAAAACCTATTTCCACTCCTCAGGACCCAGGCATCCCGTTGCAGACCTGACATGCAGAGGACGACTCCCTGTTGGAGACAAATCAGAGAGCTGTTCACTGTGGAGCTTCTCATGGACACAGAATCCAGAACCTTGCAGAGCAAGTGTTTGCGTGGAGCCTCACACCAACCTCTAATGATAGATGAGTTTAAATCTAGAAAGTTATTTACCTTATTCATGCCTTTTCAAGTCTTACTTCAAAAGCATTAGGGAAATTTGCAGGAAAATGGGAAATTTCAGCAGCTCATGTCCTTTCAGACATGTCATCGCTGCAGTTCCTGCCCAGTGCTCTTCATATGAAAGGTGGCCCATAAACCTCTTCTAGAATCCTGGGGCCTCAGATGAACCAAGGCCCAGGAAAGTGATGACTTGCTCAAGGCAGAACCATGGCTAAAATAGGCTTCCTGTTTCCAGACTGTGTTAAGTTCATATCAGTAATTAGTGACTAGGATTTGATCTATGTGTGATCCACTGGACTAGGGGACGAAAGCACAGGAAACCCTCCATTTCTTAGGCCTAAATCTCATGGCATGCCTGCAGAGCTGCTTGTAATATGATGACTCAGTCCAAACTCAGGTCTGAAAAAGAAGCACAATGCTTCATTTTCTTTAAATTCTTCTGAATACTCTACCACTGAGCTGTTATTCAGTGTCAGTAATTATTGGGGCTTCCTTCCCCTTACTCTCACCCTAGATTGGGATAAGTTCTTGGGAGTTTCATACACCATCAAAGCTTGTCCATTGCCCTTCTAGTTATCCATTCACATTGGTGATCGTTAAGGCATGAGCATCTTTGATTAGGCTGGAACCCTCATACCTGAGATCAGCATAGGTCCTTCTGGCTCCCTGAGTTGATATCACAAAGCACTGCTCCCATCTTTGCTCTTCACTCATCCACCTGCCAACTGTTTTCTGCCTCTTTGCCTCTGGGATATATCCCCTCTCCTTCCCTGCACTCCCTCCTCTCCCCTCACCTCTGGAATCCCCAGCATCCTTTTCAAGAAGTTTAGCATGTTAAGAAAAAGAGGAAGATGCACTGACTTCAAGAAGCTTCTGTGTTTTGGTCCTGCAAAAACCCCTCAGGCAGAAGATACTAGGTATCCAGCTACCTAATTAAAATTCAGGACAGGAAAAAAGTATTCAGCAAACAATTCAAGTGAGTATTTCTAAACATTACTCTGCCTTACCACCATAGGTCATGCTGCCTCTGGCTCCCTGGTGCCATCATTAAAATTTTCTAAGAACTAATGGGAAAGAGTTGTAGCAATATACCCAAGACAGCTTGACTTAAAATGTGCATCCTTTGTGCCTGCATGGACACACACACACCCACATAGACAGAGACAAATTTGGAACAATATTTGTGTTTGCATACATATAAAATTTTTGAAGATCTAGTTCATAGCTTTTTGGAAATATTTCCCAAAATAAGGGTAATATCACATTGCTTTTAATATATGGTCCACCAGAAGAAAGTGTATGCTGTTACTTTAAGTCTCACTCTAGAAGGTTAGTTGTGCTGGTCAGGAATTACACCTCAGTTGCTGTCAGCTAAACATTTCATCAAAAAAGTCTCTATTCCAGTGTTGTATGAAAGGAGAAAAGGTTAGCACTACCTTTGACAAGGATGGAAGAGGCCCTCGGGCCTGACATCATGCATACAGTTAAGACATTGCCACCTACTTCATGGCTTCTAACTATCATTTTTTATCCAAATTGGAAGGGAAGAGATAAAATTGTCATTACATGTAGATGACATAATACTATATATAGAAAACCCTAAGGACTTCACACAAAAACTACTAGATCTAATAAACAAATTCAGCAAAGTAGCAGGATACAAGATTAACATTCAGAAATCAGTGCACTTCTTCACACTAACAACAAACTGTCTGAAAGGGAATGTAAAAACAAAAACAAAAAAACACCAATACTTTAAAATTGCACTAAAAAAATAAACTACCTAGAATAAACCTTACCAAGAAGGTGAAAGATGTATATACTGAGAGCTATAAAACAGTAATAAAGGAAATTAAAGAGGACTTAAAGAAATGGCAAGATGTCTCATGTTCTTCTATTGGAAAAATTATTATTGTTAAAATGGCAATACTGCCCAGAGCATAATGCCATCCCTATCAAATTACCCATGACATTTTTCACAGAACTAGAATAATCCTAAAATTTATATGGAACCCATAGAGGACCCAGAATTGCCAAAGCAATCCTGAGGGAAAAAAACAAAGCAGGAGGCATAAATCTCCCAGACTTCAGACAATACTACAAAGCCACAGTAATCAAAACTGTGTGGTATTGATACAAAAACAGACATATGGATCAATGAAACAGAACAGAAAGCCCAGAAACAAACTCACACACTTCCAGTCAATTGTTCTTTGACAAAGGAGGCAAGAATATAAAATAGGAAGAAGTCTCTTTAGCAAGTGGTGCTAGGAAAGTTGGACAGCTGCATGTAAATCAATGCAATTAGAACACACCCTCATACCATGCACAAAAATAAACTCAAAATGGCTTAAGGAGTTAAATATAAGACCTGACACCATAAAACACCTAGAAGAGAAAATAGGCAAAACATTCTCTGACATAAATAGTACCAATGTTTTCTTAGGTCTTCCAGGGCAATATAAATAAAAACAGAAATAAACAAATGGTATCTAATCAAACTTACAAGCTTTTGCACAGCAAAGGAAACCATAAAAAACCCAAAAAGACAGCTTACAGAATGGGAGAAAATATTTACAAATGATGTGCCCGACAAGGGCTTAATCTCCAAAATATGCAAACAGCTCATGCAGCTCAACAACAAAAAACCAAACAACCCAATTGAAAAAATGGGCAGAAGACCTTAATAGACATTTCTACAAAGTAGACATACAGATGGCTAGTAGGCACATGAAAAGATGCTCAACATCACTAATTATTAGAGAAACGCAAATCAAAACTACAATGAGGTACCACCTCACACCAGTATAAATGGCCACCAACATAAAGTCTGCAAGTAACAAATGCTGGAGAAAAGGGGACCCTCCTACACTGCTGGTGGGAATCTAAGTTGGTGCAGCCACCATGAAAAACAGTATGGAGTTTCCTCAGAAAACTAAAAATAGAGTTACTATATTATCCAACAATCACATTTCTGGGCATATACCTGGACAAAACTATAAGTTAAAATGATACATGCACCCAGTGTTCATAGCAGCACCATTCACAATAGCCACGACATGGAAACAACCTAAATGTCCATTGACAGATGAATGGATAAAGAAGATGTGGTACATATATACAATGGAATACTACTCAGCCATAAAAAAAAAAATGAAATAATGACATTTGCAGCAACATGGATACATCTAGAGATTATCATATTAAGTGAAGTCAGAAAAAGAAGACAAATACCATATGATATCACTTCTATATGGAATCTAAAATATGGCACAAATGAACCTACCTACAAAACAGAAACAGACTCACAGACATAGAGAACAGACTTGTGGTTGCCAAGGGGGAGGTGGGGTAGGGAGAGGGATGGACTGGGAGTTTGGGTTTAGTAGATGCAAACTATTACATTTAGAATGGATAAACAACAAGGTCCTACTATATAGCACAAGGAACTGTATCCAGCCTCCTGGGATACAGCATAATGGAAAAGAATATTTAAAAGAAGAATGTTGCTTCCATGTCTTGGCTATTGTAAACAGTGCTGCAATGAACATTGGGGCGTATCTATCCTTTCAGACATGTTTTTCTCTGGGTATGTGCCCAGGAGTGGGATTTCAAGATCATGTGGTAGTTCTATTTTTAGTTTCTTGAGGAACCTCCATACTGTTTTCCATAGTGGCTGCACCAATTTACATGCCCACCAACAATGTAGGAGGGTTCCCTTCTCTCCACACCCTCTCCAACATTTATTGTTTGTGGATTTTTTGATGATAGCCATTCTGACTGCTGTGAGATGATATCTCACTGTAGTTTTGATTTGCATTTCTCTAACAATTAGCAATGTTGAACATCTTTTCATGAACCTCTTGGCCATCTGTATGTCTCTTTAGAGAAATGTCTATTTAGGTGATGGAAGCAACCTAAATGTCCATTGACAGAGGAATGGATAAAGAAGATATGGTACATATATACAATGGAATATTACTCAGCCATTAAAAAGAATGAAATGATGCCATTTGCAGCAACATGGATGGACCTAGAGATTGTTATACTGAGTGAAGTCAAACAGAAAGAGAAATACCCTATGATATCACATATGCAGAATCTAAAAAAAATGATACAAATGAACTTATTTACAAAACAGAAACAGACTCACAGAGAATGAACTTATGGTTACTGGGGGGGAGGGGTGGGGGGAGGGATAGTTAGGGAGTTTGGGATTGACATGTACACACTGCTATATTTAAAATGGATAACCAACAAGGACCTACTGTATAGCACAGGGAACTCTGCTCAGTATTATATAACAAACTAAATTGGAAAAGAATTTGAAAAAGGATAGATACATATATAGGTATAACAATCACTTTGCTGTACACCTGAAACTAACACAACATTGTTAATCAAATATACTCCAATATAAAATAAAAAGTTAAAAAAAAAAAAAGAAGAATGTATAGGACTTCCTAGGTGGTGCAGTGGATAAGAATCCACCTGCCAATGCAGGGGATGTGAGTTCGAGCCCTGCCCCGGGAAGATACCATATGCTGCGGAGCAACAAAGCCAGTGCACCACAACTATTGAGCCTGTGCTCTAGAGCCCGTGAGCCACAACTGCTGAGCCCATGTGCCGCAACTACTGAAGCCCACGTGCCTAGAGCCCATGCTCTGCAACCAGAAAGGCCACCGCAATGAGAAGCCCACGCACCACAATGAAGAGTAGTCCCAGCTCGCCGCCACTAGAGAAAGCCCGTGTGCAGCAACGAAGACCCAACACAGCCAATAAAATAAATTCAAAAAAAAATGTATATATGTGTATAATTGAATTGCTTTGCTGTACAAATGAGTACATTGAAACTGGTGCATTGTAAATCAACTACACTTCAATTTAAAAAGATAAAAATGTCTCTATTCCAGAACTACTACAAGCTCTTCAGTTATCCCTTTCTCATCACTATCAGACATTTTGCTAAGACAATGGGTGTTCAAATTGGGTTTTCATTAGTGAAAGTAATAGTATCCAATATATGTACAGTAGCTGAACTGTTTGAGACATTCCCAACCCTAAAATGAATAGGGTTTAACAATCTGGAACTGTGCTGTCCAAAATGGTAGCCACAAGCCACATAGGCTATTGAGCATACGAAATGTTGCTAGTTCAACATGTTAAAATGATAATATTTTGGGTAAACCAGGTCATATAAAATATATTATTCAAAGTATATGTTTTTCCTTTTTAAATATGGCTCACATTATGTTGTCATTGGACATCACTGGTCTAAAACCCTTTAACTGTGCTGATGGTGCCCTGTGTTTGATCCCTAAGTGGTCTTAGGTCTTGTCACTGATAGAATAGATTCCATGCTTCCAGCATAACTGACATGGTTAGCTAAATCCTGACACTAGAAAAGCAACTCATTTAACTCAGGCATCATACATTATGGTAGGCATGGGATAGATAGAACAGGTATCAATATAATCAAACTATTGACCTTCACAGAATTTATAGAAGAGGTGATTTTGTGTCATGACCATAGGACAAAATTTGATCTGAAAGCTTGCTGTCGTTATAACCTGGTAGTAAAGTTGCAAAGAAATAGCTAAACCTCACCTACTCTAGAATACTGCCTTTTAAATATTATTTTATTTTATTTCACTGTGGTATAGTTGTTTTATAATACAAAATAATGATTCACAATTTTAAAGGTTATACTCCATTTATAGTTATTATAAGATAATGGTTACATTTCTTGTACTATACAATATATCCTTGTAGTTTATTTTATACATAATAGTTTGTACCTCTCAGTCCCCTACCTTATATTGCCCCTCTCACCTCCCCTGTCCCAACTGGTAACCACTAGTTTGTTCTCTATATCTGAGTCTGCTTCTTTTCACTTAGCATAATGCCTTCCAAGTCCATCCTTGTTGCAAATGGCAAAATTTCATTTTTATGTATTCCATTAAAAATATACCACATCTTCTTTATCATCTGTTGATGCACACTTGGGTTTCTTACATATTTGGGATATTGTAAATAATGTTGCTATGAACATTGAGGTGCATCCATCTTTTCATTTTCTTTGGATACATACCCAGGAGTAGAATTGTGGGGTCATATGGTAGTTCTACTTTTAGCTTTTCGAGGAACTTCTCTACTGTTTTCCACAGTGGTTGCACAATTTACATTCCCACCAATAGTGTAGAAGGGTCCCCTTTTCTTCACATCCTCACCAACTTTGTGTTCTTTTTGATGATAGCTGTTCTGACAGGTGTGACGTGATATTGTGATTTTGAGTTGCAGTTCCCTGATAATTCACAAAGTTGAGGATTTTTTTGTGTGCCTATTGGCCATATGTATTTCTTCTTTGGGAAAATGTCTATTCCATCTTCTGTTTTTAATCAGTTTCTTTGTTTTCTCGATGTTGAGTTGTATGAGCTGTTAAATATGGTGGATATTAACCCCTTATAAATCATTTCATCGGCAAATATTTTCTCCCATTCAGTAGGTTGTCTTTTCATGTTGTTGATAGTTTCCTTTGCTGTGCAAAGCTTTTATGTTTAATTAGGTCCCATTTGTTTATTTTTTCTTCTGTTTCCTTCACCTTAGGAGACAGATGCCCCCAGATATTCCTAGGATTCATGTCAAAGTGTTCTGCCTATGTTCACTTCTAGGCTTTTTATGGTTTTCAATCTTAAATTTAGGTCTTTAATACATTTTATTTTTGTGTATAGTGTGAGAAAAATGGTCCACTTTCATTCTTTCACATGTAACTGTTCAGTTTTTGTAACACCATTTATTGAAGAGACTTTTCTCCGTTGTATATTCTTGCCACCTTTGTCATGGATTAATTGACCAGAAGTACATGGGTTTATTTCTGGGCTCTGTATTTTCCATTGATCTATGTGTCTGTTTTTGTGCCAATACCATACTGTTTTGATTACTGTACCTTTTTACTATAGTCTGAAGTCAGGGAGCATGGTACCACCAGTTCTGTTCTTCTTTCTCAAGATTGTATGGAAATGTAAAATAACTGAAACAAAGTTTAAAATTATTTTTTCTAGTTCTGTGGAACTAGAGCCAGAATACTACCTTTAGATCAGAGGCTCTGGCCCTGGACCTGGTGCTCACAAGGGCCCTTTCCTGGACTCTTCCATACACATACCTCTCCTAAGGCAGCTTGTGTGTGCCAGAGGCCCACAGCCTGGTAGGGCTCAAGACAGTGATGCTGCAAGCTAATGAAAGTAGCGATGTAATGTAGGAGGCCAGAGGATGTATGTTAGTGACCAAAGCATCAGACAACCCAAGCTGGATTACAGCCTGGTGAAGACCATTGCCCTGGTGACTGATAGCCCATTTATAATTCTGTAGCCATGCCTGTGTCTTTTAGCACTAAGTCCAACTATTCTTAGTGGTTGGGACTTGAAGACCATATATCGTTCTTCTCCATCATACTAAAATAAATACAATCCTCTGGAATTGCTGCACCCTTATATTACTATGTAAACCAGGAGAGTTAAAGTGATCTTTAGTGATACAAAATTATATTTCTAAAACACACATTCTGTACCCCATGGAAGATTCTTATAGTAATGACCCCCAATGACTCATACCTCCTAGTATCCGTGCCTTCGATAGTTCCTTCCCACCTTAACTCCAGCTTTGGCATGTGACTTGCTTTGGTCAGTAGAAAATCAGCAAATGTGATAATTCAAGGAGAGGCTAGATAGGTGCTTGCACACTGCAGCTGGCTCTTGCAACCCCAAGGCCACCATGCTGTGAAGAAGCCCAGGTTTTTGAGAGAAAGGCCTACCTTCCAGCCAACTGCCGGCTAAATGCAACTATATGAGTGAGCCCAGGTAGGAGCAGCAGCAGAGCTGCCAAGAATTGTGGGGAAACACAAATGTTGTGGTTTAAGCGTTTAAACATTTAAGACATTTTAAAATGTTTTTGTTTAAATGTTTAAAGCCACTAGGTTCAGGAGTGGTTTGTTATGTTACAGTAGAAATCTGATACAATCCCACAATTAGGTAAAGACATGTTTCCTGCTCTAAAAGGGTCTTCTGTGTCCCACCAGCACTGGCAGAACAGGATGTAGGTTTAATGTTAAGCATCTATTAACTGATTAACAAAAATATTCTGTATGAAAATCTGGGTTTTGATATAAAATGAATTTGATAATCTGCTTTATAAAGATTTTCTTCTGTTAATATTGAAAATATGATTCTAAGTATAAAGCGTTTGATTTATAGAATAGTTTTCATGACTACTGCATGCAGCAGCTGTGAGCTCAGCCTACAGCCTATATGAACTACTACACTGACTTATGAAGACTGTCAAATCCTAATCTGAAATTTTTTTAAAAATGTGTTTACCTATTATAGACAAAAAGACTTATCTCCTGGAAACCTAAAAATCATTCAAGTCAATTTAATGTTTTGCCATAAAAGAGAAGACCTACACTTTAGTTAGGGGAGCCAAGACCTCCATGCATAAAACTGCTAGAAAACTCTAAGAGTATATGAATAAATGTGAAATGAATGAGCACCGACAGTAAGTGCTCTGAGAGTTTAGAAAATGGAAACACTAATTTGGGCTGAACTCTCTAGGAAAAGTCGTAGAGAAAAGCAGCATCCAGCAAACTGAACACATTCGCTCCCTCTCGATACTGCCTCAAATTACAGCAGATAATTTTTTTAAGGCACAAAATAAGGACAAAAAAAAATAAAAGTTGAAATGTGAGCTGGAAATGGGAGAAACCCAGAAGCGAACCAGTCCACTTTGCAGGATTTCCGCCCTCGAAAATATACTCAGGGAATGAGAGGCACCAGATATTTCTGGAAGCAGAGCTGAAGGCAGGAACACTTTCAACAGGTTGAATGTTGACATAAGCAGCAGCCTGACCGCCTCCTCAGTGCTGCCCGTGTGTGACTGTCCGTCCCTAACCCTGCCTGGGTCTGAAGCTCTGGACTCAGCATACCAAGCCCCGCCGAGATCAGAAGTAGCATTCTGCAAACAGGGGTATTACATGAAAATCTTCATGTCCCATCAGAGACCTTAAGTCCCCTTTTTCCTTCTCTCCAAGATCACTAGCAGTTAAGTGTATACTTTAAAGGCAAGCGATTAATGGGAAAAATGACCATTCAATATAAAAGACCTAAGATGACTCACAGTCAAAGAGCACAGCCTAAGAATAGACCTCTGGTCATATCTGATGGACCTCACTCTTAAATAGGAAGGGATAGCCCAAGAATCAGCAGATATTTCAGTGCAGCTTCTAATATGAAAGAAAGAAAAAGAGCCAAGCAAAGAGACTCAGAAGAATAAGAAACAGTCCAGGGATTTAGAAAAAAATCTCTAAAATAGTACAGTTAATGTCTTAACTCAGCCTCAGAAAATATTTCACATTCATTATGCTGTGAAGAAGATGTTACAAAAAATTCAGAGAAAAAGAAAGGAAAATTAAGTGATAGGAGAAATTTTATAAATTCAAATAGAAGGTTTGGAAGACTAAGTGGAAACAATGTCCCAGAAAACAGAACATAATTAAGGGATGGATAGTGAGAAAAATAAAACCCAAGTTGATCTCAGACTATAAGCACACATCAAGTTGCAACAGAATGAATGAAAAAAGATACAATGTGAAATTTTAGGAAAATGTTGGACAAAAAGGTCCTTTAAAAGCTTCCAGAGATGGAAGGGAAAGATCAAAGCAAAGAATTAGAAATTAAAATGGCATCTGATATATTTAACCCTGAAAGTTAAAATACAAGGGAACAATGCCTTTAAAGTTCTGAGGAAAAATTACCTCCAGCCTAAAATTCTATACCTAGACAAATAATCAAGTCTGACGGCAGAATGAAAGTTTCTTCAGATACGAGAAGTCTCAAAAAGTCTCTCTTGTAATTCTCCTCAGGAAGCTACTGCAGACTGTGCTCCAGCAAAAGAAGGGAGCAAACCAAGAAAGAGGAAGATGTAGAATCTAGGAAGCAAGCGATGCAGCTCGGGAGAGAAGCTCTGGGAATGCCCAGCTTAGTGGTGAAAGGAGATCCACTCATCCAAGGATGACCATTGTGCTGCCAGCCAGTCCAGATGGGAGCCCATGGACAATGGCTTTTGGGAAGTCTGTCTCCAAGGAAAAAGGGATTACTTAAATATCTTTGAACACATTAAGAGGAGATTTATCCTTCTGTTGGAGTGTTTAGAGGCTCATAGGAAATTAAAAGTAACAATTATTAACTCAGGGGAAAACAAAGTTATACAAGCATGAAAATGCAATCAGAGAATAATGCATGGTTTAGCTCGATTAACATTTCCATAGGCTTAATAATAATTGATTCTTGGGCTAATCAAAAGCCATGATATAAATTTGTTGAGAGGATAAAGGGTAAATATGGGGTATAACAGTAACGACTGCGGGAGTGGGGGCATGATATAAAATCATTTTAAAAGTGTGAAGCCAGTAATATTCCAAACAAATCAAATAGGAAATAGCAATATAAACATGACATCTAGAAATGTGGAAGTAGAGATCCAAAGAAACAGCTTTAAAGTAAAAAAAAGAATTAGCTTTTGTAAGCATGAATGTAATTTTTTATAGACTAAGACTATATTCATGTAATTAACTAAATATGATTCTATTAAAAAAAACCTTTAAAGGGAAACTGAGCAAGCTACTATCTAACTAGGAAAAAGGAAGACAGTTCTGCTCAATCCTGTTACGTTTGAAGTAAAATGCTTGACCACAGAGCATCCAGTGGGAGAGCTGTATTTCAGCTTGGAATGGTGCCTGTGAAAAAGCTGAGAGGTCCATTTTTTTTCAGCTGTAAACAAAAATTTGCTTTTTAGAATGCTATCAGGGGAGGAAAAAGAAGAAAGAAAGCAACTCAGGAAAGAAAGAAGAGCATGAAAGAAAGAATGGCTTGGCAATGAGCATGGCAAGTGGCCAGACCCTAAGGAGTTCAGCCTTGCTGGAAGAGTGTTGAGATGTGGAGTGTGTGTGTGTGTGTGTGTGTGTGTGTGTGTGTGTTGGCAGGGAGTGGAGCCAGATTCTAGGCTGAGGAGTTTGCCAACCCTGGGTCTTTCAGCCAACATCTCATCTGTGGCTCCTGGATGCTGGTATCTCAGAGCCATGCACTGACCAGAAACTTAATCATTAAGCCTCTAAAATTAGACTACTGCAGACCCCTGACCTCATCTTCCCTCATCCTTACATTTTTCATCATCTCCTTGCCCCCAACATGAGGAATTAATTATAAGACTACAAAATTCCAGCAGGATGAATTCTCAGTTTTCGCAAGTCTTCTACACCCAAGTCAGCGCCCTGATAGGGAAGGAGTAGACTTGGAATGAGGCTATCTGGGTAGACAGGTTTGACAACCTTGAGCCCCCAAATTTCCCAGAATCTTTTGGCCTGTGAAAGTAGCTCATTTCCTTTGTTAGAAGATAAAAATTAACCCTTGTTTGAAGACAATGCAGGATCTTCAGCGGCGGCAGGTATCTTACAGGACAATGCTTGCCCTGCTCAGGATCCACCCCCACATCCCATCTTGGACCGAGAACTAGGGTCAAACGTGAGCATGGCCCAACTGGAGAAGTCCAGGCCTGCTAAGGGATTACACGTTGAAGGAGCTGCAGGAGCTAACAAAGATACACCAATGGGAAGGGGTAGAATTTGCCTGGATACAGATTTTGAAGGTCTTAAATCAAGGGGAGGAGAAAATAAAACTGGATAACGGAGTTCATCAGTATGGGGGTGGGCGGAGCGGGGAGGCGGTGCTCTTCCTTTACATAAGACAACATGCTGATAAGGACCCAGGGGCTTTTGCTAATTCCCTGTTGGGATAGCTCTCAGAAGTCTGGCCCACTTAAATGAAGAAGAGATGCAAGAGCTACTGTGGCAGCGTATGGAAGGAGGATTAAAAGGTTCAGAGGAATGGCCGTGCTGGAATGGATTTATTATAATGCATATACAAGAAAACCCACTATATTCCTTGGGAGACCCCAGGGGGCATTCTGGTTATCACGACAATATGAAGTGTGCTGGGGAGGGAGTGTCGCTGGCATCATTAAGAAGCTTCATAGTTACTGTCCTCTGTCAACTGTCCTCTCTAGGTAGAGGGTGCTCTTTCAACATTGGGCTCCTCACCAGCTAGGGAGATCAGGGAACCCCAGAAGAGCAGAGGCCTGACAGCAGCAGTTAATTGCCAGAAGCTAGGTGGTCCTGATTACCACCACAGACAGCAAGTCAGAATGATAGCCAGTGGTGGCTGACCTTCGGGGTGCTATAGGACATGGTGTCCACAGAGGCAAGATATATGAATAGCCAAGTGTTGCTGCCTAATTGTATTCAACAATACTAAGAATGTATGACCAGAAGGTTGAGATCAGCTGTCCCGATAGAAACTCATGATGCTTTGCCCAACTTCCAGACCCAAGTCAGTTCTCAGATCCAGAATCCAATGATTGAAAGAGAGGAGACAGACAAACTGGGGACGATCTGAGCATACAAATAATAATAGCAAGGGTACAACACTAAATAAAGAAAACTCCACGGGGGCCACAATGAGATACATAAATAAGGGAAAAGGGAAAGTTGTTTCTTACAGCAGAAAGCCAATAGAAGGAATAATGAAATCAGAAACCACCATTCAACAAGCACCTTGACTCAGGCAAGAATAACCAATGAGAGCTAAAATAGTGCATGAAAATTTGGTAAGAAATAGAAGATAATATTCACATATTCTCAACTATCACCCCCATGAGATATTTATTAATCACAGAATATAAAATAGTAATAGTAACCTGGCAGGTACCATTTTAGCCAAATCATCAAACTTAACATCACCAGGATGTTCAGTGGTAGTTCTGTCAAAAATATGTAACTTGAATCTGATCGTGAGGCAAACAAACCCACACTGAAGGACACTCTACAGCATAATCGGGCTGTACTCTTCAAAATGTCAATTTCATAAAAATACAAAGATAGACTTGGGAACAGTTACAGATCAGTGGAGACCAAAGAAATATGACAACAGAAAGCAATGCATAACTGTGGATATTCTTTTACTATAAAGGATGTTATTGAGACAATTGGTAAAATCTGAGTAAGGTCTATAGTTTAGGCAATAGTATAATATCAATGTTCATTTTTGGATTTTGATTATTACACTTTGGCTATTTAAGAGAATTCCTTGTTTTTAGAAAATATACACTGAAGAGTTTAGAAATAAAGGAGAATCATGCTACAAATTACTCTTAAACAGTTCAGAAAAAAGTATGCATATGTGTGTATATACATACTACACACACACGTCCAGCCATCAATCCATTCATCCACAGAGAAAAAGATATAGCAAATGTAGTAAGATGTTAACATGTGGGGGATCTGGGTAAAAGATATCCAGGAATTTTTTTTTTACTATTCTTCCAACTTTTAAGTTTTAAATAATGTAAAGATTAAATATATAGAGAGAGAAAAGGAAGCTTCAATACCACAACAAGTGTATATAGCAGTGATTCTCAGAGTAGTACCTGCCTATGGTCATTTACTCCAATAACCATATATTGGAGGGAAGTCCAAGGTGACACTGATAACCAGAAAACCAAAGCACCACTCTGACCTCCTGTTAGAACAGAGGTAATACATTGATACCAGGTAATGCATGGATTTCTGAACCAATCCTACCCATCTCATACTGGGTCTACTGGGTCCATGGAGTGTCCTAGTGATCATCTCTCTAGTTTCTAAATGTATAAATGGAATGGACAAACTTCATCATTTATTAAACTCTTGCATTGGACATTGGTTCCTTAAACAGTAAAAGAACTGTAGTAGGGAAGGTCAAATGAGAGCCATGAAACTACCCTTACCTTTAGTCTAAATAATAAAACCCACATCACTGCCTAAGAGAATGAGAGAGATTAGGCCCACTCTTGGACTAGGATCACGCAGTGGCGATGGTACATATCCCCATTTATATTCCCACTTAATTCACTTATATTCTCTCAATTCTTAATTCACCTGGATGGCCCCTTATAAAACCCTGATGAATCAT
Source organism: Hippopotamus amphibius kiboko (assembly GCF_030028045.1). Classification (NCBI taxonomy): domain Eukaryota; kingdom Metazoa; phylum Chordata; class Mammalia; order Artiodactyla; family Hippopotamidae; genus Hippopotamus; species Hippopotamus amphibius. Next base: position 162,913,729 of record NC_080187.1, on the reverse strand, counting down.
GGTGGATAGCAATGGATTAGCAAAAACTTCATCAAGTAGTAGCCTCAACTGTGGTTACTGTGCCAAATGTGTATCTTTACTAGAGAAGATTAACAGAGGCTACAGAATGTGGTCCACAGCTCTGGATCTGGCTAATGCATTCTCTCCCATACCTATCAGGAGGGAAGATGAGAAGCAGGTTGCATTGACATGTGATGGACAATGATGTACATTCATGATCCTGTCCCAGATTATTTCTGTCACATCATAATCCCCAAAGCAACCAAGAACATTCAGACCCTCTGCAGAACATCACGTTGACCTACTATACCAATGATATCAAGTTATCAGGCATTCGCAATGTCTTTGTAAGAGCTCCACAGGGTGGGAAGTAAATCCTACAAAATTCAGAGTCCTCCTACCACAGTTTTTGGGTCCAATGCTCTGGAGCATTCCAGGATATTACCTCCAAAGTAAAGGGCAATTTATTATACTTCGTACCTCCTACCACTCAAAGAAAAAAACATAATGCTTAATAGGCCCCTTTGGACTTTGTGGGTAGTATCATTCATACTTGGGAATACCGCTCTGACTCACTTATCAAATGATTTTGAGGACTTTCACTTCCAAATTGGAGTAAGGAAGGAATCAGTGGCAGATTTCACCATAGTATAAGCAACCTGACACTTGGGCCATACTATTAAGGCAGATTCAATGGTACCAGAGGTAGAAAAAAATGTCTTGTGAAATTTCAGGCAAGCTCTGAGAGTCACAGCACAGATCACTAGACTTCTGCCCATATAGGGCGTAGAGGGAATTATACACCATTTGAGAAAGAGCTCCTGGCATGCTAGAGATGGAGCATCTTATCATGGGATAGCAAGCAACCATAGTAACCGTGTACTATAAATGCCTATCATAACACACATGGGCCCAGAAGCAATCCACCGTATGAATAAAGTGGTACATCTGGGATCAGGCTCAACAAAGTGCAGAGGTCACAAGTAAGCTGCAAGAACAGGTAGCCCAGGACTTCCTAGGTGGCACAGTGGGTAAGAATCCGCCTGCTAATGCAGCAGGCATGGGTTTGATCCCTGCCCCAGAAAGATACCACATGCCGTGGAGCAACTAAGCCCGTGCGCCATAACAAATGAGCCTGCGTTCTAGAGCCCGTGAGCCACAACTATTGAGCCCGTGTGCCGCAACTACTGAAGCCCACGCACCTAGAGCCCGTGCTCTACAAGAGAAGCCACGGCAATGAGAAGCCTGCGCACCACAATGAAGAGTAGCCCCCGCTTGCCACAACTAGAGAAAGCCCGTGTGCAGCAGTGAAGACCCAACACAGCCAATTAAATAAATATATTAATTAATTAATTAATTAAAAAAAAAAAGAACAGGTAGCCCAGATTCCCAGTTCACCCATCCCTATTGCACCGATGCTTTGCTCTTGGCTCACACCCGTGACCTTATGCGGGTATTCCCTATGATCTGCTGACAAACAAAAGGAAAACATGACCCTGCTATGGAAACTTGCCCTCAGCCCTGGGAAACTACCTTTCCCGGAAGGCTACAAATCCCACCTCCATGCTCATCCACATTGCCGAAGAATAAGAGGGTCTAAGATACAAAAGACAGCGTGGTTTACACTCCAGACCATTCTTATCATCCCCAGGGATGGACTACACTCCACCAGAAACTGCATTGCTTGTTGTGCCTCTTTCCCTAGCTTACCCCACTCCCCTGGCTCTTCTACAGGTTTTTCTCCTGAAAATCACTCCTTAAATAAAATAGATGCACCTGAAAAAAAAAAAAAAAAATAGATGCACCTGAACTCTTGTCTCAGGCTCTGCTTCTAGGGCAGTCAACCTAAGATATCTGTGATACTGAGATGACTCAAATTTGAAAATCTGTGGACAGAGGGAATTTTTGCTACCAATTTTTGCTCAGGTTTTACCCTAGTTAAGAAGTTAGCACTTCAACAGTCTCAGTTCGTGAATTCTCCCAGGGCTGGTACATATTTTTAATGAGCTTAAAAACGAAAGAAGCCAAAGATGAGGCTGAACTCAACTAACATGCCAGGATTGTCATGAAAGTCACATTCTCTTGTGTATCTGTGAGGTGACCGTCAGCAAAGGATTGGAGAATAGGGTGGGAAAGATCACATGCTCCCTCCATCCCAGCTTCTCCATCACTTTCCATCACTTCTAACCTGAAGCTCCAATGAGTGTGTTCATCTCCTTATATTCAAGAGTTTCTAATAATATGACAAAAGCAGGACTTCCTAGGTGGCACAGTGGTTAAGAATCCGCCTGCCATTGCAGGGGACGTGGGTTCCATCCCTGCTCCAGGAAGATTCCACATGCCATGGAGCAACTAAGCCCATGCACCACAACTACTGAGCCTGTGCTCTAGAGCCTGTGGGCCGCAACTACTGACCCCATGTGCCACAACTACTGAAGCCCACGTGCCTAGAGCCCATGCTCTGCAACAAGAGAAGCCACTGCAATGAGGAGTCTGTGCACCACAATGAAGAGTAGCCCCTGCTTGCTGCATCTAGAGAAAGCCCGTGTGCAGCAACAAAGACCCAACGCAGCCAATAAATAAATTCAAAAAAGAGCTCCCCCCCCAAAAAAACCCCACCTTCTTTAAAAAAAAAAAAAAAAGACAAAAGCAGCACTTTAGATCAATTTGGCAATAAACCAAAATGGACTGGGGCTGACGATGGTGCGGAAAAGGAAAGCTGTGGAGAGCCTATTACAGAGGTTGGATATGAGATGGTGAATCCCTACATTTTTATGGTGGCAACACAAATGCAAAGGAGGGAATAGAAATGAGATTTATTTTACCCTGAAGGTGCTCAGGCTCCACCATCCTGCGGACTCAACACTGAAGCAACGTTAGTACCCCAAATTCTCTGCATTCTCACTGCCACCTGCTGGTGTAAATCTCATCTTCCCCATTCATTCCTGGACCACCCAAAGGGCCCTCTTAGGTGCTCCCGTCCTTCTGCCCCAGCCTCCTCCTGAATGTTGGCTTCCTATACACCACAGGGGGATCCTGCCGCTGCCCTGTTGACCTGAGGCTCCCCGAGTGCTGACTGCCGTTCCCAAGACTTTACAACTCCTGAAGTGACAGAGTGCTCCTTGATTCCAGCTGCAATCACACCAGAGCCACCCTGTGCTGGAGGAGACGAACCTTCCCCGCACCCATTTATTCTTCATGAAGACTCACGGCATACAGAGCACCGATGAAGAATTTCTTTAGAGTAGGTGATAATGTTGATTACATGCCACCATCAGTTCACTGACCATTGCAAATGGGTATATGTTGACTAATCAACTAGATGGCACAGCCCCACAGGGAACGCTTTTCTGCATATTCAATAGTGTCTAGAGTGGTACAAATGCATACTGGTCACGCTGAAAAAACCCTGGTGGAGTGATTAACCGATAAAGATGTGGCAAGATTCCCAAGTCATTGCTTAAAGAAGAAACTCCTTCATTCTATACGTGATAGGAGTGGCTGTAAGTGAAAGTGGAATCTATTAATTTCACCATACAATCATCTATTATTGGGGGCAATAGTGTGCTGGCACCCAAGACCTCGACAGAGTTCAACTAGAAATAAAAACTGCCTGAGACAGATGTTTGACACAACAGAATGACCCTTGGACCTGCAAGATTATACACTACGGTTAGATATTTACAATCTAACCTGAAAATGAAACCAAGTCCTCCTAAAACTGAGTTCCTCTGCTGAATTTATGATTAACCTCTCTATCCAAAATGTTATTCCTCTTCTTGTCCAACACCTCTTCTCCTCGAGATTGAGGAGTGTCAACGAAGAGAGGGTATTGTTACCAAGCAGGACCCTGTGAGGACTTCCCAGGACAGATCCCTCCCTCATATCCTCTGCATTAGCTCCTCTCTAGAGTACTCCTAGATATCTGATGCACATTTCCTAAATTGCTTTACAGATGCTAAAACTCCCACCAAAAGGGAGACTAACTACTTGACCCTGAGCAGGCAGCCCCCAGGCCTACTGGAGCCTAAGGATTGATAATGTCACCCCTGTGACACCACCCTGTTACCTCACCATCAACCAGAGAATTGTGTACTAGCTGATCACACACCCTTCCATCCACCTCCCTCAGCTGGCCTCCAAAAATGCTTTCCTTAAACCCACTGGGGAGTTGGGGCTTTTTGAGCACTAGCTGTCCCAGATTACTTATGCGGTGCCTTACAGTAAATGCTGTGCTTTCCTTCACCACAGTCCAGTGTCAGTAGATTGGCTTTACTGTGTGTCCGAGTGGACCCGAGTTAGGTTTGATAACAAAAATAATCCATCACGAGAGAGTAGGCCACGGGAAACAGAAAAGGGAAAGTTGCAGAGATGAATGTTGGCAGCAGCTACTCCCAGCCCACAGACACCAGGAAAAGGTTCCCCAAATCATGTTTTAAAACAAAACAGAAAGAAAATGTCTATGTGCACACACAAGCCCAAAGAGGGAAGTTAATGGAAACAACACTATTTTTTTCAGACGCTGGTCCAGTAGCTCAGATGGTGACAGCACATTGCTGAACGGTAACAACACTATCAGATTGCATCACTTTGATATGGTGACTTATAATAGGAAATTTCTATTTTGTCTTCCTCTTGTTCCTGGAACAGAGCTCCTAAAACCCTTGGAATTTTCAGTGGGGAGAGCAGTAAAGGTAGCTGTTGTTACGGTAACGAGCACCTAAGGATGAGGGCTGGTTGCCCGTAGAACCAACTATGGGATTAGAGGGTTGAACTGGTAGTCCTACTGCCCTCACCCCCACCCCCACCAGCTTCCTGGGAGGAGAGGGGCTAGAGATGAAGTGAATCATCAATAGCCAATGATTCAATCTCTGTGCCTATCTAATGAAGCCTCCATAAAAACCCAATTGGAGAGAGTTCAGAGAGCTTCTCGGGTGGGCACACACATGGAGATGCTGGGAGAGAGAAGGAAAGCTCAGCACTCCTTTCCCCACACCTTGCCCTGTGCATCTCCTCCATCTGGCTGTTTCTGAGTTATATCTTTTTCTAAAAAACCAGTAATCTCGTAAGTAAACTGTTTCTCTTCCTGAACTATTCAAGTCAATTAATCCGACCCAAGGAGATGGATGTTGGAACTTCCCATCTATAGCTGATGGGTCAGGAGCCCGTGACAACCCAGACCTGCGACTGGTGACTGAATTGGGGGATGAGGGAGAGAGTCTTGTAAGACTGACCTCCTAACCTGTGGGATCTGATGCTACCTCCAAGTAGATAGCATCAGAGTTAAGTTGTAAGACACCCAGCTGGTATCAGAGAATTGCTTGGTGATGTGTTTAAAACACAAACACATTAGAATTGATGTCAGAATCATAGTGATGATGAGACCAAGTAGGACTGTGTGGCCCTCCTGGGTCCAAAGACTTTCTGTGTCCCATGTTTCTTGTTTGTAGGAAATAGGCTTCACTCAGCCTCTGTGACCTTCCCTGAGTTCCAAAGGACAAGTTCAAACTGTTGCTAATCAGGGAAGGGAGGAGATCCAGAGACAAGGGAGGAGCAGTCAAGAAACAACAGTGCACCTTGGGGCAGGGTCATGGTTCCCCCTCAAGGAATATACATAACAATATCTTTGAGCTCTTCGGCAGAACTAAGGCCCCCACCCAGGTGGAGGGTGGCAACTTCCAGCTGAGCACAAGATTCCTGGAACTCTGCACTGTTACCTCACCACCAACCAATCAGAAGAAAGTCACACACCCTGCAGTCCTCACCCCAAATTTTGCCTATGAAAACTCTTCTTAGAAAATTGTTGGGGACTTCCCTGGTGGTGCAGTGGATAAGAATCCACCTGCCAATGCTGGAGACACGGGTTCAAGCCTTGGTCCAGGAAGATCCCACATGCTGTGGAGCAACTAAGCCCGTGCACCACAACTACTGAGCCTGTGCTCTAGAGCCCAGGAGCCACAACTACTGAGCTCATGTGCCACAACTACTGAAGCCCACACACCTAGTGCCTTGCTCCACAACGAGAGAAGCCACAGCACCAAGAAGCCTGTGCACCAAAGAGTAGCCCCTGCTCACTGCAACTAGAGAAATCCCACACACAGCAACAAAAACCCAATGCAGCCATAATAAATACATAAATACATACATACATACATACATAAGTTTATTAAAAGAAGAAGAAAGAAAAGAAAACCGTTGGGAAGTTTGAGGTTTTTGAGGTCTCCTTTCTCCTTGCTTGGCCCTGCAATAAACCTTTCTGCTCCAAACTCCAATGATGTTTTGGTTTATTCGGCCTCACTGTCAGGTACACAAACTTTGCTCAATAACAATGATCAGAATTGGGATCAGATTCAGAATCGTAAGCACTCACTTATGCAACTGCTATTAAGTGACTACTTTATAAACGTTACTCAGGCAGCTTCTTTGTTTCCCCAAAGGTATATACAAAACCAAGCAAAATAGAACATGCTCACTGATAGTTACAAAGGCAGTTTGGGACAAATTCCTTGAAACTTATAGCATAATATGATGGGAAATTAAGACAAAGGATAAAATTGAAGTTGCGCTGAATTTTGTCTCAGATAAGGTTTTGGTTGGTAAAAGGACAGGAGAGTCAAGGTTTTCCCTCCTAAACCAGCTATATCTGTTTTTCAGATATACTGTAGTCGCTAGATCAAGAGTATGTAAAACCGAACCCATCATCACTACAGGACTGACCATTCAAAGAGACGTATCCAGCTGATGGTGGACTAATGATACCACTGTGAAACAAAAAAGTCATACAAAAGAAAGCAAACTAAAAAATGTGGGAATAAAAGCTCAGAGCTGTGCAAGACAAAGTCTGACAGCAAATTGACTCCTTCCACTGGTAGAGCACCAAACCCTGCACGGAGCCACCTTGGAAGTCCTTCGACTGAAGGGGAAGGCATTCAAGGCGGGAGGTTCGTACAGGCAGTTAAATGCAGAGGTTGTGCTCCCTTGATTTTGCAGCCTTAGAAAACCGGGCCATTCCATCACTACTAACAATGTAGGCAGAGGAGCAAAGACAAGAACGCTTTGCTTTTGAAGATAAATCCCCACAGGAAAGCTCCTTTGCTCTGTGTGGGTAGAAACAGACAAAGAGTTGCAAGAAAACGGTCACTTTAATCTCCTTGCTGCCTAGCAACTTTCATAGGTAGAGTGTAGAGACGGAAAATTCTCATGGAAGCCCAAGAATAAGCAGGCATAGTGCCGTATGAGTTTTAATAACACTACCTCTGTGAGGTTAAGTACCACAACCTCTTAAGAGCTGCCTCCAACCAAGAAGGTCTGGAGAGTGTTCTTATCACTTCATGTCTCTTCGTGTAGAGTCGTATTTCCAGTTAGTTCTTGGGGCTTTCTGCATGGGCTGCCAGGAGGAAGAGGAAAGTTGTTGTATTATTTGAAGCCAAAGGAATACTGTGATTTAAAAATAAGCAAGAGCAAGCTTAACAGCATCCGTTTCCACCACCTTCTCACTCCAGCATCTCGACAGGACAGTCTCTGTCTCTGCTGGTGCCAATCCAATGACAGGGGGTACATCTGGCTGTGCATCACAGGCACCTCCAGTTCCCAGAGAGAGTTTCCTCATCTTAAGCCAAAATTTGACTGTCAGGGATTCTGAGAAAACAGTAATAAGACAAAGGAGAGGAAAAGGGACAACTGGATAGAAAAATATTTCACTGAGCAGAAATGAGAAGAATTCACTAACTACTTAACTTCAGAGCAGTACTTAAGAAAAAAAAAAAAAGAGTGGAGTGCAGCCTAAATCAAAATATATGCATCTGGAGATAGTGTGGAGAATTTCTGATTTTCAGATCAGTATACTTGACACTGAGCAGGACTCTATGGGTCCTTTCCATGCTCCCCATTCCTTGTTTGTAAGGAACACACTGCAGCCTCCAGGACCTTCCCTGAGTTCCAAAGGGGAGATTCAAATAGCTGCTAATCTGAGAAGGAAGGCGATGCAGAGACAAGGGAGGAGTAGCCAAGAAACAATAGTGCAGCCTTGGGGGCAGGGTCCTGGTTCCCCCTCAAGGGATGCACATAACAATGTCTTTGAGCTCTTTACAGAACTAAACCCCCCAAGGAATGGGGCTAGCATTCTTCATTCCAGAGAAGACCACCTGCGGCCAGCCGGATTAAAGGAACCAGAGAAGCCCATCAAGAGATTACCTGAGACCAGATTAAAGGAGTGCAGGCCCTGCACACACCCTAATCTTATCAGCAACTCAGCCCTTGAAGCATTGCTATAAAAACCTCTGCCACCAAATTCTCCCAGGTGGGGACACATAGTTATCAGGGGGCAGGAGCCTGCTATGTCCCCTTTTGCCTGGCAAAGCAATAAAGCTATTCTTTTCTAGTTCACCCAAAACTCTGTCTCTGAGATTCAATTTGCCACCAGTGCATAGAGACCAAGTTTTTGGCATCAGACTAAAAAGTACAAAAAATTATTTAACAAATATGGTTTAATAGACATCTATAGGAACACAAATAACTTTGTATTCTTTAGAAAATAGAAATTCTCAGAGACTTCTGGGATAAAATTTGTTCAGGCATTAGATTATTAAAATACTTTTAAGATTTACAATATGCAATAAAAACTGAAAATAAGTAAAACAAATAACATATATATACATACACACACACACTAACAACTTGAAAATTTTAACAAATAACAGATTTTCAAGCAAAAAGCCCCTAGAATTAGAGGCTATTCAGAAATAATGAAAAAAATTACTAAGCATAAGCATTTAATTGTAATTCGTGTATCAAACACTAACCACTCTATACTTAATCTTCATAATAATACTAAGAGGTAGATGCCCTGATCTCCATTTTTCAGGTGAGGAAACTGAGGCATATAGAGGTCAAAAAGCTGGCCTAAGACTATATATATAGATAGTAAGTGGCAGAAGCAGAATTTGAACCCAGGTAGCCTGGTTCTAGAGCATACATCCTTAACCACTACACTGTGTAATTTCATATAAAAACCCATGGGAGTGGCCAAAATCATAAAGAGGAAAATCCATACCCTTAATAACTTTTTATATTTAAAAAAATAGGTTAGTTAACACAAGATTCCAACATGGTGGCACACTTTACTAACTACACCTGTTGCTTCCCCCTGCACTAAAAACTAGGGCACGGAGTGGGGAGGAGGAAAAAAAATGGAAATGGTGTTACCCTGGCCAAGGATTTACCAGTGTCTATGTGGATGATGTTTAGGTAAGACATGCAGACCCATGTATATACACTGACAAGTTAAGGACCGGTGTGAATCATGGCTCTGACTAGCAATGCCACAAGTATTACAGCGTCTGTGTACACTGAGTTAAAGTTAGTTCTGTGCATACTGAGTCAAAAGTGAGTTCTAAGTGATTACATCTCTAATGACTTTGATTACAGTAACTTGCTAAATTGCTATAAATGGGGGCCTCCAGGACAAAGTGTTCAAGAGCCCAAGCTGTGGTGTCAGATCTTGGCTTGAGGCTATGACTTGGCCACCTAATAGCTTTATGACCTTGGTGAAGTTATTTAACCTCATTTTCCTCTTACATAAAGTGGGAAAACAATAGCCACCACCAACTCGACCATTTCCTGGGGTTGTTGTAAGAACTAACTATAAAGCACTTGATATTGTGCCTGGCACAGAATGGTTTCATTCTCTCATTTTATATGCATTCTATACACACAGCAGTGGAAAATAAGAAATGGTTATTCGCAGACCAAAAACTGACAAATACCCACCTTCCAAAAGTTAAAGTAGCCAGAAATACTTTGTCAGAAGAAATCATAAGACTTCAGATTCTCTGTAATAATGGGCTAGGATATTTGGAAAAGCCCTCTTGAAAACAAAATGAATACACACACAAAAACCACTAAGGGAATTCCCTGGCGGTCCAGTGGTTAGGACTAGGCACTTTCACTGCCAGCCCAGGTTCGATCCCTGGTCAGGGAACTAGGATCCCACAAGTCACACAGCACAGCCAAAAAAAACCCAAAAATAAACAAAGAAACAAACACTAAAATCTCTGGGTAAAATGTTAAAAAATAAAAGAAAAGCAGACGTCTTTCTTAAAAGTAAGAGGAGCTAACACCATAGTTAGAAATAACCAGAACAAAAGGAAATCCAGAGATAAATGAATAAATGAGCACAGAAGCCACTTTTGTCCTAAAGGGATCTGTTTCTTCCACTAGACTTGAACGTGCCTGTGAATGACTTTTGGCTGCAAATGTGACACAAATCAAAGTTCAGACTCACACCAGGTGGGATGTCTAGTGGGAGACTCTCCCCCCAATAAGCCTGGGGCCCAAAGGTGAAGATGAACCAAAGGAATCCAGGTCTTCTGTGAGATCTTGCATCCTAAATGGACCCAGAGCTGAAGCCTTGAACTAAGATTAGGGTGGTCCTGGATTAGAATCGCTCTCCTGTGCCAAGCAGAAGCAAACTCAAATGCACTCTGGAGAACTGTTGCTGTGTTCTAGTTCTCCACTTCTTCCTAGAGATAGTTTCAAGTACAGAAGTCCAGAATCAATGATGAAGATGCACGCTAAAGATGTTATCATGAGGGAGAAAAGCAGAATCAGGCATGTGTGCGTGTGCACACACAGATCCACAAGAGATTCAGACCGATGATAAAAGCATCGTGCTTATTATGTTTAGTGAAATATATAAGATACGCTCCATCTGCAGGGTAGAGGAGACTTTTACCAAGTGATCTTGCAAATGAGAGAACCAAATAGAACTTCCAGAATTTAAAAATGTGATAACCAAAGTTAAGAACTCAGTGGATAAGTTAATAGCAGACCAGGCACATTCACGAATAGGGATAAAAATCAAAAGACATTATCCAGAATGTAGCCCGGAAAGACAAACAGAAAATGCAGAAGAGCTGGTAAGAAATAAGAGGTACAGATGTAAGATCAAGGGTATTCAACAGGGATCCCCAAGGAAGAAGAAAATGGGACAGAGAACACATTTGAGGAGATGATGGTTGAGAATTTTCCAAAGCAATCCAGATTCAAGAAGTTCAATGATTAACAATCGGAATAAATAAAAATAAGTCCACACTTACACATATCACAGTAAAACTGCTAATAATCAAAGACAAGGAAGATACTCTTATGAAGTCCAAGAAAAAGCAACAGATTTTCTTAAAAGGAATGTTGAGCTAACACTAACAAGACAGAAAACAGTACAACAATCTTTTCTTTTTGTATGTTGAAGACTGTTGTTAACCTAGAATCCCATTTCCAGTGAAAATATTTCTAGAATGAAGGTGAAAGAAAGACACTTTTAGAAAACAAAAACAGAAATCATCACCCAGATAAAGGAAAATCTAACAGATACTCTTTAGGTAGTAAATATGACCCAAACTGAAGGGCAGAGATGTGAGAAGGATTTGTGCATTCATCTAAATAAACACTGAAGGCATAAACTAGGTTATGCAGGTTTTAAATATAGAAAGGTCATTGCATCTTCCAGAAGTGATAGTTACCAATTAACTTTAAACTTTGATACATGCTGTAATTTTTAGGATAACATCTAAAAGGAATAGAGGGAGAGAATCAAGATGGCGGAGTAGGAAGATGGGCGCTCACTCCCTCTTGCAAGAGCACTGGAATTACAACTAACTGCTGAACAACCATCAACAGAAAGACACTGGAACTCACCCAAAAAAACCACCCCATATCCAGAGACAAAGGAGAAGCCACCATGAGACAGTAGGAGGGGCGCAATCGCATAAAAATCAAATCCCATAAATGCTGGGTGGGTGACTCACAAGCTGGAGAACAGTTATACCTCAGAAGTCCTGAGGATTCTGAGCCCCATGTCAGGCTTCCTAACCTGGCGGTCCAGCAATGGGAGGAGGAATCCCCCAAAAAATCAGACTTTGAAAGCCAGTGGAATTTGATTGCAGGACCTCCACAGGACTGGGGGAAATGGAGACTCCACTCTTGGAGGGCACACAAAAAACTGTGCTCACCAGGACCCAGGGGGAAGGAGCAATGACCCCACAGGAGACTGAACCAGACCTACCTGCTGGTGTTGGATGGTTGCCTGCAGAGGTGGGGGGTACCTGTGGCTCACCAAGGAGACAGGGGCACTGGCAGCAGGGGTTCTGAGAAGTGCTCATTAGCGTGAGCCCTTCCAGAGTCCACCATTAGCTCCACCAAAGAGCCTGTAAGCTCCAGGGCTGGGTCGCCTCAGGCCAAACGACCACCAAGGTGGGAACACAGCCCCACCCATTGGCAGACAAGCAGATTAAAGTGTCACTGAGGTCCACCCACCAAATCCGATTAAAGTTTTACTGAGCTCCACCCACTCAGCTCAACCCACCATCAGTTCCTCCCATCAGGAAGCACCCATGAGCCTCCTAGATAGCTTCCTCCACAGGAGGGCAGAGAGCAGAATCAAGCAGCATCAGCAGTATTTCATCTTGTGGAACTGAAAATCACAGCCACAGAAAGACAGAGAAAATGAAAAGGCAAAAAAGACTTTGTACCAGATGAAGGGACAAGATAAAACACCAGAAAAACAACTAAATGAAGAGGAGATAGGCACTCTTCCAGAAAAAGAATTCAGAATAATGTTGGTGAAGATGATCCAGGACTTTGAAAAAAGATTGGATGCAAAGATCGAAAAGTTGCAAGAAAAGTTTACCAAAGACTTAGAAGAATTAAAGAACAAACAAACAGAGATAAGCGAGACAATAACTGAAATGAAAAATACACTAGAAGGAACCAATAGCAGATTAACTGAGGCAGAAGGATGAATAAGTGACCTGGAAGACAGAATGGTGATCATCACTGATGTGGAAAAGAATAAAGTTAAAAGAATGAAAAGAACTGAAGACAGCCTAAGAGACCTCTGGGACAATGTTAAACGCACCAACTTTTGCATTATAGGGGTCCCAGAAGGAGAAGAGAGAGAGAAAGGACCTGAGAAAATATTGGAAGAGATTCTAGTTGAAAACTTCCCTAACATGGGAAAGGAAATATCTTCCCAAGTCCAGGAAGTGCAGAGAGTCCCAGGCAGGATAAATCCAAGGAGAAACATGCCAAGACATATAGTAGTCAAACTGACAAAAATTAAAGCCAAAGAAATGTTATTAAAAGCAACAAGGGAAAAATGACAAAAAACATACAAGGGAACTCCCATCAAGTTAACAGCTGATTTCTCAGCAGAAACTCTACAAGCCAAAAGGGAATGGCATGATATATTTAAAGTGATGACTGAGAAGAACCTACAACCAAGAATACTCTACCCAACAAGGATCTCATTCAGATTTGATGGAGAAATCAAAAGCTTTACAGACAAGCGACAGCTAAGAGAATTCAGCACCACCAAACCAGCCCTACAACAAATGCTAAAGGAACTTCTCTAAGCAGGAAACATAAGAGAAGAAAAGGACCTACAGAAACAAACCCAAAACAATTAAGAAAATGGTAATAGGAACATATATATCAATAATCACCTTGAATGTAAATGGACTAAATGCCCCAACCAAAAGACATAGACTGGCTGAATGGATACAAAAACAAGACCCATATATATGCTGTCTACAAGAGACCCACTTCAGACCTAGGGACACATACAGATGGAAAGTAAGGGGATGGAAAAAGATATTCCATGCAAATGAAAATCAAAAGAAAACTGGAGTAGCGATACTCATATCAGATAAAATAGACTTTAAAATAAAAAATGTTACAAGAGACAAGAAAAGACACTACATAAAGATCGAGGGATCAATCCAAGAAGAGGAGCACCTCAATACGTAAGGCACCTCAATATGTAAGGCAAATGCTAACAACTAGGAAAGAGGAAATCGACAGTAACACAATCATAGTGGGGGACTTTAACACCCCACTTACACCAATGGACAGATCATCCACACAGAAAATTAATAAGGAAACCCAAGCTTTAAATGACACAATAAATCAGCTGGATTTAATAGATATCTATAGGACATTACATCCAAAAACAGCAGATTACACATTCTTCTCAAGTGCACATGGAACATTCTCCAGGATAGATCACATTTTGGGTCATAAATCAAGCCTTGGTAAATTCAAGAAAATTGAAACTGTATCAAGCATCTTTTCTGACCACAACACTATGAGATTAGAAGTCAATTACAGGAAAAAAACTGTAAAAAACACAAACACATGGAGACTAAACAATACGCTACTAAATACCCAACAGATCACTGAAGAAATCAAAGAGGAAACCAAAAATACGTAGAGACAAATGACAATGAAAACACAATGATCCAAAACCTATGGGATGCAGCAAAGGCAGTTCTAAGAGGAAATTGTATAGCAATACAATCCTACTTCAAGAAACAAGAAAAATCCCAAATAAACAATCTAACTTTACACCTAAAGAAACTAGAGAAAGAAGAGCAAACAAAACCCAAAGTGAGTAGACAGAGAGAAATCATAAAGATCAGAGCAGAAATAAATGAAATAGAGACAAAGAAAATAGCAAAAATCAATAAAACTAAAAGCTGGTTCTTTGAGAAGATAAATAAAATTGATAAACCTCTAGCAAGGGCTTCCTAGGTGGCGCAGTGGTTGGGAATCTGCCTGCCAATGCAGAGGTCACGGGTTCGATCCCATCCCCAGGAGGATCCCACATACCGTGGAGCAACTAAGCCCGTGTGCCAAAAAAAAAAAAAAAAAAAAAGATCAAAACAGTAAAGCATAACAAAATTATAAAAAAAAAAAAAAAAAAAAACCTCTAGCAAGACTCATCAAGAAAAAGAGGGAGGGACTCAAATCAACATAATTAGAAATGAAACAGGAGAAGTTACAACGGACACTGCAGAAATAAAAAGCACCATAAGAGATTACTACAAGCAACTATATGCCAATAAAATGGACAACCTGGATGACATGGACAGATTCTTAGAAAGGTATAAACTTCCCAGACTGAATAAGGAAGACATAGAAAACATGAACAGGCAAATCACAAGTAATGAAATTGAAACTGTGATTAAAAATCTCCCAACAAACAAAAGTCCAGGACCAGATGGATTCACAAGTGAATTTTATCAAACGTTTAGAGAAGAGCTAACACCCATCCTTCTCCAACTCTTCCATAAAACTGCAGAGGAAGGAACACTCCCAAACTCATTTTATGAAGCCACCATCACCCTGATACCAAAACCAGACAAAGATACTACAAAAAAAGAAAACTACAGACCAATATCACTGATGAATTTAGATGCAAAAATCCTCAACAAAATACTAGCCAACAGAATCCAGGAACACATTAAAAGGATCATACAACATGATCAAGTGGGGTTTATCCCTGGAATGCAAGGATTCTTCAATATACGCAAATCAATCAATGTGATACACCACATTAACAAATTGAAGGATAAAAACCACACGATCATCTCAATAGATGCAGAAAAAGCTTTTGACAAAATTCAACACCCACTTATGATAAACATTCTTCAGAAGGTGGGCATAGAGGGAACCTACCTCAACATGATATAGGCTATATATGACAAACCCACAGCAAACATCATTCTCCATGGTGAAACACTGGAAGCATTCCCTCTAAGGTCAGGAACAAGACAAGGCTGTCCACTCTCACCACTACTATTCAACATAGTTTTGGAAGTCCTTGCCACAGCAATCAGAGAAGAAAAAGAAATAAAAGGAATCCAAATTGGAAAAGAACAAGTAAAACTGTCACTGTTTGCAGATGACATGATACTATACATAGAAAATCCTAAAGATGCCACCAGAAAACTACTGGAGCTAATCAATGAATTTAGTAAAGTTACAGGATACAAAATTAACACACAGAAATCTCTTGCATTTTTATATACCAACAATGAAAGATCAGAAAGAGAAATTAAGGAAACAATCCCATTCACCATTGCAGCAACAAAAATAAAATACCTAGGAATAAACCTAACCAAGGAGGTAAAAGACCTGTACTCATAAAACTATAAGACACTAATGAAAGAAATCAAAGACGACACAAACAGATGGAGGGACATACCATGTTCTTGGATTGGAAGAATCTACATGGTGAAAATGACTATCTTACTGAAAGCAATTTACAGATTCAATGCAATCCTGATCAAATTACCAATGGCATTTTTCACAGAACTAGAACAAGAAATTTTGCAATTTGTATGGAAGCGCAAAAGACCTCGAATAGCCAAAGCAATCTTGAGAAGGAAAGACGGAGTTGGTGGAATCAGGCTTCCTGACTTCAGGCTATACTACAAGGCTACAGTGATCAAGACAGTATGGTACTGGCACAAACACAGAAATATAGATCAATGGAACAGGATAGAAAGCCCAGAGATAAACTACAGTCAACTAATCTATGACAAAGGAGGCAAGGATATACAATGGAGAAAAGGCAGCCTCTTCAATAAGTGGTGCTGGGAAAACTGGACAGCTGTATGTAAAAGAATGAAATTAGAACACTCCCTAACACCATACACAAAAATAAACTCAAAATGGATTAAAGACCTAAATGTAAGGCCAGACACTATAAAACTCCTAGAGGAAAGCATAGGAAGAACACTCTTCGACATAAATAACAGCAAGATCTTTTTTGATCCACCCCCTAGAATGGAAATAAAAACAAAAATAAATAAGTGGGACCTAATGAAACTTCAAAGCTGCTGCACAGTGAAGGAAACTATACGCAACACAAAAAGAAAACCCTCAGAATGGGAGAAAATATTTGCAAACGAATCAACAGACAAAGGATTAATCTCCAAAATATATAAACAGTTCATCCAGCTCAATATCAAAAAAAACAAACAACACAATCAAAAAATGGGCAGAAGACCTAAATAGGCATTTCTCCAAAGAAGACATTTCTCCAAGAGGCACATGAAAAGCTGCTCAACATCACTAAGTATTAGAGAAATGCAAATCAAAACAACAATGAGGTATCACCTCACACCGGTTAGAATGGGCAACATCAGAAAATCTACAAACAGTAAACGCTGGAGAGGGTGTGGAGAAAAAGGAAGGCTCTTGCACTGCTGGTGGGAATGTAAATTGATACAGCCACTATGGAAAACAGTATGGAGGTTCCTTGCAAAACTAAAAATAGAACTACCATATGACCCAGCAATCCCACTACTGGGCATATACCCGGAGAACACCATAATTCAAAAAGATACATGTACCACAGTGTTCACTGCAGCACTATTTGCAATAGCCAGGACATGGAAGCAACCTAAATGTCCATCAACAGATGAATGGATAAAGAAGATGTGGTACATATATACAATGGAATATTACTCAGCTGTAAAAAGCAATGAAACTGGGACATTTTTAGAGACATGGATGGACCTAGAGACTGTCATAAAGAGTGAAGTGAGTCAGAAAGGGAAAAACAAATATTGTATATTAACACATATATGTGGACTATAGAAAAATGGTACAAATCAACCTGTTTGCAAGGCAGAAATAGAGACACAGATGTAGAGAACAAACATATGGACACCAAGTGGGGAAAGCGGGGAGGGTTGGGGGGGAACGAATTGGGAGATTGGGATACCAAATTGTACACTCTAAATATATGCAGTTTATTGTAAAAAAATAAAAAAAAAAGTTAAAAAAAAGGAATAGAAAAAGAATGTGTAACGTCTAAGCTAGTAGAGGAAAAACGGAATTATAAAATAGTTTAAGAAATGCATGAAAGAAATGAGTGCAACAAAATAGGGTAAGTACAAAGCACAAAATAAGAGGTGAGATTTAAGCCCATATGAAACAATTAAATTCGCATTTAATTGAATTGAAACACATACAAAAGAATAAAGCAAATTCCTATGGGCTGTCATAGGGTGATTTTTCAGGATATATCCTTAAGCGAAAAAGCGAGGTGTAAAACTTATATGTCACCTTTTGTGTAAGAAAGAAAAATAGGAATACACACATTTATTTTTGCAAATTAAACAAAAAGGACAAATGAGAAATAAAATCAGTGACCTGCTGCAGTGTGGAGGTTGGTATCCACAGGGTGGAAGGGATAGAGAAGGGAATGAGACGTTTAAATAGACCGTTTCACAGAATTTTGACTTTTGAACCATGTTAACTTTTTATACATTCAAAAAATAAATTGAAACAAGAATGGGGAGAACTCTAACATTGAATTCAGATAGAAACAAAACCATACATCACATTGATACATAATTACCCAGGAGGGAGAAAATAATTTCTGAACACAGTGCTCTGACAAGACTCCTTCAATGGAATATCGTTCAGTCTTAGGACAGTAAGAAGTCTTAAACTTGATAAAAGAAGTTTGCTGTTGACAAAGCAATTATGAAATATTGTGAGTTTACTGCAGGACTGAGCAAATATACTGTTGGGAACCCAGGTTCTTATTGTGGAAGGAGAGGGGTACAAATATCCGATGTGGGCAGGACAGAAAAAAACTCTGTGGTGTTAAGATGAAATCGGAGGCATCGTCAGTATAAGCTTGAGATTTCTTAGCTCCTCCCACAGGCAGGGCCTGGAAGCAATCACGTCTCTGTACCAAGGAGCACACCTAGGAGCCGGATCTCAGTTTTGAAAACTATTACCCAGTGCAAAGGCACAGCAGGACGTCTTGGAGAAACACCTGCTTTCAGGACAGAGATCAGGCAAGAATAATAAAAAGGAAGCCTGGAAGATCTACCAAAGAATTAAGGGCTCAAAATTGATGGGAACGAACAAAAAGACACGGGATCCCATGACTCAGGAGCTTATAGGAGCTCACAATGGCCAAATCTTGGAGCATTTAAACTGCAAAACAAATAGTGACAGGAATAATTATAACACTAAATAAACAAAATAATTCATCAATCCACACTGATTCTAAAAATTTCCTCTAAAAGGGATAGGGCAAGAGAGGAGCAGAGGGATAGTTTTCCTTCGAGTAGGTGCCAACAGGTGCAGGAGGAATGACAGAAATCGAAAATCATTATTTTATGTTAGTAGAAGTCACCAATGGACGATAAAATGTGGGGTAAGAGATTGCTGGGGAGCAGAATGTGGAGAAACTTGACAGACACCCACCTCAACCAAGGGTTCAAACTTAGCACCGGTAATCATGAGACAAACTGCGCCGTGCACCTCTCACCCACCACCCTGAGAGGAACGTGGCATGGGGCACCCTTGACAAAAATGTGTACCCGGCCCTGATCGTGAAGAGGGAAAGAGTCAGACAGATGCAAATATGCAGAGGCATGTCATGCAAAATAACTGAGGCGGACCCTTTAAAAAGGAGAAAGAAAAAAAAGAAAAAAGAGAAAGGAGAAAGGAGAGAAGAAAAGGGAAAAGGAAAGAGAAAAAGCAAACAAAACCAAAAGCCTGGGGACCTGTTTTACCTACAGAGAAAACTAAATGTGGTTCATGGCCTTTAACTGGGTCCTGGATGGGAGAAAAATTTTTTAAGACTTTATTGGGACAACTGGGCATATCTGAATGTAGACTGTATGTTAAATGGTAATATTGTATCAATGTTGAATTTTGGAGAGGATAGTTATATTGTGGTAGGAGAATGTCCACGTTCTTAAGAGATAAAGGCTCAACTCTCACCCAGTTCAAAGAACGTGTATGTATGTATACATATATAAATACATACTTGTACAAATGAATTGTATACATGTGCATTTGTATATACACACATTCATAGCGAGTAGCAAAACATTCATAATTGGTGAATCAAATTGATGTTTATTATTGTGAGTTTTCTGTAGACTTGAAATTTTTAAAAATAAAAAGTTGGGGAAAATTTAACGAAGACATTCACCTAAAAGACAAATCCTGTTATACTAGGTAAAGAGAGGAAATCCAACTAGTATATGCAATGTATAAAAAACAACAACAACAATGAAAAAGCTACATTTAAACCCAAGGCTACTAAAAGATTGAAAATAAAGATTAAAAAAAGAAAGCTCAGGTGGCTCTATAAATATCAGACAAAACCAATTTTAAACAAAAAGCACTACCAGAAAGAGTTGTCTCATAATAATTTTTTTAAAGGTTCAATTCACAAAGTGATTAAAAAGTCCCCAAAATGTTTACGTCAAATAAGAGTGCTTCAATATATAAGCCAAAATACTACTACAAGAAGAAATAGAAAAATCTACATTCATAGTTAAAGATTTTAACCTAAATCTGTTACTGATAGACAAAGTGGCCAAAGTGGCATTCAAATGAGAGGAGAAAAAAAATCCAGACATGTAAGGACCCAAAGTATAGCAGCCACAAATACCTTCTGAAATAATAAAGGATATCTCTTGCTAAAGAAAAAAAAAAAAAAGAAGAAGAATCCAAAAGGAAGACATGGAATACAAAAAAAAATGGCAATCAAGAAAGAAATTAAAAAACAAAAACGAAAAAGAAATTCTCTAAAAATTCTTTATTACAGGGAAAAGTAATAACCCTAGAAATAATATCTGAGATTATCTTAATATGAGAGGTGGATGGAATAGAAGGAGGAAGTGAGAGCATGTGAACATTATTTTGTGCAAGAGGAAGCTATAGATTCTAGTTAACTCTAGAGCACAGAAAAAAATTAGATACACATCAAAAACTTAAGGTTAGCTAGTAGAAAAACAGTTTATTGTTTCTGAACCACTAGAGTAAAAAACAAGAACAAAAGTAAACAAACAAGAAATTGATCAAAAACAGGAAAGGAACAAAACAAACAAGAAAACAAGAAACATGGTAAAACATAACATGTCAATCCAACACGTGACAGTAACAGATGGCTTGTGTGAGGGGAAGCAAAGCTATGAGCTATTTACAAGAGATACTCCTAAAATAAATAAGAGCAAAAAATTGAACAAAGGGATGAAACAAACATCAGAAACTGCTAACTAAAAGAAAATGGGTAGTATGGTATTAATCTCTGACAAAATAGCATACAAGGCAACAATCACTAAGAGAAAACAATGAAGAATGTTTTTATTTTTTAAAAAAATTACAATCCATAGAAATCCTGAGTCCCAAACAGCTGTCCATTATCCCCAGAAGTTCAAGTACATAAAGCAAAAAGCCTTGTAAAAATGTAAGAAGAGGAAAATCCATAACCACAGTAGGTCTAACACCCTTAAAATCTACTCCTATATATTCTGCAGGTGTCTCCTCTAGATTAGCAAAGTCTTACAGTGTGTTTAGTGTGAAGGTTGTTTCTTCCCAGATGTTAGTATATCTCTATCCCTGGAGCACCCAGAGAATTGACCCTAGTTACAGGGCTAATGGTAACAAGGGTTGGTTGTGGTGGGTCTTGAGGAGAACAAGCATCCCCTTTCAAGGCATCTGCCCCAGAAGAAGTTAGCACGGGGTTTTTGAGCAAAGGAAGGCTAGTCTCTTCAGGTATCAGAGGACAAGATACTTCTACTGGCAAGGGAATCTTGGGGTGACTCGGGGTTCCAAGATTGTTAGTTTTATCAGAATCTAACCAGATGTTCCTATCGCAAGTTTCAGAATCCCATTCTTTCCCAGTCAATGCCCCAAACTTTAACATAAGAAACTTGGCATCACTGTATCACAGTTCAACAACCCACACAATTAAGTTCTGTATAATATGTCAGCAATTAGCAGCTCTGTGGCTCTAAGAAGGAATTCTTGTAAGGGCTTCATAGAAGCTCTGTGACATTCTGTAGTCAGACCATGACTTGAGCACCCTCAGGACAATCCACCCCACAATCACAGTCCTCGCTGTCATCATGACTGTGATTGAAAGTCGAGCCCAGCAAGTGCTTGGGATTCCAAGGCATATGCATCCACTGACATCGCATCACAATTAACCACAGGTGATAGATAGCCTGATTAACTGTGATGCCATTTCATTACCTGCATCCCATCTCCCATTGGCAAGGAGCTAAGTACTGCATTTAAGCCCAGACTAATCCCCAAATACCATTTGTGTATGTGGTTGGAGGGGGACATCTATCCACTGGGACCACTCATGGTATCAATTCTGTGACAGCTGGGGTCCAGGAAGAGATAGAAACAACATAGGAATTTGAACATTTGAAACCATATAGGGAGGGTTAACATGAAGAACTGCTTACAGGGAGTACACACGAATAAAGAAAGAAGATCCTAGGGGCTGAGGAAGAATAGCCAAGGAAAGAACAAACTTTCCCAGGCTGAGATTCAGATCTCCTTCCAGAGGACAAGACTGCAGCCCATTGGATGGTGGAGAAGCTCTAGAAGCCTCGGGCCAGAGCTGGTCCAAAGTGGGTGAGCTGAAACTGGCGGTCAGGTGTCACAAGCAGAGCACGTGGGTTGGAGACCTGCAATGCAACTTGCTGGAGGGCGAGCACTCCTCAGTGTCCTGCACGTGATGCGGGCAACCATGGGGCAAGCAGAATGAGGCATGCACTGAAAACTGCCAGGCGCCCCTTTCCTCCTGCAATGCCCCTCCAGCACCCCGTGCTGACAAATGTAGCATTGTTCCGGGTGGCAAATGGTCTGGCTCCACTATCAAGGCAGTGAAAGGCAGGATGGAGCCGAGAGGCAGTAAACTGGTAATCATCTAACTTAATGTGTGCGCATTGCACCCACTTTTCCTTCAACCACAGCTCCACAGCTGCGGGGGCTCTATACCCAGCACAGCGCCCTGGACCCCCATTCCCAACGGGGCTGAGCCGCAGGTGGTGCAGCCGGGGGTCTGCTGCCAGAGCTGTTACTCTTCATTACAGACACAGGAACCCAAGGATGGAGCCCAGGGGAAGGCCTGGAGCCCTGCCATCCACATTTCTCTGAATCTCCCTCTGGGCAGCATTGACTCTAACTCTCCCTTGACAGTGTGTTGACCACTCCAGTCCACATTGGGTCGTGTTGTCGTTCATTTTTGCCCATTTACCTAGTAGTAAATGAAGCAGCGCCTCCAGGTGGCTCTCTCAACATCCAAATTCAATAGAAATCTCCTTGTGCCTCCTGGAGGAAGCACTTGTCCTCTGGGCCCTAAAACCTCTCTGCTGGCAGAGCCCAGGTTCATAGGGATAGGCAACGCTTTTTAAGTGCATTATCATGGAATCATTAGAGGGAGTGAAGGCGGGGATACAGAGGAGGAAACTGAGGCACACAGAGGTTCGCTATCCTACAGAGGTTGCACGGTTAGAAACAACTGAATTGGAACTCAAACCCAAGCCTGACTCCAAAGTTCACGTTGTTTCCACTGCACCATGTTGCCTCCCGACTGTCTGCCAGGCTGCTGTGAAGTATTGGTGACAAATACAAGGTCAGAGTCCAACCCACCAGTGCTCTTGGCGTCCAAGAGAGTCACCTTCATCTTACAGACACGCAACACCCATGGTTGAGCTGAGGGGCTTACAGCATTCCCTGCCCACTTGTGCTGTTTTTTCACCCCCAAAGCAGCACCATTTTCCCAAGAATGTCAAAACGGAGTGGCTCACCTTTGTAGCTAGTCTCCTTCCCTGGTCTCAGAGCAGTACCTTTTCCAAGCTTGGAAACACGACAGCAAGAACTACTCAGGGGTCTGGACCTTGGCCAGGTGTATAACCACACTTCCTACCCTGTGGGCAGTGGACACTGAGTCTGGCTCAAGTGTGGTGACGGTGGTTTTGCAGGACTAAAAGGCAGAACTGGTGGCGAGTGGGGAGAAATCCAAGCTTCTGAGGGAGGATCAGCTGACCTTTAAGGACGCCTCCAAGCCCGTGCTTGGCTGTTTGTTCAGAAAAGCAGCAGCAGCTGTGAAGGAACTCAGCCCTTGCAGGTGGTTTAAGTTCACGAATGGCAGGGCAGCCTCTTGAAGCAGCCTCCAAATACCTCTTCATGGCTCCCTCACCTCTGCGAACACTAATGGAAGCAAGAGAAACACGTGGCTGGGATTTGGGGTAATAGTCCTGGGACCCACAGTAAATGCAGTCTTTTTTTTTTTTTTTTTTTTTAAGAAGCAGCTGGAAATAATCTAATAGGGAAAGAAATGACCGTGCTGTGGTTATTCTCCTTGAGGATGAAACTTCATAGTAATGTGACTTTCATTCGTCTAGGTCACCCCTAAGACCAGGCTCCACTGTGGGTATAGAGACATGATCTAATTCGTCCAGCGCTACGTGCTCGGGCAGGGCCAGCCGTCACTCATCCCCTGCTTCCCTCTTACCAGAGTCAAGTGAGCTGGGAGGCGGAGCCCACCTTGGGGACCGTTGTAAAATGAGAAGTACCTTCAGCTGCTGCCACGCGGCAGGACGCCGCTCCTGCCACCCTCCTCCAAGCTCCCCGAGCCCGGAGCCCGGCCTCCTCGCCTCCGCAGCCTGTGCCTTCCCCTGACTGAAACCTACACCCTGCGGCCCTGGCTCTCAGAGCCTGGATGTCAGACGGTGAATCTGATTCGTAAGTCAGTGCACGTGTGAAGAGGCCACTCAGCGGCCTTACCACCATTGTGGTATATTTTTAATAAAACATAGCTTTCACCTTTTGTTTAAGTGTCAATTGGGATTACTTCACTTGTTTTTCACAAAACCCAAAAGAGCCCACTTGGCCCTGTGTGATCTGGAGGGGCCTGCCCTGCCCACACGCCCTTCTGAGAGAAGCAGCCCTATAGGAAATGAGGGATTCTACCCCGTGCCCTCCATCCATAACCCTAGCGAACACCTGCCCCCAGGGCAGTCCGTCCACATTTGTGGTCTGGCCCCAAAAGATGGGCTGTGCAAATCATATTCTTTCCTTGGGAACTGGAAAACTGAAAGCAGCTGGAATGTTCCGTAAGTGGAAAGTCACATAGCAGGAAAGTTGAATAGCTAGGGTGTCAAGAAACTCTTCAGCTGAGAGAGAGACTGAGGGTTTCCTCACTCCTGGCTGCTCTTGTGGCTTCTATGCTAGTCCAGTGAGCCTTGCACTGTTCGTGGCCTGTCCTTGGACAACCATGACATTTCCTCTGGAATCCACACCACATCAGAGCACCACCTGGAGGAGGAGCACGGGGGCCCACAGTTAGCAGCTGACCTTGGGATAGAATGCCAGCCTCCAGACCAAACTGATGCCTCTGTCCTCAAAAGCAGGGGGCGTCCTGAAAATTCTTGACAGTTGTGTGGCCGAGGCTCCACTCATCAGAAGGGCGGCCTGCTCCTTCGGACGCCAGCAGGCATGTGCTGGTTGCCAGCTTAAGTCAGGGGAGTCATGGCAGCTGGGGGAAGGCCATCGAGGGAAGGCCATCCCATTAGGGGAAGCCTTCACGCCCTTCCCTAAGTGAAATAATGCTTTAAAAGCTCACTATAAATTATCAGGGTGGCACAGTCTTCAGATTGCTCCCATCCAGACTTGGCTTCGCAAGCCTCACTCCCTGTTCGATGGGGCCCGAGAGGGGTGGGGTGGGGCCCTCAGGAAAGACAAGGGAATCGCCCCTGCTCTGGCACGCAAGCCAAACCCATAGGTGGGGCTAAAGCAGTCACTTCAAATTTGGGTTGCCCTGGATCCACATGAGTTAGCATGAGTCAGGATGTGGCCATGGGAGAAGGGAGAAAATCTCTCTGCAGCTCTTAGGGGAGACTTTGCAGGCCTCTATCAGGAAAGAAATACAGTGCTGGTGACCATAGTAAAAAGCACAAGCACAGCCTCCCGGGAGAGGAGGAGGACCACTCTCTCCTCCAAACAGCTCTGCGTTTGGAATCACAGACAATCTCAGTGATTCCAAACATTTTTGCACACCTCCAAGTGAAATTCATAAGAATAAGTACCTCCTGCACATTTGAAAGCTGATATCTGGTTTTCCTCTTACGCTTAAACAGTTGCAAAGAATACAACTTCCAGTAAAGACCGACGTTTTAACAAAACTTCCATTACTCTCTCTTTTTTAAAAAAAGATTTATTTTATTATTTATTTCTTTATTTGGCTGTGTTGGGTCCTCGCTGCTAGGCACGGGCTTTCTCCAGTGGTGGTGAGCGGGGGCTACTATGTTGTGGTGAGCAGCCTTCTCATTGTGGTGGCTTCTCTTGTTGCAGAGCACAGGCTGTAGGCACGCGGGCTTCCGTAGTTGTGGCACGTGGGCTCTAGAGCACAGGCTCAGTAGTTGTGGCGCACGGGCTTCGTTGTGTCACAGCACGTGTGATCTTCCTGGCCTAGGGCTCGAACCTGTGTCCCCTGCAATGGCAGGCGGATTCTTAACAACTGCACCACCAGGGAAGCCCTCCATTACCCTCTTAAATGTAAAAATAAAACTAGGCCATGAGATAGGATGACTAGAAGGTGATGTGGGAGGAATACTAGGAGTGGAGATCCTCTTTAGGGAGCCGGGATCTAAAGGACCCATTACCATCCACGCAAAATGGTGAGAGCAGACCACTCTAGGCAGAAGGAACAAGTGCAAAGGCCCTGAGGCAGAAACAAACCTGACTTGTTTGAAAAGAGAAAAATGGTAGTATAGTGAGAGGCTGTGAGGGCGAGCTGGGGCTGGATCATGTAGAACTCCATCCAGATGCTACTGTGTTGATCTCACTGGTTTGCCCCTGCACACTCTACTGTTACGTTATGCCCCTGTTCCTGTTCTGAGCCACAGAAGACTGACCTGACCTGTGTCTCTGTTCATGGTGACTTCTAGATGTGCTTAGCCAAGGGCGCACTCCAGCAGTTCTGATGAGGCTGCAAGAGTGTGTGGGGATTACTACCCCGGTTTCCCTTCTTGCAAGGTCCCATGGGCCGACTGGGTTCCTTCAACAAAGGTCCCAGCTCCTGTCAGGGAGCCTCTCTATTTCTCGTTAGTTTCCTTCCCGCAAGCCTTAGTGCCCGGGGTGGTACCACCTGCTTTGGAACGCTGGGTACTGTGCTGTCTCTTATGGTTTCCCTACCTGCTCCCCACCTTGGTGAAAAGTCCTTTCATTTAACTCTCCTCGAATTACCCTAATTCTTAGGTGTCATCCATTTCCTCCTGGGACCCTGGTTGGTACTCCATGATTAAGTGGTCACATTTTATTAGTAGTATTCTTAAATCCTTTGAGAAATGTCTTCCATCCTGTGAAGCTACATCACACACTTTTTTTTTTTTTTTTTGCCTTTTGTTTCCAAGTGCCTATTACAGTGTTATAGGAAAAGCACAGTGACCGTATACATAACGCACGACAGAGCCAAGAGATACTTGAGAGACAAGTGGTCCATGGAGAACAAAATGCAGTTGGAGGCCATGAAGTTCAAGTCTGGAACTGCATTCCCATGCACAACCCTCTCTGGGGAACGCAAACTCCATTGCCTTCCCCAGGTTCAAAACGTCCACTTCCCCCTAGTGTCAGTTGGAAAACGTTCAGCCATACAACCATATTTAGTCACATCTGAGGAGGGGCAGTCAAAAGTCAAAGAGAAGAAAAGGAATGTATATATGCTTACGTAGCTAAGGTCACAGTTACTGCTAACATACCCGTCTGGGAAAGCCTCAGTCAGAGGGCTCAGGACAAAAAAAAACCCAAGCCAAATAAAACCCTTCCCTTCAACTGGGTGGACGCTGGCTGCTTTCACGCATCTCAATCCAAGAATCACCCTGTCAAGTCATGGCTTTGTCACACTGTGGGAACCTTAGGTGGCTACAAGGCCACCACTGATGGCTGCAAGTCACAGCTGTCTTGTTTATGAAAGTGCATTTCCTTCATCAAGATCATATGAATTTACTGACAAAAGGAACTCTAAGACAGCCCAGAGGGGAAGCAGGAGGTAGAAGTGGACTGCCCAGTTGAAAACAGGACCCTGTGCAGAGTAAAGTTTCCCTGCCGTGGGAAGCTAAGCCAAAAAACTTGGGTGCAACACACTGTACTCAGATACTCTGCTCCCACCTTCTGAGAAAGCCAGAAAAGGCTGAGAAGTGCAGGGGGCCCATGAAAATAAGAAGCAAAGAAGAAAGGATGTAGAGGTTGGTTAAAAATAAAATTTATCAGATGAGAATTAAGTCCTGAGAATGTTATCTCTTCCCACAGGAGGATGGAAAAAAAAAAAATCTGCATGTCAAGGAGAACATAGGCCACAGGATGAATAAGCATAAAAATAGGAGGAAATGACCAAGCAAACGTGCCAATCCTGTGGGAGGAGGGCTTTTCAGGGGGTGCTGACCTTCCAGGACAGGCGATAATCCTCCAAGGATATACAAGAAACTGGCCGAGGGGCTGATTCTGGTGGGGAGAGGCATTTTTTCCCCTCTGTACCTTTTTCACACTGTTTGTTTTTTTTCCCTGCATGTGCATTTGTTACCTTTTCAGAAAAACAGGCCTTTGGAAAACACTCTAGGGGAATTCCTACTTCTCAGCATTTTTATGGCAGGTAACCTTGTCCCCAGTGAATTTTTCTAAATCCAGAGAGTTAGCAAGTGCCTAAACCGGGTGAGGATGAAGGAAGCTGGCGGCACACAGCCAGCCCTTGGCTGCTAAGAGCCCACCCCCTCCCCCCTTCCCCCACCCCACCAATAGCTTATCTGAGATTCGCCGTGAATTTGGGCTGCTCCCAAAGCTCTCTTCAGTACAGCCCTACCACACCCACACCCCATTTCCATTTAACTCCCATTACAAATGATACATGAAGTCCCAAATCTTCTACCTCTACATCTGCAGGCATCTGTCATAAGGGATATGCCCTTTTTCTCTCAAGAAGTAGCCACAAAGACTACTTGTTAAATTAATTTTTAATAACCCAGTGTAAATAATGAATTTCATTCCACAGCTGCTCTTAAATCTGTATGCAAAATTGTGACAATAAACCCCAACAGCCATTCCCTGAGATGTTTCTCTAACTTTAAAAGAAGAATTGCAAAATAGTCTTTATAAAATTTCTGAAAAATCTCAGCACTCAGGAGCACAGCAGCAACTACTTCCAAAAAAGCAGACTTTTCTAAGTACTAACTTTATCAAAGGTCAAGTAAACAGGATTCAAGAAAGAAATCTGGTGCTTTTGCAACGTAGTCTTTCAGGGTATTTAAATAAGCAAAAGAGCTGTATGTTTTAAAGAAATTAAAATGACATCCTTCTACAAGCCACCTTAAAAAGATTAGATAAGAGACTGTCCAAGTGCTTTGGAGAATTAAAAATGTTTCTCCATCTCCGCTCAATGTCACTTAGAGGTGATGACAAGAATTCCCTAAGATGGCAGGGCCTTGCCCAGCCTCCTCCCTTGGTTTCTACGTATCAGATGAAGAACTGTCAGTAATAGAACTACACTGACATCTCAGCCTTAAGCCCAAACTGGAGAGTTAGGTATATTAAAAAAAAATAGTTTCCTTTCCTCCCCTCAGAAGGCATCAACATAGACATGAGGACAGCAGCTTGGACGCTGTCCAAATGTCCCCATGCACCGTGGCCTGCTGGGAGGCCTCCAAACCACACCCAGGAAAGCCCAATCTGTTTTCTCTTCCAGATGGTCCACCGTGCTTACCTCTGCTCTGTGGGGGATGGCATGCCCCACACAGCTCACGCCCAGGGTTAGCCTGAAAGGCCAATGTTGCCCATAGACCCTAACTTCCTCCATAATCCTGGGAGGCATGCAGCAAAGATCCCATCGCAAAGACAAGGGGAAAGTCAACTATGACATTGCTATTTTCTGTTCATGTGGTTTCTATTGAATATTTGGCATTTCTTTAGGATGTTGGGCATGAGACTCTTGCTGATAACCCAAACCTGACGTAAAGATATCAAGCAGCAAGCATTTAAAGCTTCCCCTGTCCCAACTTCACTCATCCCTGCTCTTTTGTTTGGCATCTCCTCTGCAGGAAGGAGACACCAAAGACAGCAAATACTGAGGAGCTGGAAGTCCCGAGTGTGCTACTCCTTCACCACGTAACCTCTGGCAAGCCACCTAACTGCTTTGAGTTCGTTTCCTCATCTGAAAAGAGGAAGAGCTATCTCACAGTGGCTGCAAAGAGTAAACATGTGAGGGCACGTAGCACGGGCCTGATACAGAGCGATTCTCTGAGCACACAGAGTCATCTTACCAACTGCACTACATCATGACTCGAACCTCTGACCTTGGCCTTGCAAATGTAAAGAAGATAAGTCACGGCAAGTCCAGGATCTCAAAGGACCTAACCTATCAACAAGGAGAGAAAGCAACATATTAAAAAATCACTTTTGGATGGGAGTAGATTGGATCTGAAAGCAGATTGGGTCTTAAATATAAAACAGCATATATTATCCCAGAGTTCAACTATAACCAGCTTCATCTTGAAAAGAACGGTTTATTTCCATTCTGTTTTGACAATAGTCTCTAGCCACCTCGCTAACCAGTATGCTTTTCATGCCATTCAAAAGATTCAAGACTGAAGCTAAGTCAATTTTGTATTACTTTCATTTAAAATAACTTTGCCAAGATCA
The DNA here is from genome assembly GCF_030028045.1 of Hippopotamus amphibius kiboko. Classification (NCBI taxonomy): domain Eukaryota; kingdom Metazoa; phylum Chordata; class Mammalia; order Artiodactyla; family Hippopotamidae; genus Hippopotamus; species Hippopotamus amphibius. The sequence continues at coordinate 162,883,420 of NC_080187.1, read as the reverse complement.
TTCCTTGGGCTTGTCCTCATAGTTGATCAAATATAAAAGTACCTACATGTCCAAACCCCTGTTTTATACAAACTGCTGACCCAGCACGGCATTTCCCATCACTGCTTCCTAAATCACAGGAAATTTCAAGACCGAAGGGCCAAAAGAAATTAGGGTGACCCAGCCTCTAAAAAACCTGAGTTATTTAAAGAAGAAAAACAAAATCATATCTGAATGGATAATTCATGATTCAGACAGCCCAGCATTTAATTGGTATTAACTACTCTACTAAAGATCTATTTAATGCACTTAGGTAAGACTTTTTATTTCCATGAAATTGGATCTTTGTTTCAAAATGTAATCTCCTGCTAAGGACTCTGCACTATGTAGGTGACGTAATACTGAGGTAGGCTCTTAACATGTCATTGCCAGGAATATAAGAGAAATTGATCTGATTATTTGCTAAATAATGTTTCTTCATCAGGGCTAAGTCCTCCCCTAAGTGGGCTGTCAAAGAGAGGAGCAAAAAGCAGTCACTATTAGTCGTATTTTCCAGGACTCAAGTTCAGCCATGAAAAAAAATCAGTGCATTAAAAACTGATTTGATACATAGTTTATTAGGTTATAGGACCTTTGTCTGGAAAGAATAAGCAAGGCCTACGAGGTCTGATCTTTTGGCAAGTCAAAATATTAACTAAAATGAAAGATACAAGACATACTATGGGAACGACATGCTACTCCTTCAGAATATCATTTTCATCCTCATGACATCAGTAATCATGAAAAAAACTTAGCTACCATTTTAGGGAATATAAAATTCCTAATAAACAACCTTCTCTCTTGGAGTTTTTCAAAACTGTTCTGAAGGAGGCATGTAGTCTGTCCCATCTGAAGCTATTCTTATGTCACTCCCACAGTCCCTGGACACAGAAGGGCAGAATCCCCTTGGTTCAATCTTCAGGTTCATTGTGGTCAATGACCTCTTCAAACAGGTAAACAGATAGGAAAGGACACTACGACCAAAGCTTTCTAAAACTCTAAGCCTAAATTTACAAGTCAACAACGAGAGACAGATGTGTGTGCAAAAAATGCTAGCGAGCCCTTCCTGCCCAAGATGCAGGAAGTGAATCAAACCGTTAAAACGCTAAGGCAGGAGAGTGAGTTTATTCAACAAGCATTTACTGAGCCCTTACTATATGCCAGGCACTATTTCAGGTCCTGGGAATACATTCCATTGATTAAAAACATACAAAAATCCCTGTATTCATTGTGCTAACACTCTAGAGAAAGGATACCAGACAATGAACATAATAAATAAGTAAAGTACATAGTAAGTTAGAAGCTGATGAGTACTATAGGAAAAAAATAGACCAGCCGTGAGAATGAAGGCAAGTCTTATCTGGAAATTTTCTAAAACCAGACACACACACACACACACACACACACACACACACACACACACACACACACACACACAAATATGCTTCTTTCTTCGAAAGTCTATGTATCTGTCAGTGACCAAAGAAAGTATTTTTGGCCCCTTAATGTTCATGGGAGTTTCAAACAAGAAATTACAGGGATTTTAAAAATATGAAAATGGAATTGAAAACAAGAGTAACTTTCATAAAACAGGAGCTCAATACAGAGTTCTTGAGGCAGCAGAACCTGTGTTTACTGTGGGAGTACAACTTCCCACAGTCCTAGCAAATTCCATGATTCTGGCCACATTGCCAACCACAGTGGACCTGGAGAGTCAAATCTGTTGAAAAGAGGCTTACTAAGGTCAGAAAACGTGGAAAGAACTCAAGCAGCTTTTCAGGATTTGCTGTTTTATTTCCATTTCCTTTTTAAAATATAGCACCCTAGTTTTTGCGATTTTTTTAATTTTGTTAAAGAAGAAGGGTGAGCTCATTAAAAAGGAAAACTGAAAAATAGGAATGCCCACATTTCCAACTCCATCTCCAATCTCAACCTGTTCAAGTTGCACACATTTATTGTATAGCAGTAGACCCAGGTCTTTTGACACCATTATCAGAGGTTGTTGGCGCTAAACTACCACAAAGATTTTTTTCCCCTTTGATTTAAATTCAAATTTCATTTCAACAAAGCAACCAAAACAATTAATTAATGAATCAGCTTCTCTAAGTAAGAAGTGAAAATAGAAAATAAATGGTGTTGTCATCTTTGATCAGAAAGTCCTATTTTCGGCAAAATGGGACAGAGGCAGAAAGTCCAGGTTGCAGGACCAGGAAAAAGGAGTGTCCACCCACAGGATACTTAGAAATTGATGACTATGACAGCAGCCCTTTCTAGAGGTAATAATGTCATTAGGTTGTGATAATTCCCCAGAAACCCCAACAGCCCTGGATTAAGAACATCTGGAAATTGTTCAGGTGACACAAATTTCTGTTTCCTACTGTTAAGGCTTCAGTGATGCCTCTCCGTGGCATCTGTCACGATTTTATTTCTTTGCAAACCTCCTCCTTTCAAATCAGAAGTGTACATAAAGTGCAAGTAAGATTCAGTCCCTTGCCCATGCTTCCAGGTTCTTGCTTTGATAACCAGGATTACCAAACCTATCAATTAAACCGCTGGCCAGCTAGGGTGTATGCAGGTATTTCTGGAGTTAGCAAATGAGTTCGTCTGGCAAAGAGAGTGTCTGAAGGTAGATGCAGTCTTGGCAAGAAAACACAAAGTACCATACGCAAGACAGGGATGTGAATGATGTAAGCCGTAGGGGGTAGGTTCTTGTCACTGAGTCACTGAAGAAGAGGCCTTCTTTGGATCTCAACTCTTAAAGCGAATTCAGGAACTGTTACTAAAATGAATGAGGCCAGCGGATTTCAGGGCAGGGTCAGTCCTCAGTCAGGGCAGGGTCAGTTTTCCCTGGGTTGGGAAGAGAAAAGAAAACGAAGAGGATAAAGAGCCAGATCTGATGACCTTCATGTCACAAATGTCACCCCAAAAGCTTTTGGCAAATGCTTCCTATATTACAGAACAAAGTTGAGCAGACTGCATCCTAATAGGGCTTAGCAAAATGTGTTTTCTTTGGTATTTGCTATGTAGACTGTCCAAATGGGTCATGGGTTAGGCAATATTACATACATCTTTAATGCAGGATTTCTTAGATTAATTTTTCTTGACTAAAATGCCCATAAGCACTGTGACTCTTCAAGAAAGGGATACAGTATGTAACATTTCCCACATTTGGGGACCAGGAATTTACCTTCTTGCAAACTAACTCGTCTTTCAATACAATGTATTTTAAGGAACGCTGCCTTACAATGCTGGTTGGAGGGGACAGGAATGACATGAAGTCATATTCAGTTTATAGTGCATGAGCCCAGTTTTTATATTGAGAGTCAGAGTCCTATACCAATTCAGTAAATTGTTGTTGTGATCCACTGTATTTCCTTTGTAGGTGCCAAAATCATGCACAAAATTTAACATTATGTTTGATGGACGAACATTAATGATCAAAAGTTAACTATTTTCCATCTACTATAAACTGTCACACAATCAGTGGGCATTCATAGGGGATATTCTTTGCATTTTTTCTGATTTTTCCAGCACAGCTAAGGCCAGGGTTTCAGAATTAAGCCCGTCTAGATGTCATTTTATATATATACATATAATTATATATATGGCTGAGAATGAACAGGGTTTTATGTATAATATTAGAATATACATAAAAACCTTGAATAAAAGTTATGGATTAAATTATTGAAAGTCACAGAAAATTATCAAACACATACTAGTTAAATTCCTGAATTTCTTTTTGGCTTCTGCCCTTTCTTCAGCATCAAAGTACCAAACAGTCATGGCGTATCTGTGAAAAATAAGCAGATATTAGAAAAGAGGTTTAAAAATACTACTAAAAAAAAATACTATACATTTCACATAACAGTCATTTGTAAAGCCAACATTTAAAATTTTTCCTATTATCAGAAGTCCATCCCAATTTTAATTTAAAATAAACTTCTCTAGTTTCAAGTCTATTTAAATGTAATAAAACATTTGAGGAATTCCAAGTATGCACCAGGCATTATCCTGGGCGATGGGAATTCAAATGATCCTGTGAATACATCAGCCTCTTTCTCAAGAAGCTCAGGCTCTAGCAGGGGAGAAGGGGGGTTTAACAAATAATCTAACAGGTCAAGATGATCTACACAGGAAGGGCTAGAAGGGAGTCATTCTGCCGAAGACTGAGAGACCTAAGGGGAGAGCACAAAGAAGAGGCATGAAGCTTTGAAGAAAAACTTACCAAATGACAGGACACTTAAAACTCCTGGCTTTTTTCTTTAGTTTTGAACATTGAGATAAAGACGCAATGGAATACTGATGCTTTCAAGCTTTCTACTGCATCCCATCTACGGGACAGACTATAATAGGAGTAATTTCATGCATAAGTTTTCAAAGTTTCATTAAAACCTGGTTTTAAAAAAATTTTATTTATTATTTATTTATTTATTTATTTATTTATTTATTTATTTATTTATATTTATTGGCTGTGCTGGGTCTTCATTGCTGTGCATGGGCTTTCTCTAGTTGCAGAGCATGGGCTCTAGGCACACGGGCTTCAGTAGTTGTGGCACGTAGGCTCATTAGTTGTGGCTTGAGCACTCTAGAGCACAGGCTCAGTAGTTGTGGCACACGGGGTTGGCTGCTCCACGGCATGTGGGATCTTCCTGGACCAGGGATCGAACCTGTGTCCCCTGCATTGGCAGGTGGATTCTTAAACACTGCTACCAGGGAAGCCCTAAAGTTTCATTTTATTATTATTATTAGTTACCGGAATTTTTACAGCACTTGATTTTTTCCAAAGGCTTCCCATTAACACGTGCTCATGTTTCCCCTGTGACCCCGGTCAAAGAGGAACTGAGGAAGAAGGAGGGAATTCTGCACAAATGACAGGGTCCAATTATTGTACCACATTAAACAAGCCACAAGCAGGCTTTGGTGGTAGAATCAGTTCCCTGCTCACCTAGGGCACATCCCAATTTGATATTTCATATGCAACTCTGTGTGGGGCTCAAATCTGTGATTTCTGGAGGGGGCCACATAAACCTTAAGCACTTAACACCTGTGATTTTAATTTAATTAATCTTGTTAAGGTTTAGTCATTATCTTTCTACCCAACCTCTCTCCTCCCTGCCCCCAACTGCTATTCCCAATTCAAGCTGCACCCCACAGAGCTCCAATACCACCTGATTTACAGCTTTGGCCATAAAGGCAAACGAGAGGCAGGATCTGAAATTTAAGATTATATCAAGAGTTTCCAGATTAATACTAAACAATACCAAATTGTTCAGTTACTCCAAAAATCTCCCCACGCATAATCTAAAGAAAGAAGTCTGAAAAATCCAATTATTGGGACATGATGGGTACAGTAAGCCCAATCCAAATTTAAGCTTAGGAAAGGGTAAAAAGGAAAAGAAGTCAGAACAAATTCCTCTTTTTTTTTCCTTTTAAATTTTTATTGGAATATAGTTGATCTACAATGTTGTGTTACAAATTCCTCTTCCTTTTCTCAAGGTTCTTTCTCTGCTTGCAACTGGCAACTTGTAAACTCATCCAGAGTTAACCAGACAGAATTCCTGATATGTGGCAGCCAACATTCTCTAGGGGTAGTTCAAGATTAGGTTTTTTTAAAGGGGCGGGGAGGTTGGGAAGGAAGCAGAGAAGAGAAAAATGCTCTGGGAAATTTGGAATCCAAGATGCTCACCTAATGGAAAACAATTTGTTAACAGTTCAAACTGATGTTAGGTTTGTGTACTAAAGAACCCCAAATTTCTCCTTTAATTTTTATTGACTTCAAACAGGTTTGCTGTAAGCTCTAGGGGTGGTTGGTCCCTCATCTGCATAGAACACAAGTTCAGAGAATTCTCTGGGAACTAGGGTTTGTACAAGAAACTTCTCAAGAGGAATCGCGGCCCTAGCTATTACCTGGTCGCATAGGAAGGCTGCACTTCATGTGGATTCCTGCGGTCTGACCAGAAGAACAAGAGTCTGTCAAAAATGGGCTCCACATCTGCTATGAACGATTTCCCTTCTGGAAATATCCGCAGGACCCCACCGTGTAGCTGAGGGCCACAAAGAAGGTAGGTTATTTCCTGGCCTCACACATAGTTCATTAACAATGATACTTCAGCCTCATCTAGAAATAAAGGCATCTTCCAACCACCACTCCAAGTGTACATTAATCCCAAATATTTACTTCAGCCTCATCCTTTGTATTAAATGTTATTTCAGACTTGGCTAGACACATCTCCTTATTCCCTGCGTACCAAATGAAGTCTTCCCACCCCCACAATTAAGAAGCCCATGGGTACAAAACGGAGTATTACTAGGTCAAACCATACAGAAGTGCCAGTACTTGACTGTTTTTGACCTACACCCCCCTCCCCCCAGCAATCTCATATAGTTCAGTCTAACATTAACAGCTCCGTAGGACAGTGACCACACATAACCTCCCCTCAATTAGAATTCATAGCTGTCTTTTGAGCTCCTCTATCCCCTATCCGATTTCATCAGTTGGAAGGTACATGCTCTTTTTTCTGAACTCTCAGACTTCCTTAATCTGCACCTTTCATGACATACATCACTCTCTTCCTTGAATTACTTTTTTTTCACATGTACACCCAATCTGTCCTACCGGAATAACCGTGTGAAGGTAGAATTCCGGCCTCACACATAGACGTTTCCCCATAGCACGACGCCCGGCACTAGCAGGCACGCAAATATTTTTTGAATGACTTCACACTTCATGATTTATCATCACTGATCTGACAACTTTACTCTCTTGCCTATAACGCTGCTTTTCAAGATCTTACAGGACAACTAAGGGATATAGTTCATTCACGTTACCAAATAGGGAGCAGACATAAACCTTGTCACTAATTCACGGTTTCCCGGGTTTAGTTTTTCTGACCCCAGATGAAATACCCTTGCTTTATGACAGCTGGTATTTAGCCTAATGAATAGGAAATGGAGATGCAGAAGGTTCAAAAGCCAAATAAGCTTGAAAAGTTCTCCAGCTTCTCAGACTCCTAAATCATCCTTAACTTTCAGAAAGCATACAAATTCCAGACAAATGTTTGTCAGCGTGGAACCAGACTTCATATCTCTATCTATATATATGTTCGAAAATACAAAAATAAGCCATAAAACCTTTGGCATTCGCAAACCATAGTAAACCATGGCAAGAGGCCACCAAGGAGACATTTCACCCAGAGAGACAGGATTGTGTGGGAAACCTCACTTGGGGATGGTTTAATATCCTGCAGTTCTATTTTTGTGAAATTCTCTCAATGTTGCTCCTGGCAGGGAAAAGTATATATCTTATTCCGCATTGAGAATCGAGAATCCTATCAGCTCTGATCCCCACTCCTAAAATAATAAATTACCTTCTCTTCATCAACCATCAAATTACAACCTATAACCTAATATTGGCCGTACCCACCCACCCCCATCAAATTAACTTCTTATCTATTATTTTCATCTCATCAACTTTAGCATTCATACAATAGCAGGAAAAAAGGAAAATATGAAACAGAAAGCATTCATCAATGGGAATTATGAACTCCAAACTCTCCTCTAAGTCATCTGAAATCTTTTCCGATAGGTTCTAAACCCCCACTCTATTCCCATTGGTCCAAGTACCTTGGCATCCCAATTCTTGTTCAGGTAGTAGATGCAGGTGATGCAGCGGCCATCGCCGTTGGGGTTGTCCACATGTCGAACATAACCTGTTCCATTTCCTGGGTAGCAAGCCACCATCGCCTGTGGAGAAATCCCAAGGAAGCTGGTTAACGAAGCTGAGTCAATCTTCTCCCACTGGTGAATAGCCGAGTAACATGGTCTCCTTGGGTGCTATGTGACACAGGTGGCTGCTGGCTTCTTAAGCTCACGTACACTACATGAATTTGGACTCTTCAGCATATAAGATTAATGGCCAAGTTATACCTTAAGGCTCAGCCCAGTGGAAAGTGGTTCAACAATACTCCCACAATTCTAGAACAGTTTAGACAATATCTATGTTGTCATTAGGATGCCCCACCTTTCTTCAATCTTTCTTTTTGAAAAAGCAGGTTCTAGGTTTCCACCCTAGAGCCACAAAATCAGAATCATGAGGTTTGGAGTTTAGGGATTATGCCTTATTAAGAAGTGCGCCTGAATCACCGAATCACCCACTGCCTTAGATCGATGGCTAAAGATTCCTGCATTTACAAAGAGACAAGAAACAACCACGAAGGAGAAAAAGGTTAGGCTTGCTCAATAAAACGCTCAGGACAGAAAGAAGAGGGAGCGTCAATGGAAGCTGCGCCCCAACTTGCCGCGCAGACGACAGGCTGATCCAGTTCACAGAAAAAGCCACAGGCCCATCTTAATGCTTTTTTCAATGCTTGTCTTCTTCCTACTGACAATTATCAAATTAAATAATAGCCTGAAGATCTCTTCCTTTTGTCCAAGGGCTACCTGTATCAATCAGCTGGAGAAACAAAGCAGGAAGACAAACTAAAAATCCTCCTGAAAATTACTATTAGGGAATTACTACCAAGAGAGTAACAAACCTCTAATTGTTCACTGGGAAGTTTATAGCAAGGGGTAGAGAAAACTTGACAAAGTGTGAAAAGCCAGTTCTTTCCACAGGACACTGCCTTATTTCTACAATATCTTTACAGGGATGAGATACATGCAGGGAAGATATACGCAACACAAGATGAGAAAAGGGATATTTTTCCTGTTTTGTTTACTGATGTATTCTTAGTGCCTAGAACAGTTCCTGACACATGGAAGGTATCTGTTTAAATTTGCCAGGTTTTTTTTGTGGGGGAGAGGAGGGCCTGCACCCCGGGGCTTGTGGGATCTTAGTTCCCCAACCAAGGACTGAACCCGGGCGCTCGGCAGTGAGAGCTCAGAGTTCTAACCACTGGACAGCCAGGAAATTCCCTTTTTTTGTTTTGTTTTGTTTCAAAATTTGATAAATAAATGAATGATTAGCAAACAGCTCTTTCCTCTAAAGAATACGTTTACTTTCTACTTAGATCAATAGAGATTTTTGTCATTTTAAAAGCGTATCTTCAAAAATACATGTAGCGATCCAATTCACATTTTCCTTCATTAATGGCAAGACTGTTTCATTGGTAAAATGACCAGTTAGGTAGAGCCCAAACTAATACACTAGCGGCTCAATGAATCAGCTTCAAAGCCACGGGTGCCAAGTCACTCCCAGTAGTAACATGAAGACATGAACTAGACATGTACTTGAAAGGCTTCACACACACTGCATACTAGAACACAAATAAGGCTGAATAGTAACTTGGCTTTGCAATCATCTTGAGGCTTAACTCTCCATCTCTCAAACTTTATATCCCCATGCAGCCAGCAATCCCCATGTCCTGGCTTTGAATGCCTAAAATGTCATCTTAGAGCTGAAGTTGGGCTGTTAGCTTGAACACCTTTCAGAGGTGGAATCCCGAGGCTACTGCAATCGAGATTTAACAAATGATGGTACCAAGCAAAGGATGGCTTGGGGAAAGGTGATTGGTAGTAGACAGAAATGATGGGCCTAGCTGGGGAAGAAGAGATAAATGAAGTTGCCTATAATGACTAGGGAATTACCCATCCCTGAAAGCAGCTATTAGGATTATAAGAGCCACCACTGAGCCAATAATGAAAGTCACTTAAGCCACAAACAATTATAAGCTGAATTCCCTACCAACTCAGCTTCTCCCCACTGTGAAGCTCTGAAAAGAAGAAAAAGTACTCCATCAATGCTACATAATCTTATATTCTTAAACAGCTCTACTCTAAGGAAAAGGTCAGTGGTCTGGATGCCCGCCATTTAATTCACTGTGCCACTAATCATGTGATCCCAGGCATGGTTTCTTTCCTGTAAAGAAGGGCTTGGGTTACCTGGCCTCTGATGGTCCAAGAAGATCTAAGACTGTATCTAAGTATCAACCCCAGAACAACAGAGTTGTTCAGGGCATTCGGGAGTGCTTACCTGCCTCAGGACTTGGCTTAGATTAAATACTGAAAAAAATAGACACAAACTCACAAAAGTACATCCTTTATGTACTGCCGCATCTATAAAACACATGCATAGAGAAGGAGCTAGCATATTCCAGGGTACTTATTATTAGGACAAAACTCCTAAGTGTCAGCAAATCTGATTGCTTAAGGGAGAGAAGCAGTGAGAATTTTTCTGGCTAGAGTGAATCTTCACCTTCTCTCCTGGTTCCTAAAACCACAGCATCGAGTTCAAAACAATCGAAGGAAATCATTGTGAGCCTCAGTGGGCCTGCTGAAACTACACAGGCCAATTTTATCAGTGTTTTCTGGACAAGAGCCACGGGAGATGGGTCTTGGCTTGGGCACATTCCCAATATTTGTTGGGTTGTAACAGTTTAAAACCAGGAGGCTAAGGATACAAGCAAGGCTCACTTCAATAACAAGTCACACGTTTCTGTGCCAAATCGTGCACGGGGCAGAAACAAACTCCGGAAACTGATCGGTTCAACGGAGCTGATATCCAAACCTCATCAAGCTGGGAAGGGATTTAGGGTGTATAGAGGAGGAGGACGCTTCAGAATAATAAGAACATCACTTCAATGATCACATGACAAACGTGCTGCACAATAACACTGACACCCGTCAGGAGGAAGCCTCGCTTATCGCAGACTTTTTATGTGCCAAAACTTGTGGACTAGATTAACTTTTGAAATTTATACAAGTTTAATAACAGTTAGTGTGACCTGCAATAGCACATACAATTAAGTCCTAATAATAGTTCTATTCCTGGATGTGCAGATAAATCCATATGTCCCCTTATGCATTCACCATCCCTTCCTCTGGCCCCATTGTGTACCCCCACCCCCAACCCCCCCACACCCCAAACTGCACCATCCCCAGAGGCCTCTCCAACACTCTGTAGTGAAAAGAAATGAAGAAGAGGAGAGGGGTGAACCCCTCCCAGGCTCCCAGACTAGCTCTAGACCAGAGATTTGTGCTCTGGATACCTAGGTGGCCACATTCAGGCAATAAATGTGTAAGGATTCTTTGGAAATGTACACAGACATACAGAACTTTAACAGCCAAACCCAAGTAACAAAATCTGCTTCCCAAATGCCACAGGTGGAAGAGAAAACAGTGTTTCTGTTAAGAGTTATGACTGAGTTGGCTTCATAAAAAGCCATATCTCATCAATCCCAAAGGTAAAGTTGAAAAAGGAAAGTCCAGGATTTCCATCCCAATGCCTAAACAGAATGCTCTTAATTGAAACCAACCACAGCTTTATCGCATGTACACACCATTTCAAAAAACTGGCATCATCAACCTCCACTGTCCATTCACGGCGGGGAAGGCGATGCATCTGTCCCATCCCAGCCTCCACTCAGACTCACCACTTCAAAACCAATCAACACATAGATTTTTTAAAGCAGCATATTTTACATCACTCATGACTTCAGCGTCAGTCACTAGTATGACTTGATCTTTAAAAAGTTAGAGAGCGACGTTTTACATAAAGTTTAACTCAGCAAGTTAAAATGGTAATTGAGTCTCATTTTATTTGCTGAATTTGCAATAAATATGAATCTATTTAAAAAAATCTGTCAAGAATAACATAACTTCAATGCTGCCAGGTTGAGTGACGTTTAAACTGGTATTTTGGTCCACTGCCAAATGTTAGACCCCCTTTGACTGTGAGGCAGAAATACTAGCCAATCTTGGTAAGGATTTGTTTTGAACTATGAGTGGTCCCTAGCAGAGCATACTTTTAATAAAATGCAACCTAAATACAGAATACTTAACCTCTTCACATCTCAGTTTCCTCATCTGTAAAATGGGTTTATAAGGATTGAAGGTGATAAGCCATGTAAAACACTTAGTGCAAGGCCTGGCACACACTAAACCTTGCTTAATGTCAGCTATTTTTAAAGCTGATGATATGCCTGTTTTTGTCTTCCCCTCAACTGGGGCTTCAGAATGTCCCCCCTTCAGGGATCCGATCCTACCTAAGTGCTTTGTATCAGTAGCTTCAAACCCAGGGCTGGAAAACTCATATAACCTGTGGTGCTTGCAAGTAACATAAAAAATTGAAGCCAACCAGGTATATATGTGTCAGAACTCTGGAGTGTGTACCTACAACTAGGGAACTTGGCAATGAGGGGCTGGGTGCTACAAAATTTCAGATTTTAGGACAGCAGCAGGAAACTGAACCAGATTTGTACGTCAACCCTCCTGAATATTTTTTATCCCAATTGTTAAATCATGGCCACAAAAAAATACATCAGCCTGGATTCTGAGATCACTATCTGAGGATCTAAGAGATCAAGCTACACTGTGATATACCCTGAGCAAACGAGGAGGTGCCTTTGCCGTCTCTCTTTACCAGGCTCAGCTGTATCCTTCATCCTTCAGTGCCATTCACTTGCACAGGCGTCCACCAAACCTCTCTCCCCTCAAATCCCTCCCCGATGTCCACTCTGGACATTGCAGTGGGAGCCCAGGATCCCTCCTCTCTTCACCATAAGACACTAACCATATAGAGTATTAGATGTGTAAAGACTGGAGAAGAAATATACAAGACCATGCTCCTAGTTTAGCTTGGAAAAACAGCCAAGCAAATCAGAGCAGAGAATGTAACAGCTGAAGTTTTTGGGCCTGAAATGAGTCCAATTTATATTACCTAAATTGGACAAAAATCATGTGATATCACTTATACATGGAATCTAAACGATAAGATATAAATGAACTTATTTACCAAACAGAAATAGACTCACAGACATAGAAAATAAACTTATGGTTACCAATGGGGAAGGGGAGGGGGCAGGAAAAATTAGGAGTTTGGGATTAAAATATACTCAACATCCTGGAGTAATCTATAACAGAAAAAAATCTAAAAAAGACTATATATGTGTATGTATAACTGAATCACTTTGTTGTACACCTGAAACTAACATAATATTGTAAATCAACTGTACTTCAATAAAAATTAAAATATATATTACCTGTCACTTAAATTCCTACAACACAATATTGACAATGCATCTTTACAACATAATTACAACTATGCAAAGCTTTTCCAACAGTTTCAAGAAAACGTCACTATACAAGAGTTTACATTGCTGCCAGTTTCTTAAACAAAAGTAACTTAGTGTGATGAACAACTCATTAGCAGAAAAAGTGCTTCAGTCTTTATATTCATTCTAAGTTCATCTAGATGGGCATAAAGAAATGAGTTGGAGATAATGTAGGCACTTTAAAGAAAGAAGTGTGCAAACTGTCACTAGTTATCTTGGCATCTTGCTTGTTATCTATCTTGTTAGTTAAGAGCAGGCCTACCTATTTCCTTCCTCCTAGTGCCCTAAAAACTGATGTAACAAAATGAGGAAGAAACGGGAAATATGCTTTTGGTGGGCAACAACAAGAGCTGTGTCCAGCTACCACGTTCCCCTTTCCAAAGTTTCAGCATCTGACCATACAATTCAGAAGGTTCAGAACATCGGACAGTCAATATCCATCAGGTAAGTAATCCTTTCAACGAACCCCAAGTTATTCACTAAAATGTCTTCTATTCTGCTTCTATAGTGAGAACTTCTGTCTTCCTCATGTGCCCTAACTCCATACTAAAAATTCCTCTCCCTGAACCCACATACCCAAAACTCTACTACATATAACCTCACCTCCAATTTAGAACAATAGTCACTATGCCCCCACACCTGAACTTTGTTGAAATGCAGGAGCTTCGGTAATTCTGAAAATGAAAAATCAGAAGTTATAAGCAAGGCTCAGTTGCTCTGGGGAAGTGGGCCTGCTGGTTCCTCCTGATCAGGCAAGAGCATCCTGCCTAGAAGAACAGAGAATTTACCATATTCACTTGAAAACCTGTCCTCGGGTAGGCCTTTCTCATCAGTGCCCCTCTTTAACGATGAACTTGGTCCTAACTTTGGGATCATTCAACAACCATCGACGACTATCAAGACTCTGAAACCTTCTTCTCAGTTCTCTTAGCTCCTTAAGATTCTTAACATGGAAGAGCTGGGCTTGCATCCCCCACCCTCAGAAATATGCGTGTATATACACACACACAGAGGCATGCATAAGGTTACAGAGCATTCACAGGCTGCTAAGGTCTGACAGAACCAGATCAAGATTCTATTCCAGGGGATCCTGCCCTTCGTGCATGAACCTGACTGAATCACCGTGAACTTGAGTGAATCACCCTTCCCCCAGAAGGCACTGAAACTCTCAGAGGGCAGGAATTTAAGAGACTATTGTCATTCCTTTTTGAATTGTGCTTAATGCCTCTCCTTGGAGGGGATTCAAGCGGAGCCCTGCAATTAAGCACAGTAAACAGGCCCGGGAACATCGACACAGCAATATACAGGCTGTTTGGGTTTGGGAAGGCAGCCCTTCCCGCGGAGGCCTGGCTCACGGCCAGCGGGGTGGCGGCTGAGTGACAGGGCTACGTGCGCTGCGTGAGGGTGGCAGCCAGCCCACACCCGAGCACACAGCCCGGCAGCCCGCGGAGGGAACCGGCACGGGAGAGCCCTCCCCCATCGCTACCCCAGTCGCCAGAGAAATGTTCTCAGTAAGGGCGTCCTTGTAATGATGAAATCCGCAAAATCAGCCGGGCCCTGGGTTAAGGACATTAACACAGGCATTTAACCGTATCCATTCCAATGCCTTTCCCCAAACCGTAATGACTGCCACTTCCTGAAGACCCCTGCAGCCACGGAGCCCTTTAGGGTGGCAATGTACACACATTCTCTCGTTTAATCTCCAGGTGAAGGGGAAGGTGAGCACTGGCCATCTGCCCTGAGTCACCCTGCCCACAATTTTCAGTAGAAGTCATTAACCCTGGGAACTATCATATGGACCTAGAAGTAATCTTATTTGTATAGAAAAACAAATTCATGAGTAAGCCTTAAGGCAACATGGGGGTAGGGACTGACAACATTTAACTTCCTTTGATGTGAGAAACAGACTTATCAGTAAATGAAATTTTACATGTAGCTCTCTAAAGGCTTTGAGCCGAATAGAAAAAAAGAATGTGACCACAGGATTGTCAGAGAATTAAGAATGGTTGGCTTCAAATTCTCATCTGGAATGAATCCTAAAATACTTGAGGGAATCCATGATAACTTAAATACAGTTGCTAAGACAAGATTTTATTGAGTAATATACAAAAATATATAGTTACCAACCAAAACATGTCAAGAAAAATGCCTTGAAGCAATGTTCTTAAGAGAGACCAGGAAACACTTTACTTGCAATACCCAATGACTATGAAGAGTCTTAACTTGGGACAACGTAACTATGTTGGAAAAAGTAAAGTTAAAGAACTTTCTAGGAAACCAGATCTTATATTCACATTTGTATTTCAGCACCTGGAAAAACGTACCTGCTAAATGCAAGGAATGACATACAGCAAGTCAGAACTAAAACTCATGAAACTCGGGAGGCACATTTATTTACTGAACAAACATGTGTACGTGCCTGACACTGTCCTATGTGCTTCCCAAATATTACATCATTCAATATTCATAACAGCTCCATGAGGCGGGAACCATTATTATCTCCATTTTACAGATGAGGAAACTGAGGCATGAGGAGGCTAGGTAACTGGCCTTTTCAAACCCAGTTAGTCTGGTGGCAGAGAGTGAGGTCATGCTTTGACAGCACATGCTTTGACACTGGTTCATGATGTCTAACATTAACCAATTCACCTCATTTTTGAGAGAACTAGATCTTCAGTTCTTCTTGAAGAACTGGGTTGAGTATTTGACTTCCTCTCAACCTTGCCTATCACCCTTTCCATAATGATAGAAAATCCTAAAATGGAAAAAAAAAAAAAGAAAGAAGAAGAAAAATGAGCGTGCTTGGTATTCAGTCTGTGAACTAAAAGCTCCAGGGTGCTGGGGTGGGGGGTGAGGACAGGGGGTTGTAGTTCAACAAAAGCCAAGAGCAAAGGAAACGGACTCAATCCCACGGCAAAACGCTAGTTGTCTAAATTGTCTTTGATTGGTTATTCCCACTGCAGGACAAGCTCAGTGCCACTCTAAGCTCTGTCGTCCCATACCTGCTTGGGATGCGATTGGTCAGCCATCAGTCTTATCCCAGGCTGCTCTTCCCCCACCCGGGGGTCTGTGGAAGGAAGTTAGCCTCTCCCGGACCTTTCCTTTTAGCTCAGGTCAACACCAGCCAAGGTTTTCAGACTTTGTTTCAAAGTCAGAAGGTAAATGACCAATTAAGAAAAAAACTTTAAAGGAAATACAAAAGTGTATTTCCCTTGGGAAGAAGACAAGAACCCGAACCTGGGCAACTCCAAGGAATTCCAGGGAGGAGACAAAATTTCCTTCCTCAGGTGCAAAAAGCTCATTCAGGAGACTCTGAACTCTACTACTACCAATTCATTAGAATTCACTGAGTACAGAACTTTCTAATATCATGTTAATTAGAATACACTGGATACTGACCCACTGTGGCTTATGGGGGCTGGGGGTGGGGGAGATCCAGAGGCCCACTCAGACGAGTGAAAAGAAAAAGGCTCTTCTGAGAGAAATGTAGAAACTACTTTGGGGAACAGCAAGGGGACTAGAAACAAAGGAGTGCCTGGCTCTGAGTCTAGAAGCAGCACTGGTTACTTTAACTGTCCCCATGTCCCTTCAAGATGGGGCTCCAAAATAAGCCCCATTTTACAAACCTGGAAACAGAGAGAGAGAAAAAGGAACTTACAGGACACTGTAGAACTATGCACTGTCTTTCCACTGCTAAACACTGCTTCTAAAATATTGGGAAAAAGTTGTTCACTGAAAACAGGTGCAATTATTTCCAGAGTGACCATGAATGAAATTGTCTTCCTTCAACTCCAAGGTAACACAACAATGGATTCTCAGATGATTCTCATGGCTTGCCAAATACAGGCTCAAACTATTTACTGGGAAATCAAAGCCCTCCACGCAGAAGTGGGAAAAGGCAAGTACCAACTCTCCAGTCTCTACCTAGTCAGACCTTTGATTCCAGTCAAGCTGGATTTGTTTTTCGGCTTTCCTTCGCCCAAAGAGTCCCACACCTCAGCCATCTTACCCTAGAAGGTCAGAAACAGCCTTAGGCTTCTGTGTGGTGTTCAGTAAGCGCACAATAGATACTCAATACAGAGAGAATCATCTGCTCTTTCCCAGTTTGTTCTCACCCCAAATCACCACAATTCTTTCTTGTTCTCCCTGTTGCCTTTGGCTCGTACTCCTTGCCAGGCTGTAGGATACAGACAGGGGAGAAACACTGTGCAGATATTAACAAAAACTATTCGCCTCCGTTCAACACAACAGGAGAGAACCAGTTCCAAATGCCACACCAATTCTGGTTCTGCAAAATTAACTTTATTGAACAAATACTAGAAAAATGATGTGTGGTGTGTATATGTGTGTGTGTACTTAACATGTTAATGTGTTTTTCTCAAAAATTTCCCAAATGAACCAAAAACACCTCCATTTTTTAGTTTTAGCAATGAGTAAGCTCCAATCTGATCAACTGATTGAACATTGATTTTCTCACTGATAGAGAAACTACAGGAAGATAGAGCACCATCCCCATGTAGCCTCCTCATATTCATTTTATTCAGTGGTTCTCAAACTGAGCCCGTGTGAGAACTGCCTAGAGGACTTGTGAGTTTCTGATTCACTAGGTTTGGGGAGAAGCTCAAGAATATGCATCTACCACAAGTTTCCAGGTGATGCTGATGCTACTGGCCCAACAACCACACTTTGAGAGTCCATGGCTATTCTGGGGCAGAGAGTTTCTGTGCAATGCCTCATCCTAAATGATAAAAGGTCAAGGGTAGAATTAGTCACCTGCTCTAGTTAACTTGGGAACAGGAGGTGGTGGGTAGAGCAGGAAGTGAGAGGAATTCCTATAGGGCAGTTTCTGGCACAGGCTTTGCAGCTGTGATTCCTGAAACTGGCAGGAAACATTCCAACTGCAACTCTGTAGCATTGCTGAGGATTACTGTCATGTCAGTGCTGGGGTGTGACTGTGGACAGACTCAGCTCTCTTCTTCAGGAATCCAATCAGAGGCACTGAAAGCACCTATTTGCCCTCTCAAATGAAATTTTAGTCTCAATTTTCATTTAATTCCTTACCATCTAGAAGTAGACTTATATTATTGTACCCATGCTATAGAGGAGGAAAGTGAGGCTCAGAGAACTGACTTGCCTCTGATCACAGTGAGACAAAATACAATGCAAAATGTCCATCCCAGTGCCTAGTAAGGTACTGACTAAATTAAGTCCAAATATAAAAACAAAAACTGACCTCGTTCCTAAAGAAGTGGAAATTGAGGTCCTGAGATGTGGCCTGCCAGGGTCTGAGAGAGGACCAGAAGCCAGGGTCCCCGGCTTGTCTGAGCCAGACCTCTAAGTATGAGCTGCGAGGATCTGAGTGTGACTTGGTACTCTCTAGGGCCAAGCATAGAGTTTCAGAACTAAGAAAAAAAAACCTTACAAAGCCAAAGTCCCTCCTTTGAGATGGTCCCTCATAGCCTGTTAATGTAATAAAATAGGTAAACCCTTCAGCATTAAATTAGGGATCAAGTTGTAAAACCTTTTTTTTTTTTTTTCCTTTTTGGCCTAACAAAATATTTATAGCTTTTTTTGGAACATCCTTAAAATCGAATTTCCTTTTAAAGATGAAATTAAGTCAACAGTAAAGGACTGTTGGAGGCACTAAAAGTATATGTCAAGCTTAATAGTCTCTGCCTTCAAAGAATTTATAAGTAAATGAGGGGCAGGGTAGGCAGCAAAGAAATAAAGGTACTGGGGTGGCCCGGGTTGAGCCACCCACAGAGTTACAGGGAGCAGAAGGCACCTCCACAGAGAAGGCAGGAAGATGGATTTTGAGGAGAAGACAATGGAGAAGCTTGGTTTGCCGGGCAAATCCGTTTCTAGCACTTCAGGGATCCGGAGGGAAGGAAGGCTGTCAGTGGGAGATTCAATGTAGAAAGGTCAGATGGGGTCAGACACGGTGGGCCTTAAATGGCACGCTAAGTTCACAGCATATACGGTGGACAATGGGGAGAGAGCACATTGGGCTTTTTTGTGTTTTTTTTTTTTTTTTTAAAGCATGGAGACTTGCATGGTAAGTGCTGAGCTTTACACTACTTACCACTGGCAAAAGTGCATTAAAATGGATCACAAGGAGGACAAGAACCAAACGCAGGTGAGATTTCTGGTTCAAGTAGGTATCTGTAAAATACTTCCCTCCTCAAGGATTTCTACTATGAAAGAGAAATTTTAGTTTTTAAAAAAAGACAAAACTTAAGGTACCCTCAAAAGCCAAAATAGCGCGAAATAGCCAAATCTTGACCCGTAATATTGCACGTTCCTGACCGAAACGTCAAGGTTTAAAACAGTTTTGTTTATCTACTCCAAACAATCAAATTAAATTGCAAAACAATATAAATAGGAAAGAAGCCATCCAAAAAAAAATAAAGACTCACTGCCAACTTTGTGTGGGGTATTGAGATTTCCGAGTAATAGTCCCTCAGGTTTGATGAGACAGATGAGTAGAACTGGGAGGGGACACAGAGGGAGGGGCACAGGCAGAATCTATGTGTCTGGAGAACACAGAGCAAGCTCCCCCCAAATGTTCAGACTATTTAAAACAGTGTATCTTTACTTCCAAGCAATGCTCAAAAAGAACATTATCCTAAATACTTCAAAACAACTTCAAGTTGCCCTAAGAGAACCAAAAATAGATGTCACTGACACCTGGAATTGAGTTTTTTAATTTGTCTTCCCACTGGCAAATAACCAAGACTACTATCACATTCTTTGGATCTTTGTATTTTGGAATTATTTTTATATGGTAATTGTATTTTGGCTTCATTTTGGAAACAAAAATAAGAGTTAATATGAAATAGGTACATTTACTCCAGAACCTAAGAAACATGATCATTGCATCTCCTAAAGAATGAAAAATTGGTTTGACTAAAAACAGAACTACCATACGACCCAGCAATTCCAATCCTGGGTATGTGTCCAAAGACAATGGAAACACTAATTTGAAAAGATACATGAACCTTGATGTTCATAGCAGCATTATTTACAATAGCCAAAATATGGAAACAACCCAAGTGTCCACTGACAGATGAATGGATAAAGAAGATGTGGTATACATACAGCGGAACACTAACTCAGCCACAAAAATGAACGAAATTTTGCCATCTGCAGCAACAAAGATGGACTTGGAGGGCACTATGCTGAGGTAAGTCAGATGGAAAAAGACAGTGTATGATATCACTTGTATGTGGAATCTAAAAGGTACAACAAATGGACAAATATAATAGAACAGAAGCTGACTCACAGATACAGAGAACAAACTAGTGGTCCCCAGTGGGGAGGGGGCAGGGCCGACATGGGGGTGGGAGAGTGGGAGGTACAGACCACTGGGTGTAATCAGGTTCAAGGATGTATTGTACAGCATGGGGAAGATAGCCAATATTCTGTAGTAACTGTAAATGGAAAGTAACCTTTAAAAATTATGTAAAACTAAAAAATTAAAATGAAATTGGTTTAACTTAAGGAGGTATTAACATTGTACTGAACACGGAGGACACTCAGTAAGTAGGAACCAAATGAATCCAACACAAGATCTGAAAGCCTGCATTACACACCTGCAAACCCATGTGTCTGTAAGGCTGGGATTGGGTTGGGGGAGGGGGCAAAAAATATGACAGTCTCTACCAGCTCACCAAAAATAAGAATAGGAACTCACCCACAAATCAATACCAAAAGAAGTTACAAAATTAAGGTAAGAGCCATACTGGTTTAAGATTGAAATAATCGAAGGAAAGTGGGTGCAAATTTCTATGTATAATGAACCAAGCTAACGAATCTTGCTTGGCAAACACACACATAGCTCTGGATCTGAGCCAAATCAACGGCTCCTGGCAATGTGCCAGAGCCAAATTCCTTAGTCTGGCATCATAAAATGATTTGTCTGTCGAATTTACAATTCCAGTGTCTCTGGATTCAGCTACCCGCTGGGCACCCCTGGCAGTTGCCCAGCAGAATACATCCGAACTATCGTTGCTGTCAGAACATGTGCATTTGACAAACACTAGAGAAAAATGACACCCATTTCTTAGAGCAATATTAGTTAACAGCTACAAAGTGCTGCTACAAAGGAATGATCAAGTCTGTAGCCATAATCATTAACCAAGAATTAATAACCTCTCCGGAGTGCTAACATGTAAGCTGCTCCTTGGTGTTCAGTAGACATGGGTCAAACTGTCATTTAACTTACCGGAGGCCACAAAGGTGAGTCAAAATCAGGTCTTGCCAAACTGAGCAAACACGGTCCAAAGATGAGATGCCCTCTAAACGTCACCCTCAAGTGCTAGGATGCTGGCGTGCTTGGAGATGCTTCTCAGATGTGCTCTGCTCCTTATGGGTTAAACTCCACCTCCATTTTTAAGCCCATCAGAGAAGTCTCCCAGACACGGTGCGTTTTCAGGAGAGAGCTGCAACATGCAACTCCAAGGCTGCTTGTTATTTTTATAAAATCTGAAATTTTTCTAGCCAGAGTTGGGAATCAGGGAACAATGTACAAATTTTGCTTGAGCTGAGTAAGGTCAGAAAGGGAACTAACTCATGACACCCAGAAGTCGAATGCACGAGCTACGAAATTCCCACCTAAGGATGGGTGCTCATCAATTTTAAATCAGAATTATTTTTAAAAATTATAAACCACCTGAATTTTAATCCCTATTTTCCACGTATAAAATTCTGAATGGTGAACATAGTCTAACTTCTTCAAAAAAAGAGCCAGATGGACAAATGAGAGAAGCAGCTGTTTTAAGATTTTCCTGGTAAATTAAAGAACATGAGTGACTTTCAGAGGCCACATCCTAGCCCTAGTTTTCTTGAGCTTAAAATAATTAATAAAGTTGAGCAACTTCTTTTTTTCCTTAAAAGACCAATTCCCAAATGAGACACTGATGCAGCTGAATTAACATACCGACCATGCCTCCCAGTCTACCTGACTTATGAAGCAACCCCAGTCAGGGTAGCCCCTCTCTATTAAAGCCCCTTTGCTCAAGCCCAAGACCTACTCCAATCTCTTCTCAAGGGCCTATGCCTCAAGACCTCAGTTCTCCAAATATAAAAACCACCTAATTGCTGAATGATTGAGGAACTGGACAAATGTGATTTCTGATACCTCCCAAGTTCCAAAAACCTTTATTATTAAAGTCCTAATAGTTTTGGACATTTATTCTGGTCCCTTCATGGTAAGTAAATAGAGAAGTTGGAGAAAGCCCAGAGAAGAGAAATAAAACTGACCAGTGTAAAAATGTAAAACAAAGTTGGTGACAACTATGTCACGCTACTCAACTTTCAGCTTACTTCTTTAGGTGCTTTCATCATCCCTTTTCGCCTCCTTTCTCCCATCCACATACAGATCTACCGCAGTGCAAGGCATTTAATGATCTGTGAATGAATAAATTAAATTGATACCCCCTGCTTTCCCGCTTCACTGCAAGCAGACAAGGTTGTGATGGAGTGGCCCAAAACTGAACAAAAGAAATTATGAAGTAAACACACATATACACCTTCTTTTCTTTGTTCCCAAGTGTGATTCAGTAAAATAGACAAAGAACACTATGAAAACTCACCCTATGGAGAAACCTACCTCTCTGTCACTGAGGCTGTATTCTGTAAATTATTTCCTTCCTCCAAGAGCTAAGTGACTTTCAAATACAAAACCTTTTATAAGAAGCTTCACATCCTTATGGAAGGATATTCCTGTGCTCCAAACTCAGTGCCTCCTCCCCCTAAAATACCTCATTCATAGATAAATTTTTAAGATTTTAATTGCAGAGACACCATGTATGATATCTAATCCCCAAACCCCATGCTTTAAGAACTTCACCTCTCATGCGCCCTGGCAACTGCTTTTGTGATGTGCGATTCTACATGCCCCCCACAACCCTCCCCACCCAAGGCTGACAGGTCCTCTGAGCCACAGTGAGACCATAATATGTTCCCCCAGGGAATGAAAACAGGGTTTCTAGAATGTCAGTCAAGTCTCTGCTGAACTCAAACGGAGGCTGAGACGGCCACTGTAGGGTAGCCATCTTGAGCCACGTGCGTGGAAAATCAGCAAAAGCTGGATGGAAGGTCAACAGGGCAAGAAACAGAGTACAGGCAGAGAAGCAAAGGTGAAGGCCACAGAGCGCCCGAAGAAAGAACGCACACACCAGCTGTCCTGGACATTAAGGACGTTCTGGTCCCTAGTCCACGGCTCCAGGCTTCTGTGAACCCCAACTGCACTTCCTGCACTTGGGTCCTGAGAGAGACCCTGATCTTCGAAATTCATTATCCCAGGTGTGTTTCAAGTAGTTTGCAACCATGATAAGCTCCATCAAGTCATGAATATTCCTGACATCACGGAAGAAAGGGCCAAAACTGTTATTGCTCAAACAGCGAAAGAACGAGCCCACCATCTGTAACGCATTTTCTGTTATCCACAACTTAACGGCTGTTCCATCACTTCTCTGTACAGTTTCCAGGGGAGGGCTGACCTGTTGATTCACAATACAACCCCCATGACCCCAGCATCCAGAGCTACCCCAGTTGGGGATCCTAACAACCAACCTTGTTAACAAATGCTTTTCTAGCAAATAACAGGAGGAAAACATTAGCAAAGCATTCCATTCTCCTCCTCAAATGTACTTAACTGACCCACTTCAATGTTTGGGTTTTGTCTTTTTTCTTCTTTAAGCTTGAGAATTAATCAAGTGTGAGCTAGAGGATCCTACAATTCAAAAGTACACATCAGGGCTCCCCAGGTGGTACAGTGGTTAAGAATCCGCCTGCCAATGCAGGGGACATGGGTTTGAGCCCTGGGCGGGGAAGATGCCACATGCCGCAAAGCAACTAAGCCCGTGTGTCACAACTACTGAGCCTGCGCTCTACAGCCTGCAAGCCACAACTATTGAGCCCATGTGCCACAACTACTGAAGCCTGCATGCCTAGAGCTTGTGCTCCACAATGAGAAAAGCCACAACAATGAGAAGCCTGCGTACCACAACAAAGAGTAGCCCCCACTTGCTGCAACTAGAGAAAGCCTGTGCTGGAATGAAGACCCAAGACAGCAAATAAATAAAATTAACAAAAAAATATTAGGGCTTCCTAGGTGGCACAGTGGTTAAGAATCTGCCTGCCAATGCAGAGGTCATGGGTTCGATCCCAGCTCCAGGAAGATCCCACATGCCACGGAGCAACTAAGCCCGTGTGCCAAAAAAAAAAAAAAAAAAAAAAAAATATTAAACCCCCCCCCCAAAAAAAAAGGTACACATGAATGTAAGCTCTAGGGGGCAGGGATGATGTCTGTCTAGCTTTGTATCTGCCCCCCCCCCCACACACACAGTACCTCACACTGAGTGAACACTTGCTGAGGGAATGAAAGGAGGGTAAGTAGGAGCCTAAGAGTCAAAAGTACCAACTCTGGGCTCAGACAGAACGGGTTAGAATCCCAAATCTCCCTTGATAACATTTATGAAGGCTCAGAATTCAGCTAAGAATTTTATGTACATTATCTTATTTCATGCCCCCCCTCAAAAAAAAAAAAGCTTTAAGGTATTATCTCTTTTTTAAGCTTGGTGGAAACTGTGCAGCTCACCTATATGGCCACAAGGTTAGTCATCCCAAGTCCAAGTCCCTAACCCTTATGACAAACTGCATTTACTGCTGACTTTGTGACCTTGGGCAAATGATTTAATCACTCAGTTTGCCGAAGATTATGGTTCTGAAGACTAAGTTGCACAGACAGTGTCTGAAAAGTGCTTAGCACAGTGCCAGGCAGAGCCAACTGCTCATTAAAACGTAGTTATTATTATTAGAGTTACTACTGAGTACACAGTGAGATGCTTCAAGCAGGACTTTGGGTTCTATAAATTACACGTTCTCTGGAAAACAGCCATGTCCAAGACCTAGGCAGCCAAAGCAAAAGGAGCAAATTAGGACCAATATTTATCTTGGATATGAACTAAATTCTCCAATAGGGAGTAACAGATAAGACATCTTTTCATAGCCTTTAAGCAATGATAGTGCTTGAAGTTAGGGGGCACCATACTGCTGTATATTATAGAAACGTCTGCCCCAGAGTCCTCAGCACCCTTGGATTTTTCTCCAACAAAGGGGAGGTAGATAAATTCTGATCAGTAACGACTTTTGTGGCAGGGAGGGGAACACGTTAATAATTTCCTTACATACTCTTCCACAATTTCAGTTTTAGGTCCAGTATATATTCCTATTCTATTCCCAATGCCTCTGAAATTGTTTCATTGAGATAAAGAGCATTATTACATTGTTCAATGACCTTTGAAAGTTCAGGGAAAAAAGTATTTAAGCAGGATTAATAAGCATAACACCAAGACATTTAAAGTACCTTAAAAAAAAAAATACCCACAAACCCCGGTCTAAAACATGTAAATGTATATATTGGCAACTGTTGAAAATGGGTGATGGGAGCTCATGATACCAGCCTCTCTACATTTATATATGTTTGAAAACTTCCATAATACAAAGTTACAAATAAATGTTTAAAATAAATGTACAGATTCTGCCTTTTAAAAATTTAGTTTTTCCTGAATACCTGCTTCGAGGATGGAGCAGGAAAGCGGGTCTATGTCATTACTCTGGGAAGCGGCTCGGAATAAGGCACTCAGCTGAGGGCAAAGCAGTGAATAAGGTTAGATTAAGGTGGAGCTAGTATAACTCATGTAGAAATGCAATGTGTTTCTACAACGCTTTAATAATGAACTTCAAGTAAAAGACCCAGAGCCACACGACATTACTAAGGAGACTTCTTTATACAAACAAACCAAACTTTTTTTTTTTTTTTGGGAGTACCTATAATAATTGTTTGCTCAAGCCTGGTTTACATTTGGTTTTAGCTGGCAAAGGAATACCCCAACTTAGAGGTGATTGCTCTAAAGGGCAGAAATAAAGAGCTTTGTGCCAAACAGCTAAAGGAAAGCTGGAAATCAAGGTATGGGCAGATGTCTCTTCAGTGGACAAAAGATGAAGTTTCTCTTTTCAACTCACAGTCACCTTCTGAAAGGGTTAACTGAAAAGTTACTTGTTCCACCCAGATGGCAATCCATAACTGAAGAGTTACATCTGGAGATCTTTCTCCCCCTTACCCAGTTGCACACAGCGCTTTTCATTCAATTTGTGGAGTTAAATTCTAGCCTAAAACTCTACCATTATCCATTAAGTCAAAGCTAAAATAAGAACAAAACCCCCAAAAACTTAACTTTCAAATATGTTAGTGACGTCTTTCTATCAATCAATTCTGATCTCCTGCAGAGCAAATTCTGCTCCTAGAATGCTGGGGGCGAATTTCCTAACACCAAAATTTAAAAGAGACTTTAAAAAAACTGCTAAGAAGCCATCTGCTGTTCCAGGTTGAAGCTACGAGTACGCCTTCGACACTGAGGCTAGCTGGTCCCTTCCCCCCAGCCCAAAGGCACGGTCATTTACAAAACAAGTGCAAAAACAAAACTAATCCAGACAAATGGCTTTCTACTCCATCACCAAAATGATGGGACAAGAGTAAAGAAACACTTTACCATCAATCTTCTACAGAGTCTGGCTAACTGAATTTTCCCCTAATCAAAGTAAAATTTAGGAAGCAGCATTTTCTTCTAAGATTTACTTAATTTGCATTCTATTAGAAATAGTGCTTTCAGATATTCTAACCATGTTCTCCTGGCTTGAAAGGTGTACAGCAATCTCCTTCTCTTCTATTCCACTCACCCAGTCCAACCCCTTCATTTCTATACATTTCCAGTCTTCACCATTTGCCCTTTATTAAAAGTGTCCCTCTTAGCTTATGGGACAAATGAGACAACAATGGTATGTTTTATCACAGGATCAATCTTAAATTGAGGGATACTATATACAGGGTTACAGAATGGTAGGTAGGTGAATGTTCACCATCCTTCTCATGCTAGTATGCTTTCCCTCACTGTGTTCAAGTAAAACTTGTCTACAATTCTGAGTGTCCCGTGACCAGTCCACAACAAAAGAGGTGCAAGTCACTCTCAGAACTGCCTTGGAAAACTGGCTGGATTATCATCTGTAGAAAAGACTGAGCAGCTGGACTCTCCCAACGGAAGGTACATGCACCAACATCATGGTACTCCACGTTCCCATGGTACTCCACGTTCCCATGTTTCTGCCAATCTACTGTAAATGTTTCCAAGAAAAATTACCACCCAGGGAGTGACTGTTGGCCATATGAACAAAAACATGGTTTCTTTCCAGAGGTACTTGACTACCCTCTCCTGATCACTTAACTGGTTGTTGAGTGGATTTCCCCAGCAACTGATAGTTGGGAAAGGTAAGTGGTGGCTGGGGCTCAGCACCAGGAATTTTTATCTCAAGTGGATGATCAAATAACGTCCTGGGCGCAACAAGCCAAGGGCAGCACTAGAAAGTGATGATGAACCCTATTCCTTCACAGGTCAAACTTTTCCCACACCTGGCAAACTTCACAAACCAAATGCCACACTGTGAAGTCACACTGTCTCTAGAATTCTCTGAAAGTGCTTCTGTTGGAATCCCCTCTGGACACAATGAAGGGCTGACGGGCAATATTAGGTGACTAGAGAGTAGACATCTAAGATCAAGAGTTCGTGTGTGTCTCCAATCGTAATGTTTCTAATAACCTGTCCAAACGTGGGGCGAGGGGGTAGGAGGAGGGGGGACCAGGCGCACTTCTTGCTTCTTGGTTAAAAACTAAAGTTCGCTTGCAGCCCTGCGAAGGCGACAGACAACGGACTCCGAACGTCCCCGGTCCCCGTGGGCTGCAGCAGCGGCCGGGCTCCCGCGCGCGTCCTACCTTGGACCTCTCCTTGACGTAGTATTTGCCCAGCCGGCTCCCGCAGTACAGGACCAGCCTGTCGATAAGGGACAGGAGGAAGTTGATGGCCTCGCAGCCTTCCTCGTTGCCCCCGATCCACGTGATCTGGTCGCCTCGCAGGTGCCGCTTGGAGACGCCGGCGCGCGGCCCGGCCAGCTGGCCGTCCCGCAGGGCCCCGTTGCAGTGCAGCTGCTTGACGCGCTCCAGGACACAGTCGCCCACCACCTCGCCCAGGAAGTTGTCCAGGTAGCAGAAGCCGACCTCGTGCAGACAGGGCACGATGTACTCTAGGGCGATTTTCTCCAGATCCAGACTCATGATATGTCCCAGGGGCATCGTGCCCGCAGAGCCCAGCTGGGGGATCCCCAGCGTGCACCCAGGGAGAGAGCGACCTGCGAGCGCGCCCAGCCGAGGCGCAGGGAGCGGGGCCCGGAGTTCAGCTACCTGCGGCGGCCACGGTCCCCGAGCCACCGCGGCGCCAGGGAGAGGGGAAAGTTGCTCGCAAACTCTGGGGAGCAGGGATCCCGTTCAGGGACCAGCGGGAGTTGTGCGGGGCTCCACGACTCGGCGCCGGACTGGCCCAGCGAGGAGTCGGAGGGCCCCTTTTGGAAACGCCGAGCCACCACTGGCGAGGCGGCGGCCCCAGGCGGGGAGAGGCTGAGGTCCAGCCCCCTAGCCGGCCGACTCTGCGCGTCACGGGCCCCGCCCCGGCCCCGCCCCGGGACCGCCCCCGGCACAGCCCTTCCCCCCGGCCCGTCACCCCACCGGGTCTACCCCTCTCCCAAGGAGCCCGGCGAGCCCGGCGCCGGCCTCACTTGTTTGTGACCAGTAGAGGGGCTGGCGAACAGAAGGCATTTTTAGAATGCTATCGATTTGCATACTGTTTTGCATAAAACCCCATAACAAACTTGAAAACCCGGATCCCAACTCTGAAAATGTAAATAGGATTAACAGCACACTTTACTGCCTCCTTGTAGGCTGATCACCTCCCAAGCTTTTGAATAAAATCATAAACCCAGGAACAAATAAATATTTTAGCAATGATCTCGTTCTAGCTTTACCTGGTACTTTATTCCCCTTTCCTCTGCTGTTTGACCCAGGTCGGGAGATTCAAGACTGAGAGACTAGGAGGAACCCACTTTTAACTAAAATTAACAAGCATCTCCCTGAACCCTACTGTGTTCAAGGTCTTATGCACTCAATGAAGGGGGGTGTGAACAATGAAGAAATACTGTGTCATATCTCACTGAATCCTGAAAATACCGTACTTGCTTTGTTGAATGTTTTCATCCATTATATTTCATCCACTTATATTTCAAGTTTCTTACTATAATACAATGTTCTGAAAGTCTGCCTTCAAAATTAACCACATGTTCATGTGACAGCGAATATAGGTATCTCCCCCAAGACTTTTTAGTTATCCAAAGGTAAGCTGATTGCTTAATGAGTTTCTTTAATTCTCTTTCCTACCAAACACCAGAGAACAGACTCTGGAGGAAAAGATTCATAAACTGTGTGCCAAGCCATTTCTATATGTTTAATTTTACATCAGTTTGCCCTTGGGTTCTTCATTTAAGTCGAACAAAAGAATATACAGCTCTCACATTAAGTTGTAAGTTATGTCTTATATAAAGTTGAATTAAAAATGGGTGAGCTGTTTTTGTTTTTTTTAGTTTAAATAAACAGTAAAAAATAAAAGTACAATTAACACTTGTAAAAATGAAGAAGAAGAGGAGGAGGAAGAATATACAGGTTTTTCAGGTATTACTTTGCACACAATCCCCTACAGATTTTATACTTTTGTTCTCCTGCCCATAGCCCTCTCCTGTCTTGATCTGAGAGGAGAAATATGAAAGGAGAAATGGAGTGAAGTCTGGGCCAACAACAAAGGGCATAATAGGAAAGGGATGCTCTGCTACTAATGGAAAGAAGCAGACAGAGGCACATAGTCAAGTAAGAACCAGAAGAAGCGGTCAATGAGAAACTTACTCCTGGTTATACAGGGAGGAGGATCTCTGCCAAGGCTGCCATAGTGGGCACCGTTGGTGTCACCTTTCAGCAGGAAGTGTAACTCAGGTAATGGCTTGATTCGTGGACCTCAAGGAGCTGCTGTCTAAATTCCCACAGCAGTTCCTGGGTGACAGAAACCCATCATCCTTGGACCCCCAGCACCTGGCACATAGTAGGTGTCTAATAAATAGTTACTGGGAACCTGGTGTCTGATGCTGAGCCATAGTAACATCCGTGTGGGATTCAGGCAAGTCTGGGCTTGTTGGAAGCCTGCCAAAGGGTCTATTTGCATGAAGGGATGGGGGTTGGGGTGAGGATCCTCCCCAGAGAGAAATCACTGGGAAGTGTCAGGCAGAGCAGCCTGGCCCAGAGCAAAACCTCAGGGGCCAGCGATGGGGGCAGTTAGGCATTCTGCACGATACTTGTCTCCTGGCTTTGCCTCCCTACCCAGCCATGGAGGATGTTCGGGTCCTGGGAGCAGGAGGCCTAAAGTAAGACCCGGGGTCTGCTCCTTTATGGCAAGGAAGAAAAAGGAGATGCAATACCCCAAAGAGAGGAAGGCCCTTTCCCCACCTGTGCTTGAACTCTGCCTAACCAAGATACCTTGGCCCATCCTATGATTTCCTTCAGGGGCATTATGGATAACAGGTAACCAGGAGAAGACTGGTCTGAGGTCGCCTGAATGTGGGCCGCGGTAGGCAGAGGCTTATGTTTTTTTGCAGCCTTGAGGTTTGTTGTAGACCTCAGAAGTAGATATCCTTGAATTTAAAAGGGGGGGAAATGGGCCTTTCTCACCTTCTGAGATGGCCCACACTCTGTCTGTGGAGTGTGTTTCTCTCTAAATAAATCCACTTCTTACCTAAAAAAAAATAAATAAATAAAAGGGGAGAATGACAGATTTGGTAGCTGGCTGAAATTTTTCTACCTGAAGTTTCCTCGAAGATACACCTGATGCTCCTAGGAATAGTTAGGGTTTTTATGGAGGACCAGAAATCCGTAGTAGAAGGTAGAGGAGGTAGTGGTCCGTAAAATACAAAAAATTACGTACCTACCTCCCAGAACAAACGTGTTGACCCAGGACTTTAAATCCCGGGACTGGGTAAATTTGGCTCATTATGCAAATGATATTTCCATAATTGTAGAATAAAGCTGTAACTAGTCTAACTGTAACCAGAGCAATAGCCTATGAGCAAGTTTTAGTGACTGTACCTTTAAGTTGCTATAGATTACTCTGGTTGCAAAGCATGGGCAGTTTAGAAAGGTATTCAATCCCTTGCTACCATCCCTCCTTGGCCACGGCACCTGTTAATCAATCAAGGGCCTCTTAATCAACTTAGGGCTGCCAGCACTGCATTTGGCAGAGGGGCCTGAGATATGGTGACTGGCAAAAAGCGCAATGTGTGATTATACCTAGGGGTACAGACAGGCTGGAGCCGTGCACAGGATCAGAGGAGTCTGAACATCGGAGTGGCAAACACCAAGATAATGGTTACAGTGCCTTTGTTTTAGTTACTTGTCCATTAACTTGCATCATTATCATAATAAATATTAAAATACTTTTCCTATTAATGACTAAGACAAATTAATTTCCCTGTCATTTAATTTCAACACCATTGTCTTCTGGTATACATCTGCAGAACAGATGCAGTCATTTTTTAAGCATGTGGATGAGAGAGGGTAAAAGAAGGAAGCTGAATTTCTTTGCCTTGAAATTTGACCCAGAAGGGATCCTAGTAGTTCATTTTCCTACAGATGAGGAAGCCAGAGCCCGGACGGGCTAGACATTAGGGAACTTCCCTAAGGAAGGAGTCTGGTTAGTGGAAGAGAAAGCCTGGAATGCATCTTTGTTCACTACAACAAGAGGGTGCTCATTCTTGTCCTATTTATGTATGTATGTGGGGTTTGGGGGTTTTTTGTTTGTTTTTTGAATGAGATAAAATTCACCAAAAACAGTGGCGTGTAATACATTCACAATATTGTGCAACCACCACCTCTCTCTAGGTCCAAAACATTTTCACCATTCCAAAAGAGAACCCTGTATGCATTAAGCAGTTACTTCCCAATTCCCCAACCCCTGGCACAACCACCAATCTGCTTGCAGTATCTATGAATTTACCTTTTCTGAGTATTCCCTATAAGTGGAATCATAGGATATGTGACCTTGTATGTCTGGCTTATTTTACTTAGTATAATGTTTTCCAGGTCCATTCATGTTGTACCGTGTATCATTGCTTTTTATGGCTGACTAATATTCCATTGCATGGATATATGACATTTATCTATCCATCATAAGCTGATAGACATTTGGGTTGTTTCCACCTTTTGGTTATTGTGAGAAATGCTGTTTGAGCATGTGTGTGTACGTCTGAGTGCCTGCTTTCAATTCTTTTGGGCACAGACTTAGGAGTGGAATTGCTGGGTCATATGGTAATTCTATATTGAACTTTTTGAGGAAGTGCCATACTGCACAGCAGCTGCACCACTTTACATTTTTATCGACAACTTGGGAGAGTTCAATCACATCCTTTTTTTGGGGAGTATAATTGCTTTACAATGTTGTTTTAGTTTCTGCTGTATGATGAAGTGAACCAGCTATATGCATACCTATATCCCCTCCCTCTTGGACCTCCCTCCCACCCTGCCCCATTCCACCCATCTAGGCCATCACAGAGCACCAAGCTGATCTTCCTGTCATCACATCCTTTTTTATTTCTGATGAAAACCATCCACATTTCTTTCACCCCCTTCAATAGCTTACTGTGCCAGAGTTTCCCTCCCTCCAAGCTAGTATCTGAATATCCTTTTCTGTGTTTTTGCCATGCCATATTATTAAGACATTTATCGTTACACTGAATGGCTTTAATGTGGGCAAAGACGATCTTATTTATTGATTTATCAAACACTTTTTTAACACCATGTATTCCAGGCACTGTGCTAAAAGTGTTACAAACATTATTTCTATCAATTCATCTAACACCAACAAGGAATTATTATTTTCACTTTTGTGAAGATGACAAAAAGTTGTAGAGAGGCTAAGGAACTTGTCCAAGTTCACACAGCGAGACAGTAGAACAACGCAGGACCAAATCTAAGAGATTCCAAATGTGATAAGATTGGGGGTGGGGTGGGGGAGCATTTTGAGCCACTTGTTTGGCATAGCAACGTTTTTGCCCTTGAGTACTCTTTTTTTTATTATAACTCTTAATTATAGCACTTTCACATGAGATGACAATTTTAAACTATTGGCTTCCTTAACTGCTATTCAGTGTAGAAGGAAGATAAGCAAAGCTTACCATGAATTATTTAGTTGACTACATTAAGAGCAATCTTTCAAACTACAAATTAGGATTTGCTCTTTGCTCCATTCCAATTATGGTCCAGTGTTTCCAGGAATCCCACCTAAAATTCAGTGATGTACAGTCTATTAAGAGTAGTTGTTAGTAATGAGCCACACCTCAGTGCACTGGGTTGGTGGCTCACCCCTCAGGATGCAGGGTGTGTATTTCCTATAAATGGAGCTGGTGAAACAAGAGGACAGTGCCTGAAGGGAACTTATGAATTGGGTTGAGAGAGAGATGCATCTGATTATGTCCCATTCCCCGTGGAGTCCAGTCATCCTACTCCTTTCCAGGTTTAAGGGATGGCAAAGAATGTGGCTTTCCATATCAGTTCTTAATTATTTCTAAGCATAAGGACAAGTTTAAGCCTCTCTCATTTGCTCTTTGATAATTTTGCTGTGTGCAGGTTCTGGGAAGCGCAAAATATCAGGAATATTCATTAGTATTTTCCGATTCAACGCTTTTTTTTTTTTTAATTTTATTTATTTATTTATTTACTTATTTATTTATCTAGTTGGCTGTGTTCGGTCTTCATTGCTGCACACGAGCTTTCTCTAGTTGCGCTGAGCAGAGGCTACTCTTCATTGTGGTGCATGGGCTTCTCATTGCGGTGGCCTCTTGTTGCAGAGCACGGGCTCTAGGCGCGTGGGCTTCAATAGTTGCGGCACATGGGCTCAATAGTTGTGGTTCATGGGCTCTAGAGCACAGGCTCAGTAGTTGTGGTGCACGAGCTTAGTTGCTCCACGGCATGTGGTATCTTCCTGGGGCAGGGATCGAACCTGTGTCCCCTGCATTGGCAGGCGGATTCTTACCCACTGCGCCACCTAGGAAGTCCCCAATTCAACTCTTGTTTAAGCTGAAAATGTCTAAAAAGCATTTGCTCTGGCCAAAAACATGGCACCAATCATAAAAATATAGCAGTGTCAAATTTATATTAATATGGAATATTTTAAAGACCTTTTTTGCTTAACTTTATAAAGCTTTTTCCAAAGGTGTTTTCATTCATTAGAATTTCACATCTTAATGTGTTAACTATTTTAGAATAGTTTTAGACCTACAGGAAAGTTATGGAGATTTAGATACAGTTCCTGTATGCCCCACACCCAGTTTCCCCTATTGACATCAGATTATTAGTATGGTTACATTTGCCACAATTTATGAGCCAATACTGAGACATTATTATTAACTAAAGTCCTTATTGTGTTCAGATTTCTTTTGTTTTTTACCGAATGGCCTTTTTTTTTCCCCCCAGGATGCTACTGAAATTATACAGTAGTTGAAATTAGTTCAGAGTGTTTCCAGGAAAGTATATACTACTCCTTTAGCACCTGCAGAAACTCCCAGGTTCCCCCCAGGGTAGGAAGGAATGCGTAGCTACAGAACATGCCTTCTTCCCATCTTAGGTTGGCCCACTGTTAAGCCCGTTGCCATGGCTGAGGCTTGGTGGCACAGTTGGGAGGCTTCTCTGTACAGCCAGGGGTCTGGGGGTTCAGGTGGCTGATCCCCTGCCCTGTTCTGGCCTGTCGGGGGGAGGAGGGAGCGTTAAAAGGCCCAGTGTCCTGGGGTTCACTGTTCTAACAGCTCTTGATTTTGTTCTCATATTTACCTTCTCCCAAGCTCCAGAGAGAAGCCTGACTGAGCTAAGGCAGTGGGTCTCAAAAGTTAGTATCCATCAGAATCACCTGACAAACTCCTTAAAACCAAACTTCTGGGCCCCACCCCTAGAGCTTCTGAGTCCATAGGCCTGGGTGAGGCCTGAGAATCTATCATCTCTGACAGGGTCCCAGGAGCTGTTTCTGCTGTCTGGGAATCTGAGGCCCACTTTTTTAAGCCAATCAGTTCATGGCATTACCCTGGTGACTGTTAGTCTAGGGGTGGGCAGGTGACCTAAACCACCCTAAACCAGTGGTCCTCAGCCCTGGCTGTATGTTAGAATCACCTGGGAGTTTCTAAAAATGACCTCCAGCTGGGCCCCACCCCAGACTCAACTATTTCTCGTGAAAAGGTCTAGGTATTGCAGTTTAAAAAATGAAATAGGAAATAAATAAATAATACATCATCATCGATGAATAAATACTAACGTGAAATAATAAAGTAGAAATGAAATAACCACAGTAAATAACTAAATGATACAATACTCCTCGTGATTTTATCATGCAGCAGTACTGAGAACCACTGGTCTGTTTGAAAAGAATTTATGTCGAAGGGAAGGATCTAATTTTGCTGCTGAACATGGGGAGAGGAAACAGGCAGCTCCGTGGCCTCTGGCAGGCGCCTAGTCACCATGAAGGGGGCCCGTCTCAGGAGGAAGCCAACACGGAGCAAGGCAGAGCAGAGTGTGGCAAGAACTTGGGACCTTGGTGACATCACTGAGCAGCTTCTCTTACTATTCCGAGAGCCTGTCCTGCCCCTGGACTTCCAGTTATGTGAGATAATGCATTTCCTCATTTTTAAAGCCAATTTAAGTCAAGGTTTTCAGCTACTAGCTGTCAAAAGGATTCTAACAGGTAATACCAGAGAAATGGTCACCCTGTGGCCATAGTAAACAGCGCTCACTCTTAAAGCCACCTGTCTCAGTGTCACCCCTTCCGCACACGCCACAGGATCAGCTTTCTCAAGGAGTCTGACTCCGTGGAGACCAGGCAGGTGGGCAGCAGGACAGTCCTACGATACTCTGTAGCTAAAGCTCCTCTCCATGTCCAGCTCTGAAATTCTCCTGTTTTCTTCTCTCCAACAAAGGAAATGAACAGGATAAAAAAAAGACCTGACATTCTACCTTATATTTTAAAAAATTAGTTTTCTCTTTCTACCGAAGCAAATAATCTCCTAATAGTCAAATTAGAGGTTACGACTGTATTCTTCATGAATGGTTTTCTTAAACTGCAAATTTGTTTTCAGGCAATAATTCCTTGTTTACATTTATAATCAGAAAATATTTGTAGAACACAGATTTTCAACCCTGGAAGCGAGCTGTAACAAAGTAAGTGTCCAGCGAATGTTTGATTGCATAAATTTGGTACAGTAAGTTACAAAACTGAATGTAGAGTTCGAGTCCCTTTTTGAGAGAGATTGAGACCAAGATGTAATTAATGGTTGTTTCTGGGTAGGTGGGAATATGGAATTTTTTTGTTGTTTTTTTGGGGGGAGTTTTTTATGTTGTATTGTTTTTCTGTATTTTCTAATGGGCACATATTGCTTTTGTTAAAAGGAAGAAATATTATATATTTTTTATAAAATATATTGTTTTTCCTACTTAAAACAAATCTTTAGTTCTTCCATGTGCGGGTTGTTGGCTTGTTGGTGCTAAGTACAGTCCCTGCCATTCTATGCCCTGCTCTGTTGGAAGTGAATTGCCTTTCCCAGACTCCCTTGCCAGCTGGCCCAGTTAAATGCTGCCAGTGGGAAGAACTGATGGGAAACCGGATGACATGAGGTAGGGGGAAACACCTCCCCCCTTTTTAAAAAACAGTTTCTGACAGTGGCCGTGGCAGCGGCCTTCAGCAGTTTCAGCAGCAGCACCCATGGTTGGGGCAGTGGCCAGCGCCGACAGCATCAACAGCCTCCTGTAGTGTCAGATGCCAGGTACCCTGGGCTCTGAAGACATCGCCATCTCTGTATGTTATCTCCGGCCTTAGGAGTGGTCCAAGACTCCTCGCAGATGTCTATCTCTAGGTGGTTGTATGTTCCCCTTTTGGTTCCTCCAAACTTTCCCACACTTTTGTAGCTGATTCCTTAGGTTAAATTCCCTCCGCTTGAAAGACCTAGAATGATTTCTGTTTTCCCAGCTAGACACTGACTGATATGCCCACTCTCAGTTCCTACATTGGATTCACCAACAACGCCTCTCAATTCCACTGCCAAGTTGTAACTCCAACTTCTCCTTCCCAGTCTCACTGCCACAAGCAGTCCAGACTGCCATCATCTCCGGAGTGGATTACTGCAACAGCCTTCTCTCCAGGCTCCCCACTTTTACACATGCCCGCATCAATCATTTCTCTACATGGAAGCCAGAACACAATCTTCCTTAGCCTTAGATAAGGTGGCATCATTCTGCACTTAAAATCCAAAGTCAGTAACGTGGCGCAGGAAGCCCCAGTGACCAGTTCATTGTGCCTCATCTTCTTCACCCATCATGATCCAGTCACATCACTTTTTTTGTTGTTCTTGAAACAAGTCAAGCTCTCTTTCCTACCACCACGCTGCATATGTGGTATCTTCACTTTGGAATACACTTTTCCCTACCCTCCATAGAGGCAGCTTCTCATCACTTTCTCCATGTTATTTCTCCCCAAAAGCCTTCCTTATCACCTGAACAAGAGGAGGCATCACCCTTCTCAGCTCCCTGCTTATTTCTTTGTTAGTGCCTATCAAAACTTCACTTTTTTGGTTTGAATCTGTTTTACATCTATTCCTCCCAGGAGTCTGAGGGCAGGAATGGGTTCAACACAGCAATCCTAGTGCCCAAAATAATGCCTGACACAAGTCAGATGTTCACCATACACTGAATGAACGCACTGCATATTTAACTGTTTCATTCATGCATAGAACTCAAGGAAATCTGATCTTCTCAATAAAAATTTTATTGTTGGATGTTTAAATTATGTTTCCCTAGGGAATAAGCCAAAAGTTCATTAAAATCTAAAAAGTAGAAAGAAAAAAAGCAAACATTTTGGAAAAACAGACCAAATTGGTAAAAGATCAAGAACTGAAAATCTTCCCATGATATAGTAGCAAAATATGCTACCAAATCTCATTTGGTCCAAATTTCTTCTGTTGACAAATTTGCTTTTGCCTAAATTGATTTAAGTCCAAGAGCTAAAGCTGATTCGGTTATCCAAGCTGGGTTCCCAGTCACTTTTAAGGTTCTATGATGGACAAGCAGAGAATATCACCTAGGACCAGACCTCATACTTAAAACACTTGGAGCTCTTGTATTCAGTTAGGCCTTCAGTCACTGAGTCGGTCAACAAATATTTTCTTGCATGCCTTCCACGTGCCAGACACTGTACTAGGTTCAAGATGCAGAGTAAACAAGGCAGACAGAATTCCTGGGCTTCCGAGGCCCACATGCGAAAGGGAGACAGACAGTCAACTAGAAAGCACAGAAAGAAGCACAGTGATTGCAGAGACTGATTAAGTGCTGTGAGAAAACACAACAGCAGAATGTAATAGGCGGTGAAGGGGCACCAGCAAGTCACTGGTTGGAGAAACCTTCCCTGAGAAGACAGCACTTGACCTGAGGTCACCGTGACCAAAAGGAGCCTGCAGGAGTCTCACACTGAGACTTTAGAGACTTTAAATATGACAAGATTAGGGTGGCCTCTCTCCTTCCCACCACCACCCTGGGCAATTAAAAATATAAAAAGCCAATCAAGACTTAAAATCAGTGCAAAGAGTATCAACAGAAGTTCTGTTTCCTCCATTCACCACCCCGCCTCCGGCGCCCCTACCTTCTATAAGAACTACTTGAATACTTTGGGGGAAATAGCTAACATCAAATTCATTCCAAAATATTTTCTCATTTTTTAAAGCTCTTCCTTCGCTGATTCTCCAAATATACATTTAATCTGTTTACGGAGTCCGCTAGCCCTTGGAGCCATCTATGAAAAAAATCTGAGGCAAGAGGATTCCAGGAAGAAGGATGAACAAATGCAAAGACTCTGACCTGAGAACTTGGTGCATGCAGCCTGGGGGCCAAATATGGTTTTCATGGAACCTGGCCACGTCTGTTCTTCACGCGTTTCTGTGGCTGCTTTCACAGATTTGAGAGTAACTGTCTCCTTTAACTTTGCTTCATCAGACAACTGGCTCGCTTCACTCTAGTGCAGCCCATCTTTGGGGGACAACAGTACAGCAGACACCACGTGGGACAAAGCCTGAAACACGATGTGGCCCATTCCAGAAAATGTTTGCTGATCCCTGGGTTTTACTTATTTATGTTCATAAAATGATATCAAGAGCTGTTAGAGAATTTTCAGCTGTTGGAGAGAGCATGGTTTCATTCTTTTTCAAAAGATGTCTTTGGGGCGTTGCCCCGTGGCCTAGCGGTTAGGATTCTGAGCTTTCACTGCCGTGGCCCAGGTTCCATCCCTGGTTGGGGAACTGAGATCCCACAAGTCTCCAGGTATGGCCAAAAAAAAAAAAGGCTTTGGCGGCTGTGTGGAGAGCATGAGAGGAGGGTGGGCACAGCAGAGAGCAGGTAGAGGCTTTGCAGGTCATCGTGGGGAGACGCTGGGGCTTGGACTTGAGGGGGAGCGGCAAGCATCACGTCTCCTCAAGGGCCAACCCTTCAGCAGATACAAGAGCCTGTGTTTCTCCTGAGACAACTCTCATCCTTCTACCCGGTGTCCGCCATTTTTCAGTAGAAAAAGATGCCTTTTGAGACTTCCTGTCCCATAGATCATCTTGAGAGGCCTTTGATGCACTTTTGCCCAGTTTCAGGCCTTTGTGGGAGCCTCTGGCACACTCGTGTCCCATTTAGTTTCCAGACATCTGGGAAGTGCCCCAGGGCCTCTGCCAGCTGTCCGGGCCATAAGGAACCCACGCTGCAGAGGCTGCCGTCTTTCGCCAGTTTCTCCAGGTGACAAGCGGTGAGCTCCCTAGGAAGCTAAAGGCAGCTCTGGTGCCATGACCCCTCTGTGGTCCTCATCACAGGCCCAGAGTCTCCGGGGGCTTTGCTGATGCGCCTACCTGTAGGGGTTTCCCTGCTCAAGAGCTGAGACTTTATCCAAAGCAGGCCTGCATCTCTCTCGTGGGATCCACACAACAGGGCCCTTTTTCTCTAACTCGAGAGCTCTGAGTCAGCCATCTGCTTTCCTCTGGCGTCGGCTCCTACCAGGAAGGGAAGTGGAGTGGGCTGTGGAAGGTGATGGAGGGTGGAGTTTCTGACAAAACTTCCCTGATTGACAGAGAGTGGATGGTTTCTTCCATATCTCTTTTGTTTACTCTCAATACAACTGTATTCAAGGTTCAATTCAACTTTTTAAAAAATAAATTGCTTTCCTCAAATCATTGTAGATTTGAATTGGAATCTTCAGTGTGCCTTTGTTTTTTTTATAAGTCTGAAAGCAAATAAGGCGAAGACAGAGCCTGAGAGATACCACAAAACCATATTAATAATGGAAAACTTTTATAGAATGTTTTTAGCTATTTTTAGTCATTAGAAGGATGGCTGGAAGGAGGGAGGGAGGAAGGGTGGGAGGGAGGGAGTGAGGGAAGGAAGAAAGGGAGGGAGGGAAGGAAGGGGGGAGGGGAGGGGAGGAGGAAATGTAGGAAAGTGAAAGGAATCATGTCTTACTAAATATAGTGGAGCTCCTTCTGAGTCTGCCCTCGATTTTTCAAAGTTCTCTGCCTCCTTCACTTAAAAAACAAATATGTATGTATATACTTCACTTCTTGATTTATGTGACTGGAAACTTTTCTGCCAGCCTGGTTTACTCCCCACCTTCCTCAAAATTTCTCCAAACTTCCCAAGCAGCAGCATGTGTTTCTCTGACAACTGACAAAAAAGGAAAAAAACAGAAAGTGAATAGCCAAGTGATTTTTAGAAGATAAGAACGGCTTAGAGGCTTCTTGCCTCTAGAATACTGACATGCTTTGAGGATGATCTGGGAATTTCAGGCAGTATATTGCCATCTTCTCATTAAACATGAGGTGAATGGTAGCTGTGTTTCAAATCAGAGGTCAGAAGAGCCAGGAAGAGGAAGCCACTCTGGAGTTAGGATGGCTGGTCCCAGCATCCTAGGGGCACCTTAAAGGCCGAGGGAATTAGGCTGACAAAGGCAGAGAGGTCGATGAGATGGATGGAGGCCACCTGGACATTAGCTGAGAAGTCAGTCAGTCTTCATCTGACAGTGCAAGTGGTTCTGAGGCCTTAAGGAGAAGTTAGGGGGACTTCCCTGGAGGTCCAGGGGTTAAGATCTGTACCCTCTTCCAATGCAGGGGGCATGGGTTCAATCCCTGGTTGGGGTAACTAAGATCCTGCATGCCGCATGGTGTAGCCAAAAAATTTTAAAAAGAAATTTTAATTAAAAATTAAAAGGAGAAGTAGGGCATGGGAAGGGCTGTACAGGATTAGGGACATGTAGTAGTGAATCTCAAAGGAGTGGAACATATCAGAATCACCTGGGGAAATTTTTTTCATTGAAGTATAGTTGATTAGCAATGTTGTGTTAGTTTTAGGTGTACCGCAAAGTGATTCAGAGAGATATATATATATTCTTTTCAGATTCTTTGCATTATACGTTATTGTAAGATATTGACTGTTGTTCCCTGTGCTATACAGTAGGTCCTTGTTGTTTATGTATTTTTATATATAGTAGACACCTGTGGAACTTTTTCACACTCTCAACTTTGATCCATCCTCACCCACCCCTATATCCCTCCATATCCTCCTCCTCCTCCCATCGCCGTGGAGCAAACCTCTGTCACTGACAGGAATGTGTTTGTCTCCCCAGTGTGTTGCAGGGGTATATCCCGGTTCTGCTGGGCCTGAACCTGATACAATTTTAGGGGCCCTCTTTAAGGAAAAAAAATACAACATAGCAAGTAAAAAATGCCTGCAAGCCAATACAGAATACACTCAATGCACCCCGGTGCCAAAGATCTGCCTTATTCTTGTTAATAACTGTGTACTATTTAGTATGACTGCCTTGTAATTTACTTATCCATCCTCAATTGACTGATCCACGAGTTGTTTCCAGCCTCTTGCTATTATGTGCAATACTGCCTTGAGTACCTTTGTACCCATATCAATTCCCACACTCAGGAGCATATCTGTAGGGCAAATTTCTAGGAGTAAAAATCACTGGGTGAAAGGTTCTGTGCATTTGTCATTTAGATAAATATCATCAACTTACCCTCATAAAAACTGTTCCAGTTTACACTCTTACCAGCAGGTTATGAGGGTTACTGTTTGCCATAACCTTGCTGATACAATATTATTATTGTTTTATCTTTGCCAATCTGATAGATAAAAAAGTATCTCTCTCTCTCTTTTTTAACTATAGGTGAGTTTGAGTACTTTTTTACACATTTCACCAGCATATGTGGGTTGTTTCGTGAACTGTTCGTATCCTTTGTCCATTTTTTTCACATTAGACCAATAGCCCAATTGGCCTTTATATTACTGAATTGTAGAAAGCCTTTATATTTTAGGGAAATCAGCCATGTAACATCTAATAGGCAAATATTTTCCCAGGTTTTTTTAATTGGCTTTTGACTTAGCTTACAGGTGCTCTGTCATTGGGGTTTTGGGTTTAAATGTCATCAAATTTAGCCTCCCAAGAGGGGGCTATTGTAGCTCTGCTGGTAGGGAAGCCTCCTCTAGAGAGGTGGCACTTGAGATGAAGCCTAAATTTCATGCAGCGAGCAGGAGACAGAGCCCTGGTCAGAAGGCGCTCAGGCAGGAATGTGCTTCGTGTGTTAGAAATGAAAGAAGCCCCAGCAAACATAGAGCTGAAGAAGGACACAGCACATGATGAAGTGGGAGAACCCGACAGCGCCCAGATGGTGAAGGCTGTGAAGGCCAGGGAAGGAAGTGTGGCTTAGCTTTAGGGCCCAGAGAGGAACCAAAACCAATGGATAAAAATGATAGGAAGGCAATTGTAGGTTCTACATTTATTAGATGAACACTCTAATAATAATAATTATCACTGTCCAGCATGGAATGGGCTCCAGGAGTATTTATGGGTGAGTTTCCTGCCCCTGGAATTTTTCAGGCAGAAGTGTAACACACCTGGGTGCAAACACTGTGGAGGAAACTCAAGCGTTAAATGGGAGTTCGACCAGGTGATATTCATCATATAGACCCTTGCTTTTCACTGTTCTCATGGCTTCTCTCCTTTTATGTTCTTAATCTTAAATCTTTCCCTCCCTTCCCCTCCCTTCTTCCCCTCCCCTCCCTCCTCCTTCCTTCTTTCTCTTTCCTTTTCTTTCTTTTTCTTTTTCTCTTTCTTTCTTTTCTTCCTTTCTCTTTCTTCTTTTCCTTTCTTCCTTCTTTCTTTCCATTACCTTCTCTCATGTGATAGTACCGTCAGTGGTTTATTCTTGGCTCCACTGATAGCACTAAAGGCCACAGTGACATAGTGTTTGCATGGAAATAACTTTCTATTTCCAGTGACACCTGTTTATAGCTATGCCATGCACGTACCTGGCACTAGAATCCTCTTTGACCCAGGAGTCTCTGAGGACAAGAAACATCTTTTCCCTCCTGTGTTGTATCCTGGTGCAGAGACATGGACCCACTAGGTTTCAATAAACAGGTGATGTTAATATGCCCTCACAGTTAATATGCCCTCACAAATGGTAGTTTCCTTTTGATGGCTGAGAACTAGGAACAGGGATGGCAAAGA
Organism: Hippopotamus amphibius kiboko; assembly: GCF_030028045.1. Lineage (NCBI taxonomy): Eukaryota > Metazoa > Chordata > Mammalia > Artiodactyla > Hippopotamidae > Hippopotamus > Hippopotamus amphibius. The sequence goes on along the minus strand of NC_080187.1, from coordinate 162,839,802 downwards.
CTGGCCTGAGCTTCAGGGCATGAAATGGATTTGAGAGCCTTCCCTATAGATGAAGTGAAGCCACAATTATGGATGGGATCACTAAGTCAGAATATTGGGGAGCAGGTGTAGAGGGGCAAGAAAAGAGAGAAGACACCCCCGACATTTCTAGCCTAGGAACACCTTCAGAGTTTTAGGCAGACAATATCACATGACAGGGTTTAGAGAGGGGCCAGGGTAGGAGGTGACACTGAGATGAGAAGGGAAAAAGAAAAATAGGGTGGAGCAGGCTGTTCTCAGAACGTGGCATAGAACTGAAGCAGCCCAGTGGGGGACTTGGGGGAAGAGGGATTAGAGGCGTTTACACTGAGCCAGCACCTTCACTAAGAAGGCCAGAAACCTCTAAGGCCTGTACATATTTTGCTTCATTTAATTTCCCAGCAGCGCTGCAAATTACAAATTATTATCCTCATTTTACAGTTGTGGAAACCGAGGCTCAGAAAAGTGACTTCCCCTAAATCACATGGTTGGTGAGTGACAGCTCTAGGATTTACACCTAGTCTGATTCCAAGGCCTCACTTCTTGCACACCATCAAAAAAGAAGTGAGTTTCCCCTGCTACTGCAAGACACTGGCTGGGCAGCCCAAGAAGAGACCAGGAGGTCTCCAGGTGAGGGTAGGATGTGCCCTCAGCCAGGTGAAGTGAGATGGCAGATATGCTCCACTCTGGGCAGAAGGAAAAGAAAAATGCAGCTACAACTGTGTTCTCAGCTTCTCTCTATAGCCAGGTCAACAACATGTTTGTTCTAGAGCCATGTTTTATGCAAATAACATCTTAGTATTTCCTCAAAGGAAGACATCCATGTGCTTAGTTTAGAGGCACCGATTTCTTCCCAATTTCTTATTTCCCTGGGGCCACATTCTCTCAACACATCTCTCATCCACACACAGCAACCATGCAAATTGGAACTGGGATCCTACACAAAGAGGGAAAGCACTCAATAGGAAAATAAACCCTAAAATCCTTTTTTTACCCACCATGGATTTATTTGGAGATGGGAGTGGTCCTGCTTCAAACACAATGCAGAACAATTAGATACACGAGCATAAAGCATCCTAAATTTTATGATTTGCTCACTGTTTACACTATAAATTCTAGTCTAGCCTGGTCATAAGACAGTCATCTCACGTATAAAATTACCTGGAATTTAGTTCATTTTTTGAGTTGCCCCAATATTTTTGTTGACCATTACTAGTATTTGTCCTTTGATACTGATTATAATAATAGACATTAAACTATTCACCAAACCCAGCTTTGTATAACCTTGGCAGTGCAGGCCCTTTCTATGAGCCTTGATACTTGGTTAGGAAATGTGTGATCTCATACAAACAGGTTTCCTCAAGACAAACCACTCCTGAAAACAAGTTAGAAGTTTTTGTCTTTAATTCCTGTTTTAGACATGTTATAAACATGCAAATTTATTTCCCAGTTGATTCAATCTGCCATCTCTAAATCTTTAGGGAGAATTACAGAAATGGAGATAAAATCTTGGTAATTTATTCAATTTTATCACTTCTGATCCCATAAAAAGACTCCATCTGTCAAATTATCCTTTCTTAAAAAAAAAAACAAAAATCCTTTTATAATTTTCTTTATATGGGTACGTTGAAAACGAGTAGTTTAAGTATCTGTGTCATGAAAACTATTGACGTTCCAATAAAATCTGTTCTTTCTAAATTATCTGTTCTTTAGCCTCTTTTGAGAGGAAACTTCAGCTTCTATCATTTGTTTATAATTTGCTTGTGCAGCTTGGGATTTATTGCTTTGGGTGAATATATTATGGCATGTTTGGAAAGCATAGAATAAAATATTCTTATGTTAACACATTCTGTGATTTGGATGCCAATCTATAATCAGTACATCTTTCTTTTTAAAATTTCTGCTGCTTTGGTTTTATTGAAAGCACAAATAGTGAGCATAAAAAGAAGAGAAACCTAGCTGAATCCCATCTTTTATCATATATTTTAAACCTTGTTTCTGTAATCATAGGCTGTGTGAATACCAATGTACCTGAGCATTGGAGGTCCGTTAGAGAAGCATTCACCCACAACTGGGAGTTTTCTGATTTCTAATCTCAATTAAGCCCTCCTGGTGCTAATCTTTGGTCAGCTCTCTCATCTTCTCAATGACTATTCCAGAGTGTCACTTTTCTCTTAAGGCCCCACCTAAGACTGTGAGACAAATACAGAATGCCCAGTTAAATTGGAATTTTAGATAAACAATTAATAAAATTTAGTGTATGTCCCATGCAACATTTAACATGTCTTCTATTTTCATTTGCTAAATCTGACAACCCCACCCCTAACCTCTCTTCCTTTCTCTCATAATCAACTTAATCTCACAGTAAAATTTGAAGGCATTAGCAGGAACTCCCTCAACTTCCTGTCATCTCCTCTTCAGATTTACCTACCTTACGATACATGCTCAGCTGGCTCTCTCCCACCCCCATGACTAGGCCGTTCAAGAGCAGCCTCCTTCCCCGGCCATCTCCTGTGTGAGAGGTTCCACCACCAAAGAGCTGAGCCAGTGGCTGTGCTGCAGGATGAAGCATCCCGCAGAGCATAGCACTGGATGCCCGTGTTTAGCGGAGGAGAAGCAGGCTTGAAATGCTTGGAGCCGGAAGCTAGTCGGGCTGAATTTTACAGCTTACACGGGAAAGAAGCCTCATGGTTTTCCTAGATCTGACAACAATCGTAAACACTTATGTGGCATCATCAGCAATTTCTGTGATGCAGACGAAAACCTTTCTGAACTATCAACTTTTGAAACTTTAAACAACTATACTGGAGGAAAGACTGAATCACTTTTCTATTTACTCTATGGAAAAATGATTATAAAATCACTGTCATATGAAGGGGTGATCAAAACCTCTGAAGTCAAAAGTTTAGGGGAAAGGTGTTTTAGAGGTATTTAAAGAAATTAATTTTTTAAATTATGTGACTTTCTAGTTTTGTGATGTTTGTGGAATTTAACTTTCAAAAATTTGTAATTATTGTCATATCTTGTCTCATTCTAAATAAATATTTATTCTTGTTATTTCATATTTATAATTTCATATTTTATACAGAATTTATAATTTTGTAAAAAATGGTCCCCACTATTGTGTAGACTTTAAGATTCCATCCAAACCTGGATCTGAACTTGGGTGGAGAAGTCCCAGACTAGGAAGTGTAACCGAGTCATCCTCAATGAAGGCAAACAATTCACAGAGCCCACAGGTGGGAAGGGGAGCAGACAAAGGAGCTGGAAAATACCCTGAGAGAAACACGCAGCGAACCTGATAAATTCCAGACAGGAAAAGCAACCAGAAACTGCCTTTGGCTGTTAGTGACACATCCCTGGGGTTCTCTTCCCCAACAAGTCAGGGTCAGTTTGGGAGAGATGGCTCCTCTTCCTTGGTTCAGCCCCCAAGTCGCATTCTTCAGGATTCCTTCCCTCCTTACTCTGCACAACTACAACGTCATTGCCTGGTCTTGTCTATTCCCGTGTTTCTCATCCACGCCTAGAGCCTGATCTAGGACGCTCCTCTCCCAAGCTTCCTGCTCACAGGGAGCTCTGCTGAGCCTGTTCCCAGCCCGCAGTGGCCCCTCGAGCTGCCAACTGTGCCATGTGTTCCTGCCTTGCAGCCACAGTCAGTTGGGTCAGGGCAGTCATCTGAGCCAGGCTGGGCCAGTCAGAATCTCCTGTTCTATGAATTTGGAACTGGGGAAGTGACAGCAGAAGAGCCACTGACTTTCCTTCTTCGGAGAGCTGGATAGTAAAAGGGTATGATTGAGCTTTGGGGCGAGCCTCTCCCACAGCAGAGTCAGGAGAGACTGGCGTGCAGGGAAAGAGAGAATGAGCTGATGGTCACGGAGAAGCAGACAGCATCCCCAGCGAGAGCGGTCACCCAGCTTTCCAGATCTTTGCGTCAGAACCTCCCCAAGACCTCATTGACAAGACACCTCTGTATTCCCATAACAAATTTCCCATTTTAGCTTCAGAGAGTGAACTGATTTCTAATACTTGTAGCCAGAAAGCTACTTCTTTTCCTTTTCCTTTTTTTTTTTTTTTTTGGCTGCACTGCACTGCTTGAGGGCTGGAACCCATGCCCTTGGCAGTGAAAGCACTGAGTCCTAACCACTGGATCACCAGGGGATTCCCCAAAAAGCTACCTCTAACTGTTACATATAGCCTCTGGGTCATACCGCAAACTCAGACTAATCCACCCAAATGCATTACCAAAGAGAATTCTCTTTTCCAAACAGAGGAAATCCTGCTATTAGAACTCATTTAAGGACATTTGAGAATTTTTTTCTAGGTAGAATTTTTGGAGCTCACTTCAATTTGATTAGAGAAAACGTTATTGTTAAATATCATATCAGCTTCATCACAGTCATTTGGATCATGGTCCAGTTGTTTCTTTATGGACACATAACTTCATGTAAATTGGATTTCCCTCTAAGAAACTGAGCTTATTCCAACTTTTCCTAGAGTGGTAGAATAAGCTGCAAACTGATAAAAATTATCCTTTTGAGGCTTACCAATAATAATTATAGGGAATATTTTTTAACATGGCATAACATATTGGAGTGTATGCAAAAAAGCCTTTATTTGAATGTTTAAAGAGCTGCCATTACCTCACGATGCAACATATTATTGTTTTGATAACCATCACTTTCTAAAATGGCTGCACAAGTGCATCTTAAAGAACTTAAGAATGTACAGGAAAATAATTCCCATAACTGTAAAATGTGTGGTAAAGTGATTAATTTCAAAATTTTTCAGGGAAGAGAAACATTCAGAACTTTTGTTATAAGCCATCTGTGCTAGAATACTTACTGCAGCATGGCCTAAAAATTGGAAACAACCTCAACATCCAACAATAGGATGTTGGTTAAGTTACAGGATTCTATGTAGCTCTTAAAAATGATGATGTTGGTTTATAATTGTAAAAGAAGGGACAGATGCCAGTTAGATGGAAACACAGCTCTGTCAGCCTGGAGGTCCCACTGTACCTAGTTCATAAACTGGCTGAAGATCCTTTCCTGATTTTCCCAGCTCTTTGGTTCTTGGGCATCTGCCCAAATTACTGTTTGGGTCAGCTTCCTGTCAATGTGGGCATGCTCCAAAGTTTAAATACATTTTTTTGACTCAGCCAAAATTTAAAAGATGCAGTGAATATCATTTTGAACTTGTATAAATATATGAGAAAGAAAAAAAAAAGAGGTTTTTTTTTCCAACCCCATTTTAAAAAAAATTGAAGTATAGTTGATTTACAGTGTTATGTTAGTTTCTGGTGTAAAGCAAAATGTCAATCCCATTTCTGTAGCATAAGAATCAAAATAAATAAATTCTGTGTGAATCTGAAAATTCAGATGATGTATGCCAAAATATAAATGGCAGTGCTTTTCTTTGGGTGATGGAAATATGGGTGAACTATTTTAATTTCTATTTTTTGTATTATCTCTTTTGTTTTGTGTTTTTCACAATGTACGTATGTTACCTTCATAGTTAGAACCAATAGTAGCAGTATTTTCATTTTGAAAAATCTCTTTATTTCTAAAGGGTAGAGTCAAAGAATTTTGATATAGAAGAGATAGCAGAGGCTTCCTTAATATAACCGCCCCCCCCCCACCCCTGCCCAGTACCCCTTCCTACCACCAGGGCTGGGATCCTTTTCTGGAGGTTTCTAATAGCCAGTCACCCATTCCCTCTGTTTAGGAAGAGAATAGAATTTAGAGAGAGATGGACCCCTTTGGGGCACTTGGGTATGGTGAAACTCCAAGGGCATGGCTGTATCCCCATGTTAAAGTGCTCTGTGTGAGGCAGGGAGAATAACATGTGTTCTTCCTAAAGGGAGTGAAGAGAAGTTTGCAGAGAAAGGTGAGGAGAGAGGGCACTTGAAAAGATGGAGAGAGGCTGGGACCACTGCAGCCAACTCTGAGAGGGGCTGGCAGGAGGTCCTTCTACCTAGTGCACCATGGGGCCATTTTGGGGGTTATTTTCCTGTGATGTTAATAGTTCCTTCCTTGTCTCCTCTGCTTTGCTGTCTCTCACTCTAATTTGTTTGTGCAAATCAAAGTCACAATGAGTTTTATATCTGGATTGACATGCTGCAAAACAGATATAGCACAACTGAAAGCAGGCACCTAGAGTCAGCAGTAACCACTAGAAAAGAATTCACCAAACTCGTGGGCACAGCTCAGGACTTGCACCTGATAGAGACAGAGGATTGAGGGCAAGTCAATCTTACTTCCATTTCCAAAGGCAGAGGCCCTGTGACATCTGGGTCACATGAGGCGTGATTTCATAGCTCTCTTTTTGCCTCATAGCAACTCAAAGTCTGCTCCTTCATGTCACATTCCCTTGGTCCTACTCTGTGCCAATGCAGAGTCAGTTTGATCCCTGTTCCAAATGAAAGATAAAGGAAAGATGATACTCTGGAAATATTAAACCAAAGTAATTTTCATTCCTCGTAAGTGATGTTGTCCTATGACCCGCTCAATCATGGAATCAATGGGCTGACTACTTCTGGGGAAGGCTGAATACCCAATTAGAACAAAGTCATTACTCAGCTTAGTGTCAAACTAAATTGCTTAAGTGCACAGCAAGATAATTCCAGGCTTTGTGAAGAGGAAAAAGGATTTTGCCCATATTCTAAAACTTTCCTTTTTCAACACTGTAAGAGCAAAACGCGGAGTCTAAGCACAGAGCTTTATGGGGAAGCTGTGGTCTTCAGGTTGGCCTGCGTGCATCCCTGGGGTGGGGGGAGCATGGGGACTCTCTAAGCTGCGCTTGGTCCCTGGGAATTTTAAGGGAACAGCTTTTGAAACTGTCAACTTCCATGTGTGTTCTTTCCTAAAATGCACCTGCTTTCAGAATTGGCCGATTAACCTGCCTTTTCAATTGCTCTCCTCCTTTACAAAAGAAAATCATACCTCTCACCATGTAGAATCCTAAAATAATTCATTGCCCCAGGGTGCAAAATTCTCTGGGTCACTGAATGACTGGACAGTTGGAGAATGCATGCCCCCGAGGGAGAGTTCTTTGAGAGCAGCGCCAGGTGAGTTCACAAGAAAATACTGAGGGTCACAGGGTCTTATTTCATTCAGGCTGTAGAGTCACGCACAACTCACTGGCTCATCTGTTTGTTTCTATGTATTTGAATTCAGATGTGATATGGTTGCCATGAGGACTTACACTGAAACGCTAACTTAAATTGAGAAATAAAAACAAGACTTGTCCTGATAGAAAGTACGGCCGATTTGGCTAGACAACAAAAACTGACTTTGCCAGTTAGGTTCTGTGTAAATGCTTTCCACATATTGAATGAGCAAAATCTAACGTTCTGTGGTTTTGACTAAAATACACTCAGAGCATATATATAAAATACACCAGAGACTACATCTTTTGCTATTATTAAAGTTATGATAAAAAATTTAGGTATCAAGCTAAAAATGGGCAAGTTTTCCAGAATTCTTCTGAGAGTATAAGAGGAGAAAATTTGCTAAAAGCCAGTGCAGAGAGGCAGGATAGGATGGACAGGCATTTGGGGTTAGACAAAAAGGTGAAGGAAGGAGAGGAATGGTACAGGTCAGGAGGTCAGAAGTGAATGTGGGAGCTTCCCTCTCCCCCCACCCTGGGGCAAGATCCAAGAGCCAACAGGGATAAGAAGTATCCATATATTTTAGGAAAAAGCAGATAAATTTGGGAGAACCCAGCGTTCAAGGACTTGTTTCTTGCTCTCCAGAAAATAGTAGGTCAGCAAATTTTCAAGCATCTCAGCCCCAAAATAACATGAAATAACCACAGGGCCAGGGAAATGGTGGTAAAATACTGTTAGGTAGAGAAGGCTCTGAGAGACCACCAAGTTGGACTCCCTACAGTGGTCACATGGTGGGGAAGAAACACCTAAAGTCCCACATGACCCATGAGGGATGTATAAAGACTGGGAGTTAGGAATGGCCTGGTGTTCAGGGGAAGATGGCTGAGGTCCCTAGGTGCAGTCCTCCTCCCTTCCTCCAACTGCTTCCTGTGTCCTCATGTCATCCAGGGAGAAGGAAGGAGCCCCACACTGGAGGAAACCCTGCAGGAGGTGGTTTTAAACCAGTCACAGGACACCCATCCTGTATCTGTGAGTCAATTACTCAGCCATGTAACAGCTTTCTCATCAGAGTAATATTCAGAGTCATCGCATCTAGAGCTTGAAGGAACTTAAAAGATTGTTTGGCCCTCTGTTCTCATTTGACAGCAGGAAAGCTGCAGTCCAGGGTGATGAAGTGAGCGGGCCTGTATGTGGGAGTTCACATCGGAAGCAGTGCTTCCCACTGGTTCACCTTAAGACTGGGTCATTGGTAGTGCTTTTTGGTATTAGCCTTCTAACACTTTTCAGAACACGAATTCCCACCACCCAGTTTGGGTGCCGTGCAATGTGCCCCGTAGACCTTTAGGTTGACCCCTCTGGAGTATCCAGGGACACTTGACATTTTATACTGGTTAACCATGCATAAAGAGAACAACAGTGAAAACAAACCATTGAAGCACTGGTGTCAGGACTCATGAAAGCACTTTACAGTAGGGCTGCCCAATGGAACCTTCCACAACATTGGAAATGCTGTATATTGGCACCGTTCAGTACTGTTATATATCGGCACCGTTCAGTACTGGCTCTTGAGGCTACTGAGTGCCAGAAATGTGGCCAGTATAACTGAGGAACTGTATTTTAAATTGTATGTAACTTTAATTACTTTTTATTTATATTTAAATAACCACATGCGGCCAGTGGATACGGTACTAGGGAGTGTAACTCTATAACATTCATAAAAATGAGGTTCCTTTTCTTTTTCATCACAATTATCAGGAAATTCGTTGAAACTGGTCATTTCTGGCCCATATACCAATGTTTTCCTCAGGTCTTTTATCCCCCAATTCATGAGGAGACAGTCCTTTACATTGTGCCAAAACAGTAGTCATTCTCTGAAAGACCAAACATGGTCCTCGGAAGGCTGAAGGGTGAGAATTAATTTAAATCTCTGGACCAAGACTTATTGGTATTGTTTGTTTCTTTAGTTTTTTATTGACTTTGTGCATCTGTGAGTTGTTGAATAATTTCAAATTTTCAAAGTTAATTCAGTTTCATAGTCATGTTCTCAACTTTAATAGCTTTAACTTCTAAGTAACTTGCCCCTAATTTCCATCCCTTTTCAAATGATGTTAGGTCTTTAGTACTGATATATTCATTACCTATTACTGTGTAACAAATCATCCCCCAAATGAGTGGCTTAAAACATTTTCGTTATCACACAGTTTCTGGGGGTTGAGAACCAGGGCACAGCTTAGTGGGGTCCCCTGGCTCTGGGTGTCTCATGGGGAGGCTATCAAGGAGCCAGCTGGGACTGCAGTCATCTCAAGACTCAACTGGGGGAGGATCTGCTTCCAGGTTCTCTCCTACAGTTGACTAGAGGCATCAGTTCCTTGCCACATAGGCCTCTTCACAGTGTAGCTCCCAACATGGCATCTTGCTTCATCAGAGAGAAAGCAAGAAAAGCCAGAGAGAGAATGTAGCAAAGAACCAGCCTTTTGTAATCTAAGCTAAGAAGTGACATCCCTTCACTTTTGCTGCATTTTTTTTGTTGTTAGAAGCAAGTCCTTAGGTGCAGCCTACACTCAAGGGGAGAGGACTAGACAAGAGGGTGCATACCAGAAGGCAGGGATCATTGAGAATCATTTGAGAAGCTGCTCTTCACAACGACTTTAAAGAAGGCTCTTTTCCTAGCTGGTCTAATCTATCTTAAATCTTAACTTCAAGATTGGCTCTACCCAGAGTAAGAATGTGGGTGAGTTCACATTCACCCTAGTAGTCCACTATCACCCTACTAGATAGTGGAAGAACTAGAACTATCGGTCCTCTGTTTTCCTTTGTACATGATACTTAGTTAGGACCCAGCACTGGCACACAGATGTCAAGCAAAAGTGCTTTGATTTCAAAAAACAGATACTAAGGTTTTTAAGCAGGAGAGTGCTATGACAGAGGTGATTTTAAAGCAAGATTAGTGTGAAGGGCCAAAACAATCTTGAAAAAGAAGAAAAAGAGCTGGAGGTATCACACTGCCTGATTTCAAGCTAACTACAAAGCTGTAGTAAGTAAAACAGTATGGTACTAGCACAATAACACACATAGATCAATGGAACAGAATTAAGAGTCCAGAAATTAACCCCTTCACATATGGACAATTAATCTTGACAAAGCAGCAAACAAATATACAACAGAAAAAGGACAATCTCTTCAACACATGGTGGTGGGAAAACTGGACAGCTACATGTAAAAGAATGAAACTAGACCACGATGTTACACCATACACAAAAATCAACTCACAATGGATTAAAGATTTGAAAGTAAGACCTGAAACCATAAAATTACTAGGAAAAAAACCCCCAAAACACAGGCATTAAGAAACCATCAGTTTTAGTGATGTTTTTGTGGATTTGATTCCAAAGGCAAGGGAAACAAAAGCAAAAATATACAAATGGAATTACAGCAAACTAAAAAGCCTCTGCACAGTGAAGGAAACCATCATCAAAAGGCAACCTACTGAACTGGAGAAGATATTTGCAAATCATATATTCATTGAGGGGTTAATATCCAAAACATATAAAGAACTCATACAACTCAGCAACAGAAAACAAACAACTCAATTAAAAAATGGGCAGAGACTCTGAATAGACATTTTCCCAAAGAAGATATGCAGATGGCCAAGAGACACATGGAAAGATGCTCAACATCACTGATCATCAAGGAAATGTATATCAAACCACAATGAGATATCACTTCACACCTGGCAGAATGGTTATTACAAAAAAAGACAACAAATAACAAGTGTTGGCATGTATGTGCACTGTTGGGAATATAAATTGGTACAGCCACCATGGAAAACAGTATGGAGGTTCCTCAAAAAATTAAAAACAGAACTACTATTTGATCCAGCAACTCTACTCCTGGGTATTTACCTGAAGAAAAGGAAAACACTAATTTGAAAAGATATATACACCCCTATGTTCACTGCAGCATTATTTACAATAGTCAAAATATTAAAGCAACCCAAATATCCATCAATAAATGAATGGATAAAGAAGATAATAGAACAGAATAGAATAGAATAGAACAGAACTCAGCCACAAAAAAGAATGAAATCCACATTGCCATTTGTGACAATATAGGTGGATTTTGAGGGTATTAGGGTAAGTGAAATAAGTCAGACAGGGAAAGACAAATACTGTACGAGTTCACTTATATGTGGAATCTGAAAAATAAAGCAAATGAACAAACGTAACTAAACAGAAACAGAGTCATAGATACAGAGAACAAACAGGTGATTGTCAGAAGGCAGTGGGTAGGTAGAAGAGAGAAATAGATGAGGTAGATTAAGAGATAAAAACTTTCAGTTGTAAAATAAGTCACAAGGATATATTATATAGCTTAAGGAATATGGTCAAAACTACTGTAATAACTTTTTATGGGGACAGATGGTTACCAGACAATGTGGTGATCATTTCATAATGTATTTAAATATGGAATCACTATGTTGCACACCTGAAACTAATATAATATTGTACGTCAGGTATTTTTCAATAAAAAAGGAAAGATTAGTGTGATGAATGTAAAATGGACTGTAGAAGGAAAGACTGGAAATTGCACTAATTCCTGCTTATTTACAATTAGCATGTTTATGGTCTACAGTTTTGTACTTTGTTATTGTAAAGGCATCCCATGCATTTTCATAAGTCCTAATAAAATGGTCTTTGAAAGAATTATTTAGGCCAAAAATATATCAAGTAAAATACTACATTAGAAAGTCTATTACTAAATTTTATAATGAACAATATTTTCACATGTGTATGTTGAATTAAACTCTGAAAGTTATTTCCAGTGAATTTCCAGAGATGATATTTTCTACTAAGATAGGAAAGTCCTAGGAGAGTCAGGACGTGAAAACTCTGAGAAGAAATTGTAATCAATAAAAAGTATTGCCCAGGACTTCCCTGGTGATCCAGCGGTTAAGACTCCATGCTTCCAATGCAGGGGGCCTGGGTGTGATCCCTAGTTGGGGAACTATGATCCCACATGCCATGTGGTGCAGCCAAAAGATTTTAAACAAACAAAAACAAACAAACAAATAAATAGTATTGCCTTGTTAAGCCTCCTCCTCCAACCATGACAACACACAAACTTGCATTTAAATGCAAAGTCTTCTAATTACCCACCAATATTCAACCTTGCTTTCTTCTTTCAGCAGTATATTTTGTGCTGCGCACACAGCCTAGTTAAGATTACATTTCCCAGCCTCTGTAACAGTTAGGTGTACAATTAAGACTAAGTTCTGCCCAGTGGGGTATGAGTGAAAGTGATGTAAGTCATTCCTAGTTGTGTCCTTAATGGGAAAGGTATGTGCCACCCCCCACCCCCGCACTCCTCCCCTTCTGACTGCCTGGTATGCAGATGTGATGACAGGAGCTGGGAGTAGTCAGGGATGAAAGCTCCCATAACAGCCTTGGACCATCTACCTCTGGAAATTTCCATGATCGAGTTCTTTCTTGTGTAAGCCGCTGAGCTTTGAAGTTCCTGTGTTAGAACAATTTATACTACAACTTAACTACTACAATTACATTCCCACCTTTCCTTTATGTTGGTTTTCTACCCAAGGAAATAATAGGCAGATGTCTAGGCAACAGTGATAAGGAAAAAGGGATATTATCAGCCCATATTAAATTATTTTTATCACCTCCTACTTACCTGTGAAGCTGCCACCAGAATCCTAATGACAGCAACAAACCCCTAATTATTATTATTATTATTATTATTATTATTTTGCTCTGTGACTTTACTCCCCTTCCTTATTTGCCAGGACTTAGAGAAGCAATAGTATCATAAGCTCAGATTTGTTAATGAACAAAGGGTGATTTTAAGTTTCCCTCTCTCAGATTTGACCAGGGTCAAGGAATAGAGATCTATTCAGTTTTGTGCTGGTAAATTTAACCACTGACTCTCTAGGGGAAAACAAGTCCCGATTAGTAGGGTTTGCTGATTTCCATGGCATAAATACTCCCACCATGGCTGACTTCAAGTTAGCAACATCATGTCACTAAACATAAAGTCCAGAAGAACTATTGACAATTGCACCTTGCAAGCTATAACAGCTGGTTGAAGAACACGTGGATCTATCCATCTGTTACCTCAGTCTGAGACTGCGTCTGATATTCCTTCCTGGTTACACTCCAGAGGAGGATGCTGCATTTACAGTGATGTGCAGCAGGAACAGTGAAGACAATGTTGAGTGTAGCTCTTGCTCTTTGAACTGCAGCTGCGGCCTTGCCTTCATCTGATCTATGATGTTCCTGCAGTAACATTTCATCCTTTTGCTTCAAGGCAGTGATTGGGAAACACGAGTGCACACTGGAAACACAGGGGAGTTTCAGAAACTAGCAATGCCTCGGTTCCAGCCCCAGATATTCTAACTCTGATCTGGGTTGGGAGTGTTAAAAACAGATGATTTTAAAGTGCAGCCAAGGTTGAGAACAACTGGTTTAAAGTAAGAACTCTCTTATGTATGAGATAGAGGGTTAGTATTATTATTTCTGCTTTTCATGTAAAGAGGAAAAGTCAACCTACATGACCTGGCAAAAAGCGAAGAAGTTAATGGTGAGGCTAGGACCATTTCCTTAGTGAAGGGAAATCTCAGGAGAAGACGTCTGTGCTTTGCCTCCTAGTGGGTCCTGGAGAGAGCCTTAAATACTACCTTCCTGAACCCTTTAAAAAAAACACTAAAAACAAAAACAAAACAAAAAACACTAGTGAGCCTTCCTTTTTAGTTAGGAATTTAAGTAAACACAGGAAATGCTGAAATCCTAGCAAAGCATCATAGATCATTTAATCAGCTCTGCTATGTTTTGAATCTATATAAACTGGTATTAGCCATTGTGAAATCTGATTCAATTTCTTTCCATCCATTTTAGATTTGCATTTTTTATGAAGAAGCACATGAGAAATTTATTCAAAAATCAGCAATTAGGTCATGTATTTTTTTTTTACCATTAAGTCAACCTCTGAAGTTGTGATCAGAATTTTACAGATTGATAAAATTGCTAGTTTACTAGTGAATCATTTTCACACAGTACTATTTCAGTTACTAATCCATGCAAGTCTATATGTAAACACACAGATGATATAACTGAGACAATAAAGATGTGCTGAGTCCAACATATGGTCAGTGGAGAGGCAGCATGAGATGGAGGACTAACATAGGAGCAGGAAGCCTGGGTTCTAAGCTTGATGCAGTACAAGTCTGATGCACTTTCTTGATCCACAAAAATGAGGACAGGGTGAATTTGGCTCTTCACCTTTAATATTTTGATAAGGTGTCCTGAGACTGAAACCATCAGTGGTGTCCGTGAACTAAACAAGTTTGAAGAACCAGGTGGGTTCCTTCCCCCAAGTTTCATAGACATTGACAGACTCTGAGGATGAATGTATATTTCCAAATTCTTTTTTCTGAGTTTACATTCGTTCTAAATCAGATGTTACAAATACATTTCATCTCCAGGTTCAGTCCCATTTGACCAGTAGTGGCCTCCCAAAGCACTGTGTTGAGGTTTCTGAAGCCAGTTCCAAGTCTGGTGGGAGTTAAGAGTGTCATGATTGATAAGTGAACGTCTTGGGTCTGAAAACGGGGAAATGGCAATACATGTGCCCCGTGTCCCATCCCTGTTCCTGGTCTTTTCATTGACACCAGTGTTTCCCTCATCTTCCATTAGGTACTTCTGAAGTAAAATGACTATCGGGATTCTGTATTCCCCCACTTTCCACCAGGAAAATTCAGTCCATTGTTAAAGTGGTAATAGATCTGAAGGTAATTCAACCAAAACATTTAGCTATTGAGTCTTTGATGAGCAGCTTCAATTTAGGTTACATCTTCTATGTTTAATTGACGTATAGTTGATTTACAATGTTTCAGGTGTATAGCAAAGTGATTCAGTTATACATATATATATTTTTTTCTTTTTCAGATTCCTTTCCATTATAGGTTACTACAAGATATTCAGTATAGTTCCTTGTGCTATACAATAGGTCCTTGTTGTTTATCTATTTTATATATTATAGTGTATATCTGTTAATCCCAAATCTTTATAATGGTCAAACAACCATCAGTTGACTCACTTAAGCAACTAATCTATTTAAAGGGAAAAAACCCTCGTATTTAATATTGTTTTGGCTAAAACAAAAAATGCTTTTTGATTCTTTTGCTTTTAAGCCCATTCCATTAGACACAGTCTAAAAGATAAAAGAAACCGTGACCTTCCTTCTCTTCCACCTCCTTAGGTCTGGATGGCTGTGGTTTTCTCTTTAGGCCACGTGACACCACAGCGTGATCTGAAGAGTAATTAACTACTTTAGAAGTTAATCCAGCATATACTTTGAAGCAGAAGCAATTCCATCCCTAATAGTTGCCTGGCAGATTGATTCTTCCTTCTGGTTCTTGAAACTCTATGTAGTAATTGCCCCAGAATTTAAAAATTATCTGGGGAATTTCTTGTTCCACATTTAGGGTACAAACAGCTAATGACTTTGACATTCTGTAATGTGGGGGTGGGGGTGGGCGGGAGGGGTAGAGAACAGTGTCTTGAGAATTACTGTATGGATAAGAAAGCTGTCTCTTCTCACTGTAACATCCTTATTTGACCAGATTGTAGAACTGAGTTTCAAAATTAGTAAACTGATAACGGACTTGAATGTGTGTTTATTGAGAGGCATCTCTACAGGAGAAGAGGCGTTCTCAGAGTGAACGCTCTTACACTCAGGCACTCTGTGCACAGATCTGCCTACTTTCATGTTGGTTTTGGTGGTGCCCTTACTGTTTGTAAAATGGTATTGTGACAGTTATCTTCAGAGCAACAACTTGGCTTATAAATTATCCACTCATTTTCTTGATCAAAACATTGTCCTTTTCCACTATTCTCCGATGCCTTTGTTTTATGCATGTTATCTTCACTTGATCACTAGATCATGTTCTGCAAGTCACCCTTCCTAAACTTGCTAAATTCTCTGAGATTGAAGGGGTAAGTCAGGCCCGCTTTCAATGTCTTTAATCTTCTCCAACTTTATGGTCTCACGCTGCACTTGACACACAAAGAAGCCCTCACTGAACAGTCTATGAGCTCACTATCACAATGGTCATGGGTAGTTCGTGTGGGTTATTTATACTCCGTCCCTCTTCAGAAACTGGGGATGGTTCAATTCAACTATCACCAGTTATCTACCAATCGACATAAATCCCTGAATTAGATCCTATAATCCCAATATAAATGTTTGAATCCAAGCAGACTTCAATATCTTAATGGTTTGAAATAACTGAAAGTAACTGAACTAAGAAATTATTCCCGGGACTTCCCTCGTGGTCCAGTGGTTAAGAATCCGCCTTCCAATGCAGGGGATGTGGGTTTGATCCCTGGTGGGGAAAGTAAGATCCCACATGCTGTGGGACAGCTAAGCTCCAGTGCTACAACTACAGAGTCCACGCACCCTGGAGCTTGCGTGCTGCAATGAAAGGTCCCATGCACAGCAACAAAGACCTGATGCAGCCAAAAAAAAAATAAAAGAAATTATTCCCAAACCAGAGATGTGTTTCCAGTTTGGGGATAATTAAAGGAATCAGTAAAATAAGAATTTATTATTTACTTATGGCAAGAAGAAAACAGAAAACTTAGGCCTTGCTCTCAAGTTGGTTCTAGTTTGTTTGGAGGAGAAGAGAGTAATGTGAGAGGCAGAACACATGCATGTGAGGCATTTGGTTGCTAAGTCCTCCCATGCTCTGTAAGTTAGAGAATCGTGATCCCTGAGGATTGGTTATGAGTGAAGGTATCAGGTACGAGGTGAATTAAGTCAGGTGTTAAAGAAGAACAAGCTTTGGAAAGGCAGGAGGGAGAAATGCAGGCTTTCCCAGCAAGGTGTTGACGGGGTCAAACCCATGAAAAGAATAACCAGTGTGGTCCATGAGGCAGATGCCTCTCTACAACAGGAGACTGGACAACTGTGGGAATTACATAAACTTGATGGGGAGGGGGTCGACTTAAGGCAGGCCTTTAAAGCTATGTTGAGAGGCTTGTGGTTAAGATGGTAGAAAATAAGGAGCCACTGAAGAATTTTGACCTGGGGAGTGACATTATAAAATGATGTTTTCAGACTCTGTTTCTGGCAGTGATATATAGGATTAAGTAAGACTAGGAACAAGGCAGCTGAATTGGCTTAGCAGGAAGGTAAAACATGACATTCTGGCTATGGTGGAGGCTGTGGGAACAGAGGCCAGACATATTTTGACAGAAAATTCAACCTGTCTTGGTATCTGGCTAGATGTGGGATAAGGATGGAGGAAGTCAAGGATAAAGTTGAAGGTGGGTGAATGAGAGCAGAGGGAACTCCACGACAGAATCAGGGGAATCAGAGGAGGAATTGTCTTTGAATGTGTGGAATTTGAAATGACAGTGAGCAGGGTAAGGAGGTAACACTGTAGGAGGCTGATTGGAGGAAGTAATGAAGCCTTGTTTCAAAACCTGAGTCTAAGTCATTTAACTTCACCAACAAGGAGAATAGTCCATGACTCACAGGGCTATGGAGCTGATTAACTGTGGGAAGAATGTGAAAGTGTTCTGTAAAGTGCTATCCAATGTATGCCTTTGGCATTTTACTTTGTGTGCGTTTCCTCCCCAGCTGCATGCGATGCTGAAGAGGATGTAAAACTTCTGCTCATAAATTTCACTCCAGTATGTTTTGAGATATATCGCTTCTGGTGGAAGGGAGACTGGTTGGGAGGCCTGAGCAGCAAAACAGGTAAGAGGCTGTGATGAGGATCTGGTCTGGGGTAGTGACAGCACAAGATGAACCAAGTAGACTTATATGCTTCTTATGAGGAGGGAATGACAGAACTTATTGATTGGATGTGGGAAATGAGTACAAGGTAGGATTATACGATGATGTCTAGGCTTACAGTATAAGCAACTGATAGATTGCGGTTTAAATCACTGAGATAGAAAAGATGGGAGGAGGAGTAAATTTGACCAGGGAGGAATCATGAATTTAGTTTTGGACATTGTCGTAGGAAGAATAATGGCCCCTCAAAGATGTTCACATCCTAACTCCCTGTGAATGTGTTACCTTCCACACAAAAGGGACTTTGCAAGTGTGATTAAATTAAGGTTTTTGAGATGAGGTTATCCTGGACTGTTTGGGTGGGTCCAATGTAATCACAAATCTCCTTTTAAGTGAAAGATGGAGGCAGAAAGTGAGAGTCACAGTCATGTGATGAGAGAAAGACGGGACATTGCTGGCTTTAAAGATGTAAGAGGCTACAGGCCAAGGAATGTGGTTGGCCTCCGTGAGCTTGAAAAAGCTCTCCCCTAGAGCTTCCAGAAAGAATGCAGCCCTGCTGAAACACTGATTTGAGCCTAGTGAAACCTGTGTTGGACTCCTGACCTCCAGAACTGTAAAATAATACATTTTTGTTGTTTTCAGCCACTAAGTTTGTGGAAATTTTTTACAGCAGCAACAGGAAACCAATATAGACACATGTGAATCTGAGGGACATAGGAATCATCCAAGTAGAGATCTGAGA
Source organism: Hippopotamus amphibius kiboko (assembly GCF_030028045.1). Classification (NCBI taxonomy): domain Eukaryota; kingdom Metazoa; phylum Chordata; class Mammalia; order Artiodactyla; family Hippopotamidae; genus Hippopotamus; species Hippopotamus amphibius. The sequence goes on along the minus strand of NC_080187.1, from coordinate 162,821,122 downwards.
CAGTTTTATAGAGGGATCTGGGATGGAATTATACATTTGGGAGTCACTAGCATATATATACTAGACATATATATAGTACTCTAACGTCTCTGAAATCAGGGTGTGTCTTATCACTGGTCATATAATTGTATTGTCAGGTAACATGTCTATGCATGTCCAGGTGCCAGAGTGGATGAATGTGTCCCCTGAATATTTCAGTCAACAAAACACAAGGAACGACTTCTCTGGTTGTCCAATGGGTAAGACTCTGCGCTCCCAATGCAGGGGGCCCAGGTTTGATCCCTGGTCAGGAAACTAGATCCCATATGTATAACACAACTAAGAGTCTGCATGCCACAACTAAAGATCCCATGTGCCACAAGTAAGACCCGGCACAGCCAAAAATAAATAATAAAATTTCTTAAAAATATTAAAAAAGAAAAACAAAACACAAGGACTATTTGAGAAAGGTATGAGTCCTAGTTGCTGTCTGAAAGCTTTCTGTTAACATGTTTTAATAAGATTAAGAAAGGGCCAACACCAAAACTTTCAGCATGGATGTCAAAGACTTTGAACTAAATCTTAGAGATATTAGTAAAGAATTCTCTTAAATAATGCTGATTTATCACTCTTGATGGAATGAGGGACAGCATTGTGATGGACAACAAAGATACAGATGAATTTGAGTCAAAAAGTAGCTCTGAAGAATTGGACTCTGAAAAATCTTAAGTAACACATTAATACACTGTGCTTGTATTTCCTTTTAATACATGCACAAACGTCTAAGAGAGCTTTTTCGAAAGTTACAAAACAAAAATTTTAAGTGATAAGAAAGCATCATGTCAACCTAATTAACACGTTTTACTTCTACCATTCATAAAATAATGGAGACCCTTACAGTTAAACTGTCTTAAACTTGACAGTCTTCATAACCATGGAGGCGGGTGAGATGATAGATGATTCAGAGAGAGAATACAGAATAAGAAGAGAAGATCCAGGGAAAATTTCTCAGAAACATTAGTACTAAGTGACATTATATATCTAGAGCCATAAAAATATTTATATTCCTTAATCCTATTTGGGGTATTTCTTCCCAAGAAAGTCATCCAAAGGAAGAAAAACTAATTATATTAGGTAGTGGGGGTTTACTTCCATGAGGAAGTGAGGTGGGCCTGGACCACAGTCTCAGAAGCTGGACTGTGATCCTGAGTCCCAGCCCTCTGACACTGGCAAGTCCCCCATGCCTCATGCCAAACAAGAAACACAGCTCATCATTATGCAGAACATGGTAGTAGTTTTGGTGAGCCGATGACTTGTGTGTCCTGGAAATTTTTTTCCCTCTCCTAAAGGGTATACAGGCCACCCCGGCTTCTCTGTATAATCGCACATTTAGACTTACCAAGAGAGAGGAGATAATTAGATCAGTTTGATCCCATCCAACATGGTGCCCTGCTATTGGGCAGAGTCTCTTGCAGAGCTACTTCCTGGGCCTTTCTGACATGATATGCCTGTCTTTTGGCCTAAGTACAGACCCCTGGCCCATTAGTATCTATAGGGATGACAAAGTCACCTGGCATAAAGTGTGACAACTTAATAAAGAACGAATTGTCTGCAGTTACTTTCCTCGCAGGCGTGCCATGGCCACGCAGGCACTGAGAATTTCATGGGCTATCCAGAACCACACAATTTGGAAAGGGAGGAAGGGATGCACCTTTCATTACAGAAAAGAGAGATAGCTATCTAAATATCAAAAAAAACTGAAATAGTTATTTTATTATTTTAGTACATCCACTCAATAGAATTTCATTCACATTTAGAGATGCCAATTATGAATAACAAGAATAACAAGTAGCAATTTGGAAAAGGGGGAATATAACATTGAACATAACTACCGGCAAAGCTTCATAAAAATATATATTTATACGGAAAATAATCGTAGCTGTTTATGGAATGGCATTATAAGTGACCATTTTCTCTGTAATTTGAATTTTGTGAGGCATTATTATTTTATAAGCAGAAGTAGGAGAAAACATTATTTGAATGACTATAGCTTATAAAATAAAGCCATCAATCCAACTTCATAAAAGATACACAATCTAGAGTTGCAAACTACTAAAAAATGAGATAATTTGTAGAAATTATATAGTAAGTGACCAATAAAGGTCTGATTCATGTAAATAATGTTTTGAAATGGACTCACATAAAAGACCCCAAAGCAGAATGATCCCTTTACCTTCCTGTTTCTTTCATCAGAAGTACATTTGTTACCAATAAAATGGCTGTTGCAAAAACCAAAATAGATTTTTATGTAACTTCTACTTAATAACATTTTGACTTCATCAAAGTTCTCAAAGGATTTTCACATATAGTAGTAAGCTTTTCTATCCTGATAATAGGATAGTAATTATCAGTCCCAATTTACGAGGAAGAATTGGTAAAGACATGTCCAAGATAACCCACTGCTCAAATATTCAAGTGAAAAATATAGTTAGCTTTCGGCCTACTTGACTGATTATATCAAATACCCAGCATTCTGTACTCATCTGGCATTGCTCCAGCTAACTGGAGCCTGTGTCTTTACATATCAGGGACCCCCACTCCTACATTTAGGATTATTCACTTTCATCAGTGCATTACAATTTTCTCTGCCTTCTTAAACAGGATATACTGAGTATAATTTAGCCTTCAAAAATCCAGGATTCTAGTTATAAAAATGGATATCAATGATTATATACTAACTTTTTTGTAGTGATGACTTTTGGGGTTATTTAAATGTATAATAATTTTTATGGGAAAATGGCCCCAGATAATAGTTTCACCTTTTGCATTCCTGAATATTTGTATGTACACACACACACACACACACACACACATTCATATTCCATCCTGGCGAGCCTGCCTATTTTCTCACTGCCTCCTCCTAATTTCCACCTCTAATTTGCCTTGGACATAGAAACTAGTAAGCAAATCTATTTAAAATGTGTATTAAATAAGAGTTAAAAACTTTTGAGTTTTATATATGTAAAATTATAAGCTATGGTATATGGTTAGTTAGAGAGTCTTTTATGGAGACATGAGATTGTTGGGTAAAGAAGCCCCAAATTGAGGGACAGTTGAAAAATAACTGTGTGCCAGGGACCTTGTGTTTTATGCCCTACTTTTTTTTTTTTTAATTTTATTTATTTATTATTTTTGGGGGGGGTACACCAAGTTCAATCACCTGTTTTTACACACATATCCCCGTATTCCCTCCCTCCCTTGACTCCCCCCCCACCCTCCCTCAAGTCCCCCCCACCCTCCCCGTCCCAGTCCTCTAAGGCATCTTCCCTCCTCAAGTTGGACTCCCTTTGTTATACAACAACTTCCCACTGACTATCTACTTTACAGTTGGTAGTATATATATGTCTGTGCTACTCTCTTGCTTCGTCTCAGCTTCCCCTTCACCCCCCACCCCCTCCAAAACCTCGAGTTCTCCAGTCCATTCTCTGCACCTGCATCCTTGTTCTTGTCACTGAGTTCATCAGTACCCTTTTTAGATTCCGTATATGTGAGTTAGCATACAATATTTGTCTTTCTCTTTCTGACTTACTTCACTCTGTATGACAGACTGTAGGTCTATCCACCTCATGACATATAGCTCCATCTCATCCCTTTTTATAGCTGAGTAATATTCCATTGTATATATATGCCACATCTTCTGTATCCATTCATTTGTTGATGGGCATTTAGGTTGCTTCCACGTCCTGGCTATTGTAAAGAGTGCTGCATTAAACATTATGGTACATGTTTCTTTTGGGATTATGGTTTTCTTTGGGTATACGCCCAGTAGTGGGATTACGGGATCATATGGTAGTTCTATGTGTAGATTTTTAAGGAACCTCCAAACTGTTTTCCATAGTGGCTGTACCAACTTACATTCCCACCAACAGTGCAGGAGAGTTCCCTTTTCTCCACACCCTCTCCAACATTTGTGGTTTCCAGAGTTTGTCATGATGGCCATTCTGATTGGTGTGAGGTGATACCTCATTGTGGCTTTGACTTGCATTTCTCTGATGATTAGTGACGTTGAGCATCTTTTCATGTGTTTGTTGGCCATCTGTATGTCTTCTTTGGAGAAGTGTCTATTTAGGTCTTCTGCCCATTTGTGGATTGGGTTATTTGCTTTTTTGGTATGAAGCTGCATGAGCTGCTTGTATATTTTGGAGGTTAATCCTTTGTCCGTTGTTTCATCGGCAATTATTTTTTCCCATTCTGAGGGTTGCCTTCTAGTCTTGTTTATGGTTTCTTTCGCTGTGCAAAAGCTTTTAAGTTTCATGAGGTCCCATTTGTTTATTCTTGATTTTATTTCCCTGATTCTAGGAGGTGGGTCAGAAAGGATGTTGCTTTGATGGATGTCATAGAGTGTTCTGCCTATGTTTTCCTCTAGGAGTTTGATAGTGTCTGGCCTTACACGTAGGTCTTTAATCCATTTGGAGTTTATTTTTGTGGATGGTGTTAGGAAGTGTTCTAATTTCATTCTTTTACATGTTGCTGTCCAATTTTCCCAGCACCACTTATTGAAGAGGCTGTCTTTTTTCCATTGTATACTCGTGCCTCCTTTGTCAAAGATAAGGTGCCCATATGTGTTTGGGCTTACTTCTGAGTTCTCTATTCTATTCCATTGATCGTCCTTTCTATTTTTGTGCCAGTACCATACTGTCTTGATCACTATGGCCTTGTAGTATAGTTTGAAGTCAGGAAGCCTGATTCCACCAACTCCATTTTTCCTTCTCAAGATTGCTTTGGCCATTCAGGGTCTTTTGCGTTTCCATACAAATCGTAAGATTTCTTGCTCTAGTTCTGTGAAAAATGCCATTGGTAATTTGATCGGGATTGCATTGAATCTGTAAATTGCTTTGGGTAGTACAGTCATTTTCACGATGTTGATTCTTCCAATCCAGGAACATGGTATGTCCCTCCATCTGTTTGTGTCATCTTTGATTTCTTTCATCAATATCTTAAAATTTTCTGCATACAGATCTTTTGCCTCCTTAGGCAGGTTTATTCCTAGGTATTTCCTACTCCTTGATTTCTGGAAAATTCTCACATTTTACCTGGAAGTACCCACCCCTCCATCCACATGGTTTTAATGGGAAAAGCTATGGTTGGACATTCTGATCCCCTCCCCACTTAGGGCCATAAGTGTTCAGCACAGGGGTGGGCACGTGACTGAAGACTGGCCATTCAGTTCCTTCCCTGGACATCTGAAATTGGAAGGAAAGGAGAGAGGGAGGGAGAAATATCAGTCTCTCTTTCAAGTATCCAGACACATCAAATGAAGATTCTGAGAGATGTTAAAGTGAAGAGGAAAGTTAGAAACTTACACTCAGCTAAAAACAACTCCATGCTTGTTTTGCTTTTGTGAAACATGCTTGCTGCACCGAGAAAAACAGAAAAATAGGATGACCTAACAATTCAGTGTAACTTTAAGATGTTTTGCAAAAAAATAGAATGTTCTGCACCTGCTCTTGTAAGTTTCTGTTTGGAAACTTCCATGCTCTGTAAACATGTGCACTATAAAAGTAAAGCTCACCCTGAGTTCGGGGCCCAGAACTTTGGAGCATTAGCTCGTCTGGGGCCGCCAGCTTAATAAACCTGAGTTCTCCAACCCTCAGAGTGTGGTGCTTGGTTTCTTGATGGACCAATTTCTGCAACAAAAGGTCATATATCTGACACATGAAGCTGAAAGCCAAGAAGGCAGTAAGAAAGGATGGGAGGAGGCACAGATGAGATGTGGTGGGAAAAGCCTGACAGCTTCCAAGAGCCTGGGTCTAGTGCCTTCATGAGGCCCAGCTAAATCTCTGTCCTTGGGTTCCATGAGGCACCCGTGTGTTCCAGGGGGTGACCTTCCAAATATTTAACAGTGGCACAGGAAAACAAAAATCAGGACAGGGTCAGATGGCCAGTACACAGTCCTAGAAGTCTGCTCTCATTCCAGGCATTACCCCCTTTGTTACAGAGCATAGAGTCCTGAGAAATCCCCAAAGGGTGGGCTAGGGTGGCTGAGGCAGTGAGTAAGCACTGCGGAGGTCTCAAGGCAACAGGAACAGAAGTATTTTACAATGTAAACAACCAACGTCTCCATACAAGGACAACCAGCTGACCATTCGCTCTGTCTGTATCCTTGTAAGAAAGGTTGCTTTTTCACTTCAGCTAGTTGAAGTGGTTTCTGTTAGTCACAATTTTAACTCCTAAAAAATATGCTTTGTGCTGTGTCATGATCTGCCATCCATTTTGCTGAATGAATTTGATGGTAACTTCAGAAAGTCTTAGGGGTTGGAACAAACTTTGAAGTCATTTTGTCCTGTTTCCCACCCAAATTTACTTTTCATCCAAATACTTTAACACAAGGTAGAAAAAAATCTGTGCCTTTCAACTGAAAAAAAAAAAAAGTATAAGAACTATAACCCAATAATTAAATTTTAAATTACAATGTAATAGCTGTTCACCATAAAAAATTTCTTAAAATCTAGATGAAAAAAGCAAAAAAAAAAAAAAAGAACCCATTCAATCATTAATTTTAAAATCACTGTTAACACTTTTGTTTGTATATATCTTGATTTTATGCATTTATAGAATTTCTAGTGTTTGCAAGACTAGTTTTACCTGGAAATCATCTTTTTTTTTTTTCTTTTGAAATCATCTTTTACTTAATATAGTATGCTCCTTCTTTCCACAAAACCCAGATTTTTAAAATCTCTAGTCCTGTTTCACTCCATGAATGTATAGGCACTGGGGAAAGGGAGGAGAGCAGAGCCTCACAGTTCTTTGAGGTACAAGGTTTATGTAGCTCTTTGCTCCCAGTGCAGCTCTCAGGAGAACAAGGTTGACCTTATTTCCAGGCAGAATTATTCATGTCCTCACTTTTACTTTAGAGGCTGCTTAGCAAGTCACGTCTGACTGTATGAGAAAGGATGAATTTACACGTTCAGCAGCAGGTGCACCGAAGTCAACGAAGTCCATTATTTAATCTCCAATATTAGCTCCCGAGTTGCAAAATGGGAGGAAGACAAATGAGTTCCAGAACCTCATATATCACTGAGCTTCCTGACTTTCATCCATTGGGAAGTAAAGTCTTTTCAAGTAAGAAAAGCTGTTTGCATTTAATCACGTAGACTTATATTGAGAGTATTTCTAAGGTGATGCAAATTGTTGGTATTAAAGAGGATCTGCCAGACCAAGTGAAGGGGCTGGCCACCACGTGGGGACAAATCATCCACAGCAGAGTTGAAACTGAGATACCTGAGAATCCAAATGGAGAGGCCACAAAGGAATAGCCAAAGATATTAGAAATAATATCTAATATCTAAGCCGTGTAAGGCTAGACAGATCTGTGCTCCTAGAAGCCCAATTAAAGGCCACAAAAAGAAAAACAATTGCAATTTTGGTCTGCATGAATAAAAGTACAATGTTTAAAAAAATGTAATGGTTCATCTGAACTCCACGTTCATCATCCTATGTTTGGATCAGATGCTCAGTTCTGGGAACTTCACTTGAAGAGAGAGATTGGCAAATGAGGGAGTATCCAACAACAAAACAAGCCAGAAGCAAAATGGCACATGAGGAGGTTTTAGGTAACAGGTGTGGGTCATGTAGAGAAAAGACTGAAAGAGAGGATTTACCCTCCTTAAAATTTGAAAGCACCTAAATGGCTATCAAAAGGAAAATATTTAGGAGTTTGGGATTAACATATACACGCTACTATACATAAAATAGATAACCAACAAGGACCTACTGTATAGCTCAGGGAACTATATTCAATACCTTGTAATAACCTATAATGGAAAAGAACCTAAAAAAGGATATTTATATATTCAGTTAAGTTATATATATATATAACTGAATCACTTCACTGTATACCTGAAACTAACACAACATTGTAAGTTAACTATATTTCAGTTTTTTAAATGGTTAATAAATAAGGTGTGTCTGTATTATGGAATACTATACAGCCATCAAAAATCTCACATTCAGAGAACAAATGATGTGACAAAGTGAGAGTTGAAACAAGTCTGCTTAAAAGCACAATTTTTCTTCTTCAGTGTTCATGAATTTTTTACAATAAACATATTACTTCTGTAATCATATTAAAACCAATAAATATATAGACAAAAGAAAGAAAAAGAAATAAAAGATGATGGGAGTAGGGTGTGTGTGTGTGTGCGCATTTATATATAGAGATTAGTTTATTATTTTCTCTTCATTTTTTAAAAAATTATTATGTATTTAAAGCAATACATGAACACTTATGACAAATAATCCAGATATAATTTTAATCATTTAATAAATATTCACTGAATACCTATTATGTACTTGTATTTTTCATGGTTCTAGAGGACAGAACATGTAGCAGTGGGTAGAAGGGACATGGAGAAAGAAGGAGGCTCAGTATATAAAAGAAATACATATCAGAACTACCAACAACAGAATAGGTGGCTTTATACAGGCAAGAACGTCCAAGTCATTGGAAGTATTCAATCACGTATGTCACTGTGGAAATTCTTATACTGAATGATAGACACATGACTTCCAAGCTCTCTTCTGAGATCTCTTTTGAGAAACTATTCCTTTCTAAATTAACATTAAGGATCAGGAGATAAGTTCTCACCACTCATCCACTATATAATATTGGGGAACTCATTTCCCTTCTGATAGTCCTTTCTAAAATAGGAGAAATAACACTGACTTAAACCAATGTAAACTTCACAGATGATATTTAGAGAATGTTTCTGAAGTCCTTAGATCATATTTAGTAGATAAACGCAGTCATTTGTTATAAATTACCTAGTACAACACTCAGGGCTACAGCATTGCCTACAATATTAGAATCCTTAATGAACATCTGAAACTCAAACCAGAATTACAAACACTACTTTAAAAAAAAACTCTGGTTCTACACATGGGGCTCATTGCTCATCTATTATTTCCATATTTTCACAATACAGTTATGTCACAATATGATTTTCTTTACACTGGCATTGCTCATACCACAATGATTCAGAAATAATTTTGAAGATTTGGGCACTTTTTTAAAACTAAATGAAAAAAAATTATAAAAGCAAATTAATGCCGCAATAAGATACCACTTTATATCCCCCCAAGATGACTATAATCAAAAAGACACAATAAGAAATGTGGGTGAGGATATGGAGAAACTGGAACCCTCATGCACTGCTGGTGGGAATGTACAACGATGCAACCATTCTGAAAAACAGTTCGGCAGTTCCTCAAATGTTAAACATGGAGCTATCACATGATCCAACAATTCCACTTATAGGTACACACCCAAGAGAAATAAAAACTTACGTCCGCATAAAAACTTGTCCATGAACATTCATAGCAGCATTATTCAGACAGCCAAGAAGCAGAAATAATTCAAATACCCATCAACGGATAATGAAAACGTAGCATTCATACAGTGGAATATTGGTCAGCAACAAAAAGGAATGAAGTATTGACATGTGCTATAATGTAGATGAACTCTGAAAACATAATTCTAAATGAAAAAAGTCAATTACAAGAGAGTACGTATTGCATGATTCCATTTACATGACGTGTTCAGAACAGGCAAATTTATAGAAATGGAGAGTAGATTGATGGTTGCCTAGGGCTGGGAGTCTGTGGGAGGGGACATGAGAGTGACTGCTAGTGGGAACAGGGTTTCTTTTGGGGATTGTGAAATGTTCTAAAATTAATTGCGGTGATGGTTACACAACTGTGAACATACTAAAATCCACTACATTGTACATTTTAAATGGGCAAATTATGTTATGTAAATCATATTTCAATAACACTGTTTTTAAAAAAGAAATAAAGTTAAACTTTCACAACTCCATTTCAGCTTCCTGAAATTCTCTGGCTGATACCTAGCCTGTTGTAATATTTCCTAGATATAGCTTCATAACTAAGACATCACTACAGAAATAGTGTGTGGTCTTCCAGTACAATGTTCCACTGTGTGTCAGAGCTTTAAAACAAAGGCCAGAAGGGAGAACAAAGTAGCAAACCAAATTTAGACCATGTGAAAAAAATACTGCAAAAGTGAAATATTAGCTTTAGGGCCTCATGAGCTATTGGGACCCAGTTAAATTTACTATAGATCAGAGCTCTGTGACACAGATCAAAATCTAACCAGATAACAAAGCAGATGTTCCAATGTTTCAAGGTGTGCACAGATGAAAAGCCTCTCCAACTTGAGTCAAAGTCTTCTAAGATCAGAAGAGAATGCAAGAGTAAAGAAGTCACCAAGAAACAAAAAGAAACAAGCAAAACCCACAAATTAAGATGTTCACCAAAGAATAAGGTGTAGTGACTGAAATACATTTTTTTCCTTTTTCCTTTCTTTTTTTTTTCTGTAACAGGATTGAAAACTCCAAAGGGCAGAGTCCATGTGTCCTCCTTTTGAGCCCCTCCATGGCGCTTACACAGGGTTCCGCCAGAGGGAATTCCAGTGACCTAAGGCCCCATGTTACCCAGCTTCTGGCCACCCTCTCAGATCTCATCCCACAGCCTACTGTGCTCACCTGCTTCCCACACCTGGCTCTCTCCATTTCTCACATCTGCCAGGCTCTCTCCCACCTTATGGTCTTGGATCGTGCTGGTCCTTCTGCCTGAACACTCGCCCATGTTCTTTTCACAACCTTCTTTCATTCGTAAGGTCTCAGCTAAAATTTTACCTCCTCAGAGAGGCCCTCCCTCACCACCCCATATTAATTAAGTGGGTTCCAATGAGAGTGTGTCATCCAATCCAAGTTGTTTACCTCACAGTAAACAACACTCCACAAAAACTTATTCAGTCCTTAGTTATGTATCAGGCACTGTTTTACGTGCTGGGGACATAGTAATGTATAAAACAAAGTGTAATTCAATACATATTTGTTGTTTCTCGCACATTCTTTGTAAGCACTCTGTAACCTCTTTGTAAGCAGGGACTGGCTAAAAGGGAGGCAGCATGACACAGTGTTCAAGAGCATAACTCCAGAGCCTGAAAACTAGGATAGAAGCCTGGCTCTCCTGCTTGATCGAATTACTTAGTTGCTCTGAACCTCAGTTTCCCCATCTGTAAAATAGGCATAATAACAGTACCTTCTTTGGGAGGTTGTTATGAGAACTGAATATGTAGTAGAATTTAGTTACTTTGGTAACTATTGGAAAAATACTTGACCCATACTAAGCTCTATAAAAATGTTTATCAAAGAAATGTTTTTTGACTATTGGTCTAATACTATACATGACAAATTAGTTAAATGAATTAATAAATTGTTGTGCCTGTGGTTAAACTTATGTTTGTAATTGGGCCAAAACATAAGGAGAGAGTAGATCAGCAACAATAAAAAGCCCCCTTTTATGCTATGTTGAAAGAAATTCTTTGGTCTCAGATAGAATGTGACATTCTTGGTTAATTCCAAGCCAGTGGAAGCATTCTCTTTTGAATCTGCTAGAAATATTGTGGTTGTTTTCTATCGGAGGAGGTTCTGGGACTTTCCAGGAAGGAAGGGTTATCAGCATCTGCCTTTGTCTATAATCTGGCTTTCGGTGTCACATGAAAGAAACCACCTGTCTCCAGGATCTGGTGGAGGGATGACAGAGATACCTCTGTATTTGTCATCTGCTTCTCCTATCCTCTTCTCCTTACATATAACCACAATTTCTGATTTGATGTTTCCACCCATATACAACCAAAATAGAGTTGTGAAGAGGCTAACTACTAACCATTCTGGGTGGCATTCCCAATAACTCCTTCTGGTGAAAATCAGCCAACAAATGTATAAACGCAGTGCATCAGCCCCTGAGTAGTCTATGTGCACATACTTCCAGGAAAGACATACTAAAATGAAAGAAGGTGGACTAAAGTAATCAAAGCGATTGGGAGCTGCTGGCAGGTATATACCATGATCCTGCTAAGTTCTGGCACTTTTGAAGATGCTATGGGGAATGGCCAAAAATACAGAAAGCAAAGTATTTTCTCACTGATTTGCCTTCAAGAAGTCCACAGTCTATTTAGATCAAAATCTCCATACATCAAAATAGGAAAACCTTTATAAAGGCGTACAATATATGGCAAGCAGAATAATAAGCCCCATCCCCAAAGATGTCCACATCCCAGTTCCAGGACCTGTGACTATATTAGGTTACATGGCAAAGGGGAATTAAAGTTGCAGGCATAATTAAAATTGCTAATCTTCTGACCTTAAAATAGGGAGATTATTTTATATTATCCAAGTGGGTCCAATGAAATCACAAAGGTACTTACGAGTGGAAGAGGGAGGCAGAAGAGTGTTAGAGAAAGATACATGATGATGAAAGTAGGCTCACAGAGATGCTGTGTTGCTGGCTTTGAAAACAAAGGAAGGGGGACTTGAGCCAAGGAATGCAGGCAGCCTCTAGAAGCTGGGAAAGGTAAGGAAACATTCTCCTTGATAGAAGACATTTTCACATATCAAGGTGTGGGGAAGTCATTCCGGCTTATACATGATTTAACTTGAACTGTGTGCTCACTAGAACAACCTGTCTTTTGGCCTGTCAAACATGCATTGTGTACATCTGTTTTAACCATTAAAGAAAAGAATGAATCAAAATGAAGTAACTGTGATTCAGGCTTCAAAATGGGAGTTGGGTGGCCATTGTGGATGTGGCTTCAGACATGTTTCTGCATCACTGAGAACTTGAATTTTCTGAACTGTATCAGACTTGAGGACAGACTCAAAACAACATCTGCCAGTAGCCTCCAGCCGAAGCTTTATGGTCCCGAGGTCTCCCTTTGTAACTACGCAACCATTGTGGACACCAACCAATCCTTGCTTAACAAGCACTCTTGCTTCTTGCCAGCTTCAACTCTAATTCTTGACAAACGACTTATGTAACTTTGCAGTTTTTGCCTATATAAGCCTCCCCCACTTTCTAGTCCAGCAGATTCATGTGTTTCTTGAATTTGTGTCCCCTGGGTGATAGTCCTCAGTTTGGCTCAAATAAAACTCTTTTCTATTCCTATTAACACATAGTTTATTAATTATTTCCATCAACATCTTCTAGAGCTTTCAGGAGGAATGAAGTCCTGCCAATGTCTCAATTAGCCCAAAGAGACCCTGCTGGACTTCTAATCTACAGAACTGCAAGATAATAAATGTGTGTTGTTTTAAGCCACTAAGTTGGTGGTAATTTGTTATAGCAGCAACTAATACAACACATAGTAAAATTCTAAATTACTATTATCAGAAAGTAAAACAGAAAGGGGAGAAAGAGCAATGCTGACTAAAGTTATCAGGAAAAATGGCTTTGAATGAGTGGGATTTGAGAATGCTCTTTTCAGAGTTTATAGGATGAATGTAAAACACAAAAGCTGAGAAGGGATCTATGTCAGATCTACAAAAGCACAAAAGGAGCACCAATTTGTTTACTAAATCTCAGATTACCAGAACCAGAAAGTAACTCCTTGAAACCTGAAAGAGGTAGCTTTAGGATGGATGGAACGACGGACAGATAGACAGATGGATAGATGGAGACAGAGAGAGACAGAAACAGAAAGAGATACTGCTGCTTTAAGCAATATGAGACTTTCATTCTTAGAGGAAATGGGGGCTGAAAACATAAAAAGCTTAAAAATTTTCAGATAAATTCAGGGATAACAGATCCAAAATGAGGTCAGAGAAACCAAGATATTGGGGTGAAAATCAAGCCTTTGTCATATAGACAATTTGCTTTCCCCCTGCCTGAATTACCAAATCCTGTCAGAGATGGAATAGGCTTTCAGAAACTCTGAGCTCACACAGTATGGCAATTTCTGTTCTTATCCCTGGTTTGAGGCCTCCTTGGAAAATAACAAAGTTGGCTTCAGTGTTCCTCTCCCTCCACAACACCATGTGCCTGTTTTTCTGATCTAAAAACAGCAAACAAGAAAGGTCCTCATGTGCTCTTTCAGAGATGTACTTGAAAGCTTAGGTCTTGAGCAGCTGGGAGCATCGTTCCTAACTATGGAGGCACACACAGTTGTCTTCTTGCTTCACAGACACACAATCACTCTCCTCCTACAGGAATTCTTCTCCCTTTATCAGATTCTATTCCCTATGTCACACTGGAGGGCATTTCTCTGAGCTATTGAATAGCACTCCGCTCCTTGGAGAGCTACTAGACAACGGGTAGTGAAGTGACACCTATGAAATCTGCCAGGTGTGGGTGGCTCTTGCATTCTCCAGAACTACAGCCCACATTTTCAAGGATGGAGTACACCAGATCAATGGGTACCCACTACAGGAGGGAACTGACCCTACCAACCATGAAGCCTGACACTGGGGTATTGAGGCTTGGTGAGGGCATCACTGCATCTGCTCTTTCACTTAAGGGATGAGACTCAGAGACTGGATGCTGAGCATTCCTCACCTGTTCAGATTCCTGGGCAGAAATGTGATCATCTGCTAAAAGCCTGCAAGTTCACTTAGGTCTTTAAACCAGTAAGATTTGGGAACTGGGTATGGTGGATGCCTTCTGATCTGGAGTCTGTCAACACTCAGAAAAAGAGAGCTTGAGCTACCAATCTCATCCATTTGCCTTCCTGTAGAAATTGTCAGAGTGATTCCAAAACAGTTGTAACTCATTTCAAACACAGGCATGTACCTGTCACGCTTCCTTTCAAAGAATGACAGACTTAGAAATGTTTTAGGTTCCTAGCAGTTGTTCAAAAGCAGATAAGGAATACAACCAACACACATGGCACTGAAATAAAACCATTTGACCATCACCTGACTGTCGTATAAGGCAGGTGTGCCTTTTTTCCCTTAAAGATGTCACTAGACATTTATAAAATTGGGGGAGTGGAGGGCTGCTCTGCCCAACACGATGGGCTGTCACTCTTTCAGGAGTAGACCTTATCAGCACCAGAGGAAAATCTTGGAGTTAGTTCAGGAGACAGTTTAAGTGCACTATTTTACCAACTGAAGGCCAAAAGGGAAATAGGAAACAAATGACCATAAAACGAATTTTCTGCTGCTGGAATACAAGCGTTCCTTAGAAATGAACACCTCTGCCCTGCTGTTCCACTAGTAGGGATTTCCAGTGGTATTCAAAAAACTTCGCTCTTTTATCCCTGTCACCCCTCTTGTTCCTTCCAATGTTTACTTCTATTACCATCCACCAGTATACAAGGCAGTTTGTGCATAAAGCCTTTCCTAAAGCTTGGCTCAGTTCTATTAACCTTTATGCAGTAATTTATAGTTAAGGTCTAAATGGCACTGGTGCATGTAAATAGTGTCTGCGGGCTCTGCCATCATGGGGAGAGTACTGTGCTTAAGTGGCTCCAACACATTTGCTCAGAACATTATGGAAGGAACTGCTGAGATCTCTGCAGGATATTATTTAGTGAAATTCTACAGAAGATTAACATTGCTTTGTAACAGACTTTTCCTTGTGTTAAGCCCAGAAGTATTCAAGGAAATCTGTAGAATCCAAGGTTTTGTCTTTGCTTAACATCAGTTTCTGAGCTGCTCATCTAAAAAGAAAAAAGTCTGGAAGACAGAAATCTCAGAGACTTTCCAATTTCCTTGTGGTCTCTTGTCAAGGATGAGTGCATTTGAGAACTCGCTCTACATCCCAGGAGTGAGTGCAAAGAAAGCAGAGACACCCTTGGCCAAGTTGACACCACGGAACAAACTTCTCAAATTCCTCTACAAACTTCCTTTCACCTTCTCTGATCAGAAAGCAGTCTGTCTATCTCTGACCATTCTCCAGACTCACAGGAGGACCTGGAGTATCCAACTGGCTCAGCCACACTGCTGCTAAAGCCCCTCCGAAACTTGAGTAGTTTTTTATGTTTCCATCCACCCATTCCATCCATCCATCCATCCATCCATCCATCCATCCACTCATTAATATTCTATTGATCGCCTTTGTTCATGGGGCCCTCCTAGATTCTGGAATCTAACTGTGGCAAGATGAATACAACTCCTTTCCCCATGGAGTTTTAAATCCAGGCTGGAAAGAGACACATTCAAAAGGTAATTTCACAAATAATTATTTAATTGCAATTGGATAAGGGCTTTAGAAGAAAAGTATGGTGCAATGAGAGAATCTAACAGAGGTTTCTGGCCTCCTCTGGGTGTGGAGGTGGGGGAGGTGGAGAGAAGCTTCTCTGGGGCAGTAACACTTGTGCTGACTCCTAAAGGATCAGGCAAATGGTGGTGGGGAGGGGGAGAATTGAGGCAGCCAGATAAGCAACTAGGAGGGCCCTGATGTATGAAGGCCCTCCATAACTAGGTTGGTGTGTTTGGAGCATGGCCAGCAGGGGAAGGGGAACAGAAGATCAGGCCAGATTCTACCCTTGGAAGGTGTTTAGGAAGAAATTGCTGTCATCTGAGCTTGTCCTCAGAGCAGTCAAAACTCTGAACTCACAGCTTCTTGGGGTTCGCAAGCTGGGTGTGCCCTAAACTCACCAGACTCGCATCCCTAAGGCCAGGCTAACTGACACTGGGCCAAAGCCACAAGTGATGACAGCCAGCCAAGGGCTTAAACACCAAATGCAGTATGTGGACCTGGTTTAAATTCTGATTCAACTAAATCAACTGTAAATAGACATAGGGGGACACTGAGGAAACATACAGCTGACCCTTGAATAACATGGGTTTGAACAGTGCAGGTCCACTTATATGCAGATTTTTTTCAATAAATATACAGAAATACATGCACAGAACATCAGGTACAAGACTTGTATTGAAGTGGACAGCCTATCCTTACATAGGCATAAGGTGAGTGATATTTAATATAAAATTAATAATGTGTTAGGTTTTTTTTTTACTGTTTTATAACTCTGCTTCCAAAGAACTACATTGCCATACAGTATGCCCCTCCCCGCCATCTCTCTCTACCTCTCTCTCCCTCCTTCCCTCCCTCCCCCCCCCCCTTATTGGAGAAACTGTATCAGCCTATCATTACAGGTAAGTGTTTTTTTCTTCAGCAACAATGTTTCCAACACTATTACAAATATGACTGTAATATTGTATGTCATAAAAGTTTTATAATGATTCATTCTTAGCTTATAGGCTAGGCTACAGTGAAGCAATTGTATCAGTTATACTAGTTTACTGTAAAGCAATCATACTGCTGCTTCTTCATAATCAGTGCATGCAATAATACCTGTAAATGAATATGAATTTCTTGTTCACATTATCTTTTCATTTTTAATGTCTAGTGTTGGTATATATATAACATCTACAGTGTTTTGTATCATATAAGACAATGTTGATGTAGGTACTGACGGATGATTCATCTTGTAAACAGACTACATAAACTTACGGTATCAATAAATGCAGTACAATACTGTAAATGTATTTCCTATTCCTTTTCTTAATAATTTTTTCTTTTCTCAAGCTTACTATATTTTAAGTATACAGTATATAATACACATAATATACAAAATATGTGTTAATCAACTATGTTATCCATAAGGCTTCCAGTTAACAGTAGGCTATTAAGTTTCAGGGGAGTCAAAAATTATACTTGGATTCTCCACTGCACTGGGGCGGGGGTGGAAGGAGGAGGAGGAGGTCAGTGCCTCTAACCCGTGCATTGTTCAAGGGTCAACTATAGTGAGGATTAATTAATTATTAGATGATATAAAGAGATTATTAATTTGAAGGTATAAAAATGGTATTGTGGTTGAGTGAGAAAATTTCCCCTTTTTCTTAGCATATTTAAGAGTGAAATATCCTGATGTCTATGATTTAAATTACTTCAGCAAAATTTTCAGGAGGTATATACTGCAAAATATTAGTAGTTACTCTGCTAGGTGATGCATATATGGGAGTTGGTTATACTATTCTCTTTTATTTGAAAATGTTCATAATAAAAAGTTAAAAATATGAAAAGGAAAAAAAATATCATTGGTCGTCAAGCTGGGTCAGTTATACTGTGCTGGGGAGAAGCAAGCCTAGAACTAACCATCTTGCCAAAGGCAAAGGACATGAATAAAGAACATGCATTCGCCATTTAAATTTCTTTTTTATGTTTGGTGTTTATTAGTCTGTGAAAATTCAGTTTATACTAACAAAGCTCTTGAAAGTGAGAATAAGTGCTTATTTATTCAACCACATAATCAAGCACCTACCGTGCACCTGTGATGACCCTTTTCCTTGCACAACCTGCTTGTGCTGGGTGAGGGTACATTACCTAGAGAATCTACACAACACAGAACATTCAAAAGTTGACTTGTGCTAATTATTAGAGAAATGTGAGTCAAAACTACAATGAGGTACCACCTCACACTGGTCAGAGTGGCCATCGTCAAATAACAAATGCTGGAGAGGTGTGGAGAAAACAGAACCCTCCTACACTGTTGGTGGGAATGTAAATTGGTGCAGCCACTATGGAATACAGCATGGAGTTTCCTCAAAAAACTAAAAATAGAGTTCCCATGTGATCCAGCAATCCCACTCCTGAGCATATATCCAGACAAAACTACAATTCAAAAAGATACATGCAACTATGTTCATAGCAGCACTATTCACAATAGCCAAGACATGGAAGCAACCTAAATGTCCATTGACAGATGAATGGATAAAGAAGATAAGGTGCATGTATACAATGGAATACTACTCAGCCATAAAAAAGGATGAGATAATGCCACTTGCAGCAACATGGGTGGACCCAGAGATTATTATACTAGGTAAAGTAAGTCAGAAAGAGAAAGACAAATACCGTGTGATGTCACTTATCAGTGGAATCTAAAATATAATGTAAGTGAACCTATCTATAAAACAGAAACAGACTCACAGATGTAGAGAACAGACTTGTGATGGCCAGGGGGTGGGGGAGGGATGGATTTGAAAGTTTGGAGTCAGCAGATGCAAACCAGTATACACAGAATGGATAAATAACAAGGTCCCACTGTTTAGCACAGGGAACTATATCCAATATCTTGTGATAAACCATAATGGAAAAGAATTTTAAAAAGAATATATATCCGAATCACTTTGCTGTGCAGCAGAAATTAACACAGCATTGTAAATCAACTATACTTCAATAAAATAAATAAAAATAAAAAGTTGATCGGTTTCAATGCTTGAAAACTAGCATTTGTATTGATTCTCCATGTTAGTAATAATATCAATTTTACTAGGGCTTTCCCACACCTTGGAGAACTAAAGCTAAGGGAGAGAATATTCAATTTGTACTTTTCGGTGATCTTTTTTTAAAAAATTATTTATTTATTTATTGGCTGCATTGGGTCTTCGTTGCTGCACTCGGGCTTTCTCTAGTTGCAGCGAGTGGGGGTTACTCTTCAAAGCAGTGCTCAGGCTCCTCACTGCAGTGGCTTCTCTTGTGGAGCACATGCTTCAGCAGCTATGGCTCGCAGGCTCTAGAGCACAGGCTCAGTATTGTGGCACATGGGCTTAGTTGCTCCACGGCATGTGGGATCTTCCCGGACCAGGGTTTGAACCCGTGTCCCCTGCATTGTCAGGGGGATTCTTAACCACTGTGCCACCAGGGAAGTCCTCTTTAGTGATCTTGATGTCAACTGATTCTTCATTCTAAGATCGGCAAACAATTCACTCACAGTGGAAGAGGCCTGGATGGGGCAGTACAGTAACCAAGCATGAAGTGCCCACAAGCACTAAAGATGAGGTTACTGTTCTGCAAACACAGACAGGGGAGCCTGAGAGTCCCAGGGCCTTCAGAACACAGAAATGGGGCTGCCAGATAAAATAAATGATGCCCAGGTAAATTTGAACTTCAGATAAACAAAGAAAAAATTTTTACTATAAGCATGCACCCCCCCCCCCCCAAAAAAAAGTATGCCCCATGCAATGTTTAGGATATACTTATACTAAAAAAATTGTTTATCTGAAATTCAAATTTACCTGGGCATCCCATATCTTTCTTCCTCCTTCCCTCCTTCCCTCCCTCCCTCCCTTCCCTCCCTTCTTTCCTTCCTTTTTCTTTTTCCTTTCCTTCCACTTTCCTCCCTCTCCCTCTCCCCCATCCCCTCTCTCTCTGTTTTCTAAACCTAACAACCCTACACAGGAATGAATGAAGGAGAAATGCACAGATGGGAAAAGCCAGATCACAGGAAAGGAGAAAACAGTACACTCAAATTACTCATTCCCCAAATGTCTCTGACCCATGAAGCAGGACACTGGGTCAACAAATTTGATGAGAGCCTTTGGGCCAGGGAGGAATGAATGAGGATTTGTGACCAAAGAAGTAAGAATGGGAGATTGTTATCTGTGGACAGCCCTCAAAGAAGAAGCTCTCCCTTATCACTTTCTGCCTGAACCCTTGGCTTCTCTTCATTAATTTTTTAAGCATTAGTCAGAACCCACTCAGTGTGAGTCCCTATGGGAGATACGAAGATGAATAATGACACCTCAACTGCCCTCAAAGAGTAACAATCTAGTAGCAGAAAGTACACAGGCTCTGGAGTTGCCTTCTGGAAACAGACTATTGAGTTCACACTCCAGCTCTGGCAGGTACTAGGTATTTCTTTGTATCAATTACTTAAGCTTTCCCATCTGGGAACAGTAGTAAGTGGATGTGTCACAATCATTAAATGAATTTAAAAGTTCTTAGACTAGTGTCTAGCACCTATGAAGTATATATAAGCATTTGGTTTTAAAAACAAGCAACCCACAAGATACAAACTAAAAGATTTTCTAAAAAAGGGATTTTGATACCATCCCAGTGAGGAGAACATACGCCAGGATACAGGGAACAATAGGAGCAAAGATGCAGAGAGTAAAGCATAAAGTGTGCTTTAGGAAGAGCAAGTAATTCACTGTGCTTAGAACTTTGCAGTCTGTTAAAAGGGGTCCTGAGAAACACAGCAGCAAGGAGAAATGGGCCCCCATTACAAAGGGCCTTGAATGCCAGTCTAAAGAGTGGTGCCTTTGCCCTGCAGGCACCCGAGGACCACCAAGGGTGAGCGAGGGAGAAGCATGGATGTTGGGAATGGATTAAGCCACTGTGTATATACTACAGAGGAGCCTGGAGGCTGGGGACTTGATATAATAAAGAATGTCTGTGTTCAAAGCAAGTGCCAGACACTGAGCAAAAAGGTCTCTGCCCTCATGGAGGCTACAGTCTAGCAGAGGACCGAGATGTTATACAAATAACCACACAAATAAAAGTTAAAAACGAAAAATACAGGGTCTTCTGACAGCCCATAAGAATCGTAAAGTAGGTGGAGGGGCGAGAATTCTGACCTGAAGAGGGGACAAAGAGCGAAGATGTAAAGATGCACGGGGACAAAGAGCGAAGATGTAAAGATGCACGGGGACAAAGAGCGAAGATGTAAAGATGCACGGGAATCAGCCAAGTGGGGGTGCGGGAGAGAAGAGCTTGCCAGGCAGAGGAACAGGACAAGCATGGGCTCTGTGAGGAGGGGGAAGGGCCCTCCAGACCTTCTGAGAAAGGCCAGTGAGGGCAGGGCACGGCGGGGCTGGGGGGAATGGGGCTTGAGATAGAGAGCGCTCAGCAGGGTCAAGTCACCCTCCACCTTGGCTACAACTGGTTGAGTTAGAAACCAACATCCGACCAAAAGAGAGACTCTGCTAGGCTCTGTGGCCCCCTATAAGGGGGCCTGGAGTGAGGCCAGACTTCAAGTGCCTGAGTCAATCAGAGCTCCTCTCTTGCAGAGTTTGAACTTGGGACAGAGAGTGAGAGAAAGACCCAGAAAGAGAGAAACGCTGACTGACATAAATATTGATAGAATGCAGTTAAGTGGCAGCACTAAAACAAAGACATGGGCCAAGTAGACCTTATTAAGGATCTTGGTCTTCATTGTAGGAACAAACACTGGTGAGGAGTGATGGGAGGCTGACCTAGGACCATGGAAGAAGAGATGAAGTGGAGGGGATGGCTTTAGAAATACACCCACAAATCCTTTGGCATTTCTCCCTCAGTTTCCTTCCTGGGTTTTTTTATTTTTCCCCTTCCTGTTGAGTGTGGGCTGTACTTAGTGATTTGCTTTTAACATATAGAATATGGCAAAACTAACTGTGTATGACTTCCCAGATCGGGTTATAAAGACACTTCAGCTTCCATCCTGAGTCCCCCTCTCTCCTTTCCCTCTTTCCCTCTCCCTCTCTTGCCCCTCCCCTCTCCATCTCCCCCACCTACACCCTCCCCCATCCCTCTCTGTGCCTTCAGGAGAAGCAAGCTGTTGTTGTAAGCAACCCTATGGAAAGACATACACAGTGAGGAACTGAAGCCTTCAGCCAACAGCCAGCAAGTAACGGAGACTGACTAAGCACCACATGAATGGTCTTAGATGTGGATTCTGCAGCCCTCATCGAGCCTCACGACAACGGCAGCCATGGCCCACAGCTGCCAGCATCCTCAGGAGAGACCACCTTAGCTAAGCCTCCTAACCCTGAGAAACTGTGTGAAGTAATAAATGTGTTGTTTTCTTTTCCCTGACCATGGACTGAACCCAGGCCATGGCAGTGAAAGTGCCAAGTCCTAACACTAGACCACCAGGGAATTTAAATGTGTTGTTTTAAGCTAAACTTTGGCATAATTCATTCTCCAGCATTAGATAATGAACACAGAGGGCCATGGATGAAACCAGTATCACACAGGTAGAACTGCCAGGACTTTGCAACGATAGCTGTTGGGCATCAGGGCAAAAAAGAAGTAAAATGGATTCTGAACTTTGGGCCTGGTTCCCTGAGGTTCCATTTTAGAGAAGGGGAAGGAACACAGGAGGAAGAACTTTGAAGGGGAAAGAAAATAATTTCCATTTTGAACTCAGTGAATTTGAGATGCTGGTGAGATTTTCAGGTGCCAGTGTCCCACAGAGATGTGGAGATATGGGAAGGTGGTAGGGTGGTGAGGGCTCCATTGATGAAAGTCATCTGGGCAGAGAAGAGCCTTGGCACTGGAAGGCATTTCCATGGAGGGCACAGAGAGAAAATAAAGATGGATGAAAGGCAGACCACAAGAAGAAAATACACTTACGAACCCAAAAGAGGAAAAAGAGAAGTAATGTCTGGGGAAAAAGGTGAAGACCCTAAAGAGAGATCTGATAAGGAGAAGACAGTCAATAATGCCAAAACCCAGAAAAATCAATCCCAATCTCTGGAAGTTCTACCTCACATTGTAAATCTGCTCATCAGATTACCCAAATTCTAGTTGGCATAAGTCAACACTGGCTGCACAGACGAAATCAAATGTCTAGATCTACAGTATGAAAAACAAGACCTTGTGTTGTTTACACAGCAAAGCATTCTCCACCATGTAAAGTTCTCCCCAGGGCAGCCATCTCTCATACTGCAGCAGAAGAATGTTCATGGTGATTACATCCAAACAATCGGCTCTTTTTACAAATGGGAATTTTTCAAGTTGCAAAATACCGAGGCCTCCTCATTTACCTCAGGGTAAGAGTTTCCACTGCAGGGATACTTGGGAGGGTTGAAGAAGCAAAGGAAATGGTTTCCAGAACACACACCAGGCCTCCTGGAGAACTAGAACATCACTCAGAATGAAACAGCAGTTTCTCCAGCAGCCTTTTATTTCTGAAGCATCTCCTGTGTGCTCTGCCTTTCTCTACTTGCTGCTTCTTGTCAATCCACTATGCCTTCTTTTATAGCCTCTATTTACTTAAGTTGTCTATTGCCTCATAGTTTCTGCTTACTGCCTTCTCTTTCCGCATCTCCAGCTTTCTGTGCTGACACTGGCCTACCTTGTTTATTGATCGGTCTCTTTTCTTTCTTTTCTTTCTGTCTCAAGTTCAAACTTCCCAAGAGAGAGGCTTTGATTGGTTCAGACAGTCACAATCCAGTGCCACTTCAGTCCACCTCACAGGGGCTGGAGAGCCTAAAGAAGGCTTTTTGTTCAGGTGTGGGTTCCTGGCTTAAGCAGTTGTGGCCAAGGTGGTGGGGGAGATGGGCACTAAGCCTAGAGAATTCCCTGTGGTCCCTTTTTCCAAAAGGAGGCAGTGGACCCAGAAGCTACTTTGAGCCTTAGTGACCTTTGGAGTACAAATCCTGCAAAGAGTTAATGATAAAAACAGTTGAGGAGCCCTGCCCACCATCAGTCCCTCCCATCAGGAAGCACGCACAAGCCTCCTAGATAGAGTCCTCCTCACAAGAGGAAAGACAGCAGTATCAAGCGGTATCAGCAGTATTTCGTCTTGTGGAAATGAAAGCCACAGCCATAGAGAGACAGAGAAAATGAAAAGCAGAGGACTTTGTACCAGATGAAGGGACAGGATAAGGCCCCAGAAAAACAACTAAATGAAGAGGAGATAGGTACCCTTCCAGAAAAAGAATTCAGAATAATGATGGTGAAGATGATCCAGGACTTTGAAAAAAGACTGGATGCAAAGATCGAAAAGTTTACCAAAGACCTAGAAGAATTAAAGAGCAAACAAACAGAGATATGCAACACAATAACGGAAATGAAAAATACACTAGAAGGAACCAACAGCAGATTCACTGAGGCAGAAGGGTGAATAAGTGACCTGGAAGACAGAATGGTGATAATCACGGATGCAGAAAAGAATAAGGAAAAAAAGAATGAAAAGAACTGAAGACAGCCTAAGACACCTCTGGGACAATGTTAAACGCACCAACATTCGCACTATAGGGGTCCCAGAAGGAGAAGAGCGAGAGAAAGGACCTGAGAAAATATTGGAAGAGATTATAGTTGAAAACTTCCCTAACATGGGAAAGGAAATAGCTTCCCAAGTGCAGGAAGCACAGAGAGTCCCAGGCAGGATAAACCGAAGGAGAAAGTAGTAGACATAGTAGTCAAATTGACAAAAATTAAAGACAGAGAAATGTTATTAAAAGCAACAAGGGGAAAACGACAAATAACATACAAGGGAACTCCTATCAGGGTAACAGCTGATTTCTCAGCAGAAACTCTGCAAGCCAGAAGGGAGTGGCATGATATATTTCAAGTGATGAAAGGGAAGAACCTACATCCAAGAATACTCTACCCAGCAAGGATCTCATTCAGATTTGACAGAGAAATCAAAAGCTTTACAGACAAGCAACAGCTAAGAGAATTCAGCACCACCAAACTAGCCCTACAACAAATGCTAAAGGAACTTCTCTAAGCGGGAAACATAAGAGAAGAAAAGGACCTACAGAAACAAAAACAAAACAATTAAGAAAATGGCAATAGGAACATACATATTGATAATGACCTTGAATGTAAATGGACTAAATGCACCAACCAAAAGACACAGACTGGCTGAATGGACACAACAACAAGACCCATATATATGCTGTCTACAAGAGACCCACTTCAGACCTAGGCACACATACAGATGGAAAGTGAGGGGATGGAAAAAGATATTCCATGCAAATGAAAATCAAAAGAAAGCTGGAGTAGCAATAGTCATATCAGATAAAACAGACTTTACAATAAAAAAATGTTACAAGAGACAAGAAGGGACATTACATACAGATCAAGGGATCCATCCAAGAAGAGGAGATAACAATTATACATATACATGCACCCAATATAGGAGCACCTCAATACATAAGGCAAATGCTAACAGCTATGAAAGAGGAAATGCAAGGGAGAAATAGAGACACAGATGTGGAGAACAAACACATGGACACCAAGTGGGGAAAGCAGGGAGGGTTGGGGGGGAATGAATTGGGAGATTGGGACACCAAATTGTACACTCTAAATATATGCTGTTTATTGTCTGTTAACTGTATCTCAATAAAAAAACATGGTTCAGTAAATGCACTACTACTTAGAGACAGTTTTGCATGGTGTAACTTCACCCATGACTGATACTGTGTTAAATATTTGAACTTTTTTTCAGATTTCATAAGGAATTTCTCAGGCAATCAGAGAGTTAAACAGTTGTTCTATTAATAAACATTTGGATTTTTAAAAAGCACTTTTCAAATAAAATCTTTACATTTAGAGTTTAAAAAGAATGATAAAAATGATTCAAAAGCTTCCTCTTCCAAGTATGGATTTGTTCCAAACAGGTCTTTATCTTTACTATTAGTTCAATTTAGCAGCAACGACCTGTAGCACTCAGCCTCAAAGCAGCACATGCTGGCTGCTTATATGTGAAAAACCCAAGGTGGAGATATAAAATTCAAGCAAGAAAGCCTTTGATAGACCGAAAAGGCCTAAATTATTTCCAAAGACTCTGCTTAACCTTAGCCAGTTAGTTCCTGCTCTTCGTTCTTATTCATTTATTCAGCACCACTACCCCGTAGGCATTTTCCTAGTCTGATAAGGTTATAAAGATGGTTAAGACAGAAATTCTGCCCTCAAGGAGCTGCCTCTTTCTTCTCATCTCTTCTTGGTCTGGTTCCTGCTCTCTTTCCTCCCTTCCCCTTTAATTTGTTCATCTTTGGGAAACAGGCTTGTTGATATTCAGTTCCTTCTTTCTCTGCATTTCTTTACTGCCCTTGTCAAGGATTCACAGAAACCCTAACTGACTCTGGCTCTATAAACAGGTAAAAACTAAATGTGACTGGAAGGAAAGGGACTGGGGGAAGGAGCGTGTGTTTTCATTTATATGCCTTAACATCGTTCAAACTGTTACAAGCTTTTATTATAAACTGCTTTTTATAATAGAAAAATAAATCAAAGAAGTTCAAAAAGAAGTTTTTACATATAAAGAAGAAAAAGAAATGAGAAAGGATGGGCAACTGCGAACAAATGGAGTTAGTAAAATTTTCCATGACCCTACTGGCAAGATTATTTTGTTTTCATTATTTTAAAAAAGCCATCTCAAAGGAAGCATTGTGGAGTGAAGGAGGAACATACTATAGACTGCAAATGACTGGAAAAAAATCTCTTTTGTCCTTTAGATTTGGTTGATTCGTGTAGCTTGCTTCCTTATTCTTGAAATTCAAGTGACCTATTCCTCCTTCACTACAGAAAAGTAATTGACATGATAAAATAAGCAAGCATTTGGGAAGCTGAGGTTTTAGAGGCAGGGAATGGAAAATGTGGTGGTGCGGGGCCAACAGGGCACGATCTCTTAGATGTGTGAGCTTCCTGTAATGTGGAATGCGTACGTGTAAAATCACAAGTCACTACATTTGCAATAACTTAATAACATGACCATTCCTCCACCCCATCCTCTTTCCCCACACCAAGTTCTAGTTTCACTCTGGGCTACTTACTGTGAAGCTTTACAAAGAAAGGAGGAAGTAAACCTACCAAGGAGGCAGCGACGTGTTTCCAACACCACATTCTTAACCTGATGAAAGTGGTTTTTTTTTTAAATCATACTTTTTAGCAGTGTTACATGGTTCAGAGTGGATGGTCCAAATCTTGTATTTAATCATCTCCTTGTGCCCTGGACCTTCCAAAGTTCTTAATAATTATTTAAAATCTCATTGGGGTAGGGTTAACAGACAAAAATGACCCTAGCCAGGGTCAGCTTCATTCTGCCCCAAGATTGCACCTGCTTCCTCACCTGAACTAAAAAGGAAGTAAAATATGTGACATGTAAGTGGCCAGGTCCTTTCGTCTGATTTCAGGAAAGTGATGAGAGCTCCTGTTTCTACCCTGCTGTTCCTGCCAAAGGGTCTCCATGTGTATAACACTTAGTGGAATCAGTTCCCTGCTCCCTAAAGGCAACCAGAGCTGCAAGGCAGAGGCAGCAGCTGGCCAGTGGAGCCCAGTAATCCCCACAGAACACCAGGGGCTAACAGGGGAGATAACTGTGTTTGAGGAAACGGATAGGATCTAGAGAGAAACCAAAGCTTAATACCTTGTCTGTCATTCCTCTGAAAAATTAGGAAACAGCAAAAGTAAGCAAATTGCCGCTTGAGTAGTGACTAAGGAAAAAAGGAAACCTGAGGCCTATCACATTGTTCTAAGGCAGCCATTGGATCCCAAGCTGGGCTTGGTACCAAGCCAGATAGAGGCAGATAGGTCTGCGGAAATGGCTAATTTAGTAATAATTCAGAATAATATTATACCCTTAGAAAGATTCCAAGTGGCATTTTAAATAGCTATTTAGTTAGCAGAGCCTGCCAGCTGACAAACGTAATGCTAAGAGAAGGCAAGTCATGAGTATGTAAATATTTTAATTCAAGTTGAATATGGAACTCACTGTGCTTAATATTGAACTTGGGACTATCCCCCACTGCCTTAATCTTAAGCTCTGACACTGGTAAACACGAGCAGCTAGTGAGAATGCGACTTTTTTTCTTTGAAGAAAAAAAAAAGCATTTTTGAAATCACCTGAGGCTAAGATTATTAACAATTCTAAGAGCAGTAACAAAAGTTATGAATGCTGGTTTACAATTCTAGAAAAATATTGTTTGTCTGTCCTTTGATTTTATGAGGCAATTTTGAAAAACATCAATCAAAGACCTGTACTGAACCTCCAGGTGTGAAAACAGGGTATGATGGGAAATCCAGATGGTCAAACCATCAGCAGAGTTTTTATATTTGTGATTGGTAGAGAGAAGGAGGCCTGTGTTTGAAGTACAACAGATGGGAAATGCCAACTTCATCACTTAAAGTATTATCCTCACTCCCACCCCACAATCTGGAAACGAGTGATGATGTTGCTCTGTTTAAAGACAGCAGTCCTTTTCTAGATGAAGGGCAACTTAACAGACCCCTTTAATTACCCTTACATGCCTCTTTCAGTTAAGATGCCACCATTACTATCTCCATTAGTTAATAAGAGACGTGACCACCAGTCATTAAAAAATGCAATCTTATTAGAAATTTGAAAAATTAGGTACACAGTTTACAATTCCAAAAGGCAAAATGAAAAAAATATATTTTAATGATTACACAACAAAACGTGCCTACAAACTAACACACACATGCGTGAGTGCATGCACAACTGAGCACTTCACATTTTTACATAGCAGGAAAAAAATGATACTTTGAAACAATTAAGCATCTTAATTTTGGAAAATACTGCACGGGTAAAGAGATCTCATTGGCGGCTCAATCACGTCCCCCCACCCCCTTGCCTCAGGCAGGTAGAGGCAAAGAGGAGAGTTATTTAAGGTCATGCAGCCAATTAGGGAGAGAGAAAGAGAGGAACACAGTATCATCACACATCTTAAACTCTATTTAAGAATCCGGTCCAGGAGATCATCTAATCTCAGGAGTTCCTTCTGTCTATCTTGCAGTTCTGACCCATGTTTGTCCCCACTTAGATTACTCCTAAAATAGAGACAAACACCCTACCCCACCCATGAAGCAGCTGAATGAAAACATAAATTGACCTTTAAAAATATTTTGAACTAAAATTCTTTGGAAATGGAAGATATAAACATAAGACTGGCTAATGCGCAAAACTGTTTATAATTTTTCTTTATTTCACTTCAAGTAATAATTCATTTACCTCAAAATGAAACCACAATTATCTGTCAAGATGATGCTTTCTGGCTCTTGATTTGGGAGTGTTTGCCAGAAAGCAACTGAGGTATATGCTAAGTTTACAAACCCATCCACACAGCTAGTGAATGCAGCCAGGAACAGGCTCTGTCTCTAACCCTCTTCAACTAAAGTGCTCTTTTTCTAAAGAAAAATCTGCATCACTTTCATTTCAGTGAAGTTTTTTTTTTTTTTAAACTCAAATCAAAGGGTGACAAAGAATAGCTTCATTAGATTGTTTGAAAAATCTTACAAAATAAAAAGATAAACAATATATTAAAAATGATTTTAAAATTATAACATAAGTAATTTTTAAATGACCAATAATTATTTGAAAGAATGTTTAACTTCATTAAGAATCTAAGAAGTCAAAATTACAACAAATACAAGATACCATTTTTCCCTTGTCACATTGGAAAAAAAATTTAAATGATATCTAATCTTGGAGACTATATAAAAATAAGTACAATGGTATATATACACTGCTAGTATAAACTGACTCAACCTTTCTAAAGGAATATATGTGTACATGTGGATTTTAAAGCCTTAAGAGTACCTATTCTTTGAGCAACTAGATATCCACAAATTTATCGAAGAAATTATCATAGATGTGCTCAAAGATATAGCTATAAGGATGTTCATAACAGAGCTACGTACATTGTCAAAAACTTGGAGACGGCCTGGATGCCCAGCAATAGAGAATTGTTTCAATTTTTATAAAACAGTTGTATGACAAAACACTATGCAGAGGGAGAGTATTTAATGTTCACAATGCACGAAGAGATTTCAACAGTACTTATTACACTATTTCAGTTTTGTACTCACATACCAAAAATAATACAAAACAGATCATGCTGTCCGTGGTTATCTCTGGGAACTGGAATTACCGGTGATTTTTATTTTATTCTCATTGTTTACCTGTCTCTTCTATAATGTTCTTGTTACTACTTTTTAAAATAGCTGTTTGAGATATAATTCACATATCATACAATTATGATTTTACTTCTATAATTAAGAAAAAAGCTACACGGACTTCCCTGGCGGTCCAGCAGTAGAGAATCCACCTTCCAACACAGGGGACACGGGTTCTATCCCTGGTCGGGGAACTAAGATACTGCATGCCATGGGGCAACTAAGCCCGTGTGCCACAACTACTGAGCCCACGCACCTCAACTAGAGAGGCTGCGTGCGGCAAACTACACAGCCCATGCGCCCTGGAGGCAGTGCGACACAACTAGAGGGAAAAAAAACTCCGCATGCTACAGCTAAAGAGAAGCCCGTGTGCCTCAGTGAAAGATCCTGCATGCCACAGTGAAGATCCTGCCTGCCACAACTAAGACCCGACACAGTGGGGGGCGGGGGAAAGCCATAAAATAATTCTTAGCAATTGAGTTAAAGTTTTGGGAGGCAAACATTTCATTAATATTCTATCTTGATTATTTTGACATTGAGTTCCTATCCCACATTTGTACAGCACGTTGCATCTCAGTGCATCTTTACCTTCACACAGGATCTTCTGGCCAAGTGGACCTCACTATAGATAGACAACTAATGATCGGTACCTGTCACAGTGCAAGTAATTACATCTTGTTGGGATCTTTGCTGCCTCTTACCAGAAATTACACTGTGAATAAGACAGCAGAAACAGCCTTATTCTGAAGCCCTAGATATACATCATGTCCTTCTTTCCGACACACTGTGGGTCTTCATAGAATCCCAGAATAACTGGTACTGAGACAGAATATAATATCCATCTTTCTCCATTACTCTTCTCATTACATCAAGGATTAACAACCACACAAGAGATGCAAATCTCAGGCAGCCGCGGACACATCTAAATAATGTGAATTCTAATGTTTATTTCATCTTCCAGTAACACACAAAACTACCTTCTTAAATGTGAATAAAATCTGCATTCAGAGATGCCTAAAATATTGGCCAATTCCTCACTGAAAGGACGTCAGTGATGCTGGGAACACTGAAGAGGGGAGCTCAGGGCACTTTGCAAGCTTTCGGTTGCCAGGGGACGCTTACCATCAGTGGGTCGAGGACATCGCATGCTCTCGAACAGACCGCGGAAAGAGCCAAAGTGCTGAAAAACAAGGGTCAGTACAAGGGTTAAATGAAAGTGAAATCACGCTGACCCAGAAATGCAAATCAATGTGCCTTAGCTCTCTGTAGAACTCCTGGTGCCCGAACACTCCATTCTTTCTTCAGATTACCTAGTGTCCCAAGAGAGGCCTCAGCGATTTAGAGAAAAGAGATGAAATGCGGAGGGAAGTAGCAGGCAGCGGCGGAATCTAATTTTATTTGAGAAGCATCTCCACAATTTACAGCGGACCTCTCACAGGGAAAAAAAAAAGGCAGTTTTGAAGTTTATTTCCCTTTCTTTATATTGCTTTTACTATGTTTAGTAGTCCAAATTCAAAGCTCAAAATCAGAGGTGATTCTCAAACTGAACCTTAACCAATCATAAAAGGAAGAGGACACAAGCTTACAGATTCATAATCCTCATCTGCATTCTGTTCTATCAAGTTGCAGAGTGTGCAGGGAACTTCTGGCTGCTGATAGAAAGCTTACTGAAATATAAATTTCAGGTAAATAACACCATGGTTCTCATCTCTACTGGAATTAGGAGGGAGAGAAGAAGGGAAGACGGAGGAAGGGAGAAAAGAAGTGGGGGAAGAGAAGTGAGATGGATGATAAGTTAAAGAAGAAATGAGTGCAGACTTACCAGAAAAAGAACAGAAACCAAGATCAGACAGGGACTCAGTGAGGGGGGGAAACATGGAACAAGGTAAGGCGAGGACAAACAGCAAAGGGGTTACAAATGTGGGTCGAGAGCCAAATGGCCCAGGCTTGAACCTAGGCTCCGTACTTGATTTCTGGGTGACGTGGCAAGTTACTTAACCTCCTGAAGGCTTGTTGAGAGATATCAGTTTCAAGAATGTACACAAGGTACCTGGAATGGGACTGGAGCCAAGTGAATCTTCAATGATCACAAGCTCAATCGATAGTCCCTTTCTATCCCAAAGGGAGGACTGAGCCAGACTCCCAACCTCAACCTTTCTCTGTCTTCACATCTGAGGTCGTTTGATCATTACCATTTGGGGCTCTGGCCACACATTTAAGACAGGGGACATTGAACATTTTTTTTCTTTTTTCTTTTTGGCTGTGCCTCGAGGCATGTGGGATCTTAGTTCCCCAACCAGGGGTCGAACCTGCGCCTCTTGCAGTGGAAGCACAGAGTCTTAACCACTGGACCACCAGGGAAGTCCCAGGGGACATTGAACTCTTAAGTTCAAATCTCCCTTCTGTCACTTGCCAGCGTTTAGTGCATTTATTTATGCAACAAATACTCATCAACTGTTTGCTCCCTTCAGGTTCTGGATTAAGATCTGGTGAATGAAAACAGACATGGTCCCTGCCCTCATGCAGCTTATGGACTCATGAACGAGCCAGATAGTAATCCAATAATAAAGCAAGTAAACATAAAATGAACACTACAAAGGAGAAGCACATGACACCAAAAAAGAGTACACACAAGTCCCCTGAGGAATTCACTGTTGAACTGAGCTCTGTCTGCTGCGTGGGCATCAATCTAGAGTCTGAAAGGGGCGGGAAGAACATTCCAGGCTGAGGGAACAGCTGGTTGGGTGGAGGCCCAGAAAATGCAGAGAGACTGGGTGGTCACGCGGGCCAGGCCAGGAGGGCATGGTGAGCCTGATTAAGGACTCTGGTCTCTAAGACTGAACAGAAAAATCACTGGAGGATTTTTAATCAGGAAAATCACGTGATCATATGTGAATTTTGAGAAGATCTTTTAAGCTTAGTATTGGGACTAGATTTGAGGAGGGCAAGGGAGACTGCTGCAGAGGCTACTGCACTGTCCACAGAGGGCAGATGGCAGCTGGGCTAGAATGGAAGCCGGGCAGGGAGCCTACAGATGGGTGGACGTCACCTCCGCAGGACTCGGAAGTTGGATATAGAGGGAGGATGTCTTGCTGGAGGAATTGGATGCTAAAACTTTCACTCACCGAGACGAGGAGTGTTGGGAGACTGCCACCTTGGGGGAGGCTTGCTCATAGGTATGGTTTCCGACATGTTTACCTGTGGCACCTTATGGAAGCCATTTAACCCCTCTAAGCCTTGGAATTCTTGTGAGGATTCAATGAGATCACATGCCTGAATTCCTGGCACAGGGCAGGTGCTCAGGAAACAGTAGCTAGTGTGTTACTGGGGCTTCAGATGAGAAATACTGAAGCAGCTTTGTCTCGGCCCTTCCACAGAGGGAAAGCTTTTCACTTCACAGTTCAGATGGCGTCTTTCTTGAGACAATATATGATCTACACATACAAGAGTATCTCATTTGAGCACAAAGTGAATTAGGGTCCTTGGACCACACTGGGGAGGAATTCACATTTATTTATCAGGAGATTCCTTTATCTGCCCTTTTAAAAAAGTTATTAGGAGAAGTCAAGTTCTGAGACTTGTATACATGGTACTTTCTCTTTTATACCTCTTTCCCAGGAAAACCTGCATCTGATGGTCCAATTTATGAATTTTTAGGATAAATATATATGTTTAACAAATTATTTCTTAAGCACCACCTTTATGCAATGAATTATGGACTATAAAGACAAATGAAACCCATTCCTTGTCCTTAAGGAGTTTGAGGTCTGGTAGGAGTCACACGTACCCACCGAAATGCCAAGAGCAAGTGTATGACAACAAACAGTGGGAAGCAAAACTCTCAAGTCTCGAAATAGCAGATCCTAAGTTTCAAATTGGAAACTGGGGCTTCCTAGGTGGCTTAGTGGTTAAGAATCTGCCTGCCAATGCAGGGGACACGGGTTCGATCCCTGCCCCAGGAAGATCCCACATGCCGCAGAGCAACTAAGCCTGTGCGCCACAACTACTGAGCCTGCGCTTTAGAGCCCTTGGGCCACAACTATTAAGCCTATGTGCCACAACTACTGAAGCCCACGTGCCTAGAGCCCGTGCTCCGCAACAAGAGAAGCCGTGGCAATGAGGAGCCCATGCACCACAACGAAGAGTAGCCCCCGGTCTCTGCAACTAGAGAAAGCCTGCGTGCAGCAACGAAGACCCAACACAGCAAATAAATAAATAAATAAATTTATTTATTTTTTAAATAAAATTGGAAACTGAAGCATAAATACTGCTTTCGAAGGCTAAGCTAGTCCCATGATTTTGGTGGTGAGGGTGCCATTTAAGTTTGGGGTCTGGAAAAACAGTTGAATGGATTCTATCCCAACCCCATGGCAGAACAGAAGACAAAGCTACCATCAGCTCTAAATATAATAAACATAGACAGCCAAAAATCATAATTAAATTGAATTAGGGGGAGGTGTGTGGGAGGAGATCTGAAGTGCTACATCTAAAGAAAAAGAGTATTCGCTAAAGTGAAAGATTTTTGATTAACATCGAATTAGAGAACTATTTGTACAACCAGGGAAATGATGGATATTATGGCACATGGTTAACACCCATGGTTTTTCCTCATAAAAGTAACTTGAATAAAATGCACAAAATTCTGCCTAGCACTAGGTCTGCTACCTACCTTCCAGTGTCAGCTCTCTAAGGAATAGCAAACTGAAGGAGCCAGCTTACCCACTATGTTTATGCACTCTGTAAAATATCTTCTGAAATTTAAATTAAAACCCGTTCTTCAGTAGTGATCTTTCTCTTCATCTATACAGCAATTTAAACATGTCATTTGTTTTCTGTCTGCCATGAGATTGAGAAACTAGGCATTATTAAACATAAAGCAAAGCTAATGCCAGGAGTTTCCAAAATCAAAACTATCCCTAGAACATCTTTAAAATAGGAAACTTGAGAGTAAGTTCTGGAAAGTCCACTTTCCAGATGGTCTCTTCCTCTAACAACGGAAATGATTAAGCCTGAATATTCACCGAATTGCTTGACATCAGAGTCTAGCCTTTAACTAATAGGTTTGGTCAGCTAGTCTGCTGAGTTAATCCAAAACAAGTTATTGGTTTATACTTCCCCTTCTAGCAGGCTGGGTGCCATTAAGCAGAGAAAGTAATTCTATTAATGGAAGAATCAGTGTCCAACACATTGTCTAAGACCTGACTCAAATGTCACCTCCATCACTGTCTCACTGGTCTTTATACACAGCTCGTTTGGAGTCTCTGTCAAATTGGATGAAAAGTTTCTTCTAGTGCCCATCTGTTCTTCAACACTGTGAGCTCCTCAAGGGCAAGGGCAGGGGCTTACGCTTTTTTGTGACATAATGCCTGGCACATAGTAGGCACAGTCAAACAGGGAGGAAAACTCAGAAATACACTCAGAGAGACAGGTGGCCCAGAGAAGTAATGAAACCTCACTCTCCCATGGTCATACACAGAGAGGAAGGCAATGAAAGCCACTGGAGTCATGATGCCACATTCAGGAGGCTGCTGGAGAAGCTGGATGCCAACCGAGGACCCAGGCACAAGAGCCTGTCCTTGCTGCCCGCAGCCCATCACCTCCCTTTGAAGGTGATTCTGCCTTGCTCTTTCCCCTGGGTCTGCCTCACTGGTCAAGGGGATGGAATAATTACAGAAGCTGGGTGAGTTGTGTGAGGCAAGTCCTAGGCTCCCACCCAAGTAATACACACATGGCTGGGGTTTGAGGATCGTGCCGTTGGCTTTTGTTTGTTGAGTTTTAATGGAGAGTGGAGGGGAAGGGTCTTAAGGGCAAAGGTGCTTTGTGAATGAACAATGAAAAGTCTCTGAATGGGCCACGTGCTTTAGGAGTAAATCCAGCTGCACAACCCTCTGGAGATATACCATGAAGCTGCATCATCCCCACTAGAAAAGACTTTATCAAAGCAGGAAGGCGGGCTATAAACCCTGTACCCACACAGGAGTTCAGATGAAAATCGTACATCTATCGACTTAGAGGCTTTTCAAAGGAAACGTGTATCTTTGTAAATTCTGATGGGAGTTGTTTTTATAAACATGATTTTTAAAGCAATCTTTTAGATTAGATATGGATAAACAGCACTAAAAATGTTACATAGAATGTTTTGATTTCTAACTTTAGTCTTCACATTCATAAACTTAAATTCTTAATTCTATGAACAGATACTCTTGAGAGACTTTTCTTCATTTTTAAAATCAGGAATCATCAAATTTTAGAGCTCAAAGGGACCTCATCAGTCATGTAGTCCAATATACACACCTGGGCTCACTCTCTCTCTCTGCTATGCAGAAGTAGGAAGAATCACGTTTTGCCCTGTGAAGAGCCAACTTTTGAACTGACACGAATTCAATAAATAGGATTTGATCACAGATTACTGAAGACAGTATTCCCCCAAATGTATTTCATATAAAATTAAAGACTGAGATAATTTTTAAAAAAGATTCTGTGATCAAATAAGTTTTACAAGCACAGGGCTAAACACAGTTTGAAAAGTTCTCTTTGTTTTGATTCTAAACTGTCAGACTTCTCAGAGCCTTTAAGATACCAATATGTACATCATGAATATCCAAGGAGGAGGTAAAGTATGCAATGCAAACAACCCAAAACTCCTCTTCCCCCCAGGAAATATCCACAGTGTCAGAGGATACCAGTGATCAGTGGAACAAAGTTTTAAAAACTGCCTGCAAAGTTTTCAGCTGTAATGAACATCTGTAATTTGTAGTAGCTATTGGCTTTTATTCACAGAGACAGAATATAAATTTGTTCTTGAGCTTCCTAGTAGCCAATGCAAAAAGCATTGATCACACGATCAACGATCACATAAAAAGTTCAGAGCATTCATCAGATGAAAACAGTTGTCCCAGAAGCACTAGCTATTCCTGGTACTCAGAACTGAAAGATATGGCCCTTCAAGTGTCTTCATAAAAAGGGTCAGGATGACATCCTCAGCAACACTCCCTTCAGTGCATAAAATAGAGTTTTACAGGCAATCTTATAACATCCTTTTCTGGAGACTGATGGCATATTGGCACAGTGCAATTCAGTGGAAGCAGCTTTATAAGAAGTTATACCACATTTCACATGTTCATAGTATTCAACTAAGTTAACCCAAGACTCTAACCCCACTCTGCCACTAACCACTACGCCTGTCTCCAAGAGTGAATCATTTGCTTACTCTGGGCTTGAACTTGATGGCCCCTCCAGTCCAGCTTTAAAGTTCTAGAAGTCTATAGAGTTTATTACTTTGTCTTTCAGAAGAGCGTCAAGTTTTCAGTCTCCTTTGAAAGCATGAGTTCACCCTTGTAGGTATTTGTATCATAAGCAGCTTACACTCACAGGGATATGTTTAACACATCACTAAAACCTTAAACCATGATAATGATCAGACACATGGTAATGTGTCAGAAATTTGGAAGAGCCAAAGGGAAAAGAGAGAAACTAAGAATAGAAGTGGAAGAATACCAAAAATAATTTTATCTACTTGAGCACTTTACTTTAAATCCTTAGTTTCTTTAGGAGACTATAATAATGATGGAAATAATACTTATAATAATTTGCTCTAAATCAGCCTACAGTTTTTCAGGAAATAATAATAATAGTAGTAGTAGTAACAGAAGCAGCAGCAGCAAACACTTATTTGGTGCTTCCTACACATGAGGCCTTATTATGTGTTAAATACTCTTTAAATGTTTACAATAATCCAAAGAGGTAGATACTTTTCTTATTCTAACTGCAAATGAGGCAACCGTGACTCCAAGGGGTTGAATAACTTGCCTAAAATCCTGTGAGGAGGGGCAGCAGGTCCAGAACCGGAGCCGCCTCTGGAGCCGTGGTTTGACCCGCACACAGGGCTGCCCCTGGCACCTGCAGTCAGGGATGCTGCGGTCTGCGAGGCAGCCTCGCTCCAGCTATGCCCTGGAGAGTAGAGAGGGCACCCTCCTCTCCAAGTAAGTCTTTTTTGAAGAAAAGATGTTCTAAGAAAAGCAGATTCATAAATGCAGAGACTAATAAAGGTTTTAATGACTGACGATTGTTTCCCAAATATTCATACGACAGAAAACAATGCTGCAGTTCTCTTGAAAATCAGAAGGTGGTTTCCACTGTGACAAGACAGCGGTCATTAAATCCTTTGGGGAAATTGGATCAAACAGACCACCCTAAAAAGCAACAGAGTTCAGAGTGCAAGGGGTGGGGGGCAAACTCCCCTGGGGAAGTAAGTCAGGCCCTGGTCCCACTCAGACGTGCAGCTTCTGCAGATACGCGGGTCCCCGGGTTGTCTTCCTCCCAGTTAACACGAAACACTACGGGCTTTGCTGGGTTCTGCCCGACATCTCCTCTTCCTGCCGGGCCTGTTCCCCTTCCCTCCCTGCACCCATTTTCCTGTTTGGAGAGAGGCAGGAGAGGAATGTATTTTAGATAGTCTAGTGCCACTCCAACATATAATCACACGCTGTCATCACACATCTAGGACTCACATCTCTGACTTCTAATTACCTTTCATCAGAGGATCTCAAAGCACTTTTCAAACAGTAATGAATCATCTCTTCTTATGTATCTTCCTCTTAAGAGCAGAAAGTAGAAACACAACAATTCTATGCCTTACTCTGTAAACTACCACCACCATTTCCCTTGAAACCCTTAATCCAAACACACACACACACACACACACACACACACACATACGCACATGCAGAGAGGGAGACTTTTTCTAAATGGTGACAAAGGCGTGGAATTCTTCACATCCTGTCCTGCGCTCGCAGCAGGGTGGGACCCATGTTATCTCTATACTATAAGCGTTAATAATGACGTCACGTTTTCCTGCACATCGTTAATCAAAGGAGAGTCCATATCCTTTTGTGAAGTTGCCTGTCTCCTTTTATTAATCTATCTCTTGTGAGCCACCCCGTATCCTGCCTTCGTGAAAGCACCCTTTTCTCATCTCCTAGCCCATCCTGTGGTCCTGCAGTGCAGCACGGCCTCCCTAAAGAACTGTGCATTTCAGAACTGGGTGAACCGCTTCTTCAAATTTGCTACGTTCAAAATCAGCTCAACTTGCTTGGCCCTCGAGAGTGAATTACAAACTCACGGTCACTGTCCTAATGGATACGGACAATCCAAGAGGCTAAGTTTTAGGTGAACTTGTGCTTAGCATGTGCTACCTCTCTTGTTTCTCCCCTACCTGGAGTCAAAACAACACCTTGGAGAAACCTGGGGCAGCTGCTGTCTCCATCTACGCTACGGCTTCCCTGTAAGAGCCCCACCCCCAAATCCAACATCCAGCCCCAGAGGCTCCAGCCGGCCTGAGGGGCAGCTCCAGGCCATGTCAAGGGGGTCCCTGAGAGACGGAGCTGTGCTTCCTGTGGGGCAGACCGCAGGGCCACAAAAGTCCCACTGAGGCCCATGACGTCACATCACCCTTCTCAAGAAGCCATTATATAGCTTGTTGTCCTTACAGGGAGCAAAATATTCTGGAAAGCAGATTTTTGACTCCTTCAGCTGTGATCTCTGAGATTTAAAATCTCACCTGTATTTCACAGTTCCCTTTCTAGGAAAGTCATGATTTAATGTTATTCCTACCCTGCTTTCAGCATCATATTAGAATCCCTGCCCTGAACGTTTCAGGGAAGGGGAGTGGGACTTTGAGACCTTGCCCCGCCTGACTTTTGTTCTTCTGGATGTCCCTCCACCCATCTGGATGTCCCTCCACCCATCTGGACATGCATTATGTCTCATTGTTTTTCCTTCATCCATTCATCCCACTAACACAGTGCTAACCTAGTGTGTTAATGAACAAAGTAAACACGGGCGCTGCCCTCTGGAGGGCAGACAAATGGTAAACAACCAGGCAAATAGCTACATTATTGCAGTTGCGATACGTGGAAAAGTACAGGATGCCATGAAGGAGCATAACAGGCAGATCTGGTGGAGGTCATTGTGCAAGAGCATTTGTCAGCCCATCTGTCATACACAGTAGCCCCCACGGGTGTGGGCCACAGCCAGAGTGTGCTCCTCCTTGCCTTCCCGGTCTGGTGAGGACCCCTTTAAAGAAAAGCTGCTGTCATTCAGGGTTTACCTCAGAGAGAAATCTGACTTGGCATCCTTGTTTGCTTTGAGACACAAAGAGCTAAAGGAGACTGCAAGAAGCAGAATCACTGTCACACAACTTCCAGGGCTGCACACGCATCTAGTTAATGACAGATCGCGTATCTTCTGAGTAACATTTCTAATTTGGTGGAAGAATATTTGAGCGACTTTGGACCTTCCAGAGCACCTGTTACCACTTCTCCCCCATTTCTGCAATATAGGCTTGGGGGAGTGGGAGGTTCAACTATTGGGTGTAAGACAGGCTCAAGGGTGCATTGTACAACACAGGGAATGTAGCCAGTATTTTCTAATAACTGTAAATGGAGTGTATCCTTTAAACCTGCATAAAAAATAAAAAATTTACAAAGAAAAAAGGACATTGGCAGACAGATTTCCTCTCTCCTCAATAACCCTCCTCAGGAAGCATAAAGGCCCCTAATCAATCCCAGACTTTCCAGCTTTGCCTTGTGATGGTGGGTGCTGGCCCGGATGGGAACCCTAGGCCTGGGAGCGATGCCTGGCTGTGGCTCACAGGGGTTCACCAGGGGTTCCTAGGGACCTTCGCAGAGACAAGAGCCCTAAGCAGACCCAACACACTGCCCGTGAGGAAGCTGTGCACGGGCTTGATCTCCAAAACGTGTACAACGTGAGGTTTAAGGGCCAGGCTCTAGAATCAGACAGGCTTCGGTGTGTATCCCAGCCCCACCATTGGTTCGCTGTGTGACTTTGGGCGTGTTATTTAACCTCTTTGGGCCTCAGTTTCCTCATTCATCAACCTCATGTTTTATGTGTATGCATATGAGCTAATGTAAATAAGATGATTAGCAAAGTGCCCAACACAAAGTAAACACACAATATTTATCAGCCAATATATATGTATATATGTATATATGTATGTGTGTATACACATATATTATATATGCATGTATATATTATATATTAGCCAGAAAAGTATACATATATAAAATAGCAATGACTTATATGCCAGGTACTTACTCAGTCATATGGTTATTAAGTGACAGTGCAGTCTGCTACTTTGAACCTATATGGTCTGGCGCTGGCAGCTTACCCACTCTGCTATAAATAGCAAAAAAAAGGAGAGGGGAGGGTGGAGGAAAAAGAGAAGGGGAAGAATAAAAAGGAGGAAGAGGAAGAGGGGGAATAAAGATAAAATAAAATCTAGGGACTTCCCTGGTGGTCCAGTGGTTAAGACTCCACACTTCCACTGCAGGGGGCACGGGTTCCAGCCCTGATCAGGGAACTAAGATCCCACATGCCACACAGCAGAGCCAGAAAAAAAAAAAAAAAATCAAATGCATTATTTTTTAAAAGTCAAAATTAATGCAAAAAAAGCCATATGAGCAAAATTTCAAAATGTGAAACGAAGACATGATTAGTATCACTGATTTTCCCTCTTGCCTAAGGCTCCAGTGTGGTTCAGCACAGCTCTGAAAGCCACACTCATTCTCAGGAAAGTGTGCTGGTTGGCTTGTTCTTCCTGAGGTTTGAGAATCAATGGGCCCTGAGTGAGTGAATGGAGTTGGCTTGCCATGGCTAGTGAGAGCCAGTTCTGCGCAACTCTTCCCAAGTCCACCTTAAGGACATCACCTTGGTAGGCTGATATCAAATATGGTGAGAATATTTATAGCAGGGAAATTAGCAAAGGAGATGCTGGTTTAGCATCTACCTACTGGAAGGCTTTTCACCTCTCTGTTTGGGAACAAACATCACTGGGGAGAGTACAGTGTTAGAGTTGGCTGTATGTCAGGGTACAAATGACATCTGAGGCCAGATGACTCTTTGCTGTGGGAGGCTGTCACGTGCACTGTGGGATGTTTAGTAGCACTGCTGACCTTAGATGCCACTAGGACCATCCCTCCCCTCAATAGTGACAACCTAAAGTGACCAAACATTGTCAAATATCCTGGTGGGGGGGATGGGGGGAACTGTTTTGTTTTGTTTTTAAATTTTATTTATTTATTTATTATTTTTGGGGGGGGTACACCAAGTTCAATCATCTGTTTTTTTTTGTTTTGTTTTGTTTTTTCACCTGTACTTCTTTATTTGCACACATCAGATTCTTTTTTTTTTTTTTTTTGTGGGGGGTACACCAGGTTCAATCATCTGTTTTTATACACATATCCCCGTATTCCCTCCCTCTCTTGACTCCCCCCCACCCTCCCTCGCGTTCCCCCCCACCCTCCCCGTCCCAGTCCTCTAAGGCATCTTCCGAACTGCTTTTTTGAGAATCAACAGTGACCAAAGCCAACAGCCACAGGCTAAAGAAGCTCAGATACTGGGGAAGAGTTCCTTTCAGCCGTTTCCCAGCAGGAAGAGGCAGCTGTTAGAAAGAGCCTAGTAGCTGGGAGTTTCCTGGCTCTTGGGTGGACGTTGGTTATGCTCTCTGGGGCCTGAGGAATGGCCTCCTCAGACAGACAAACATTTGGTTAGTATGAGGGGTAATCCAAATTATGATTACAAACAGATTACCCAGCTCAAGACTTTTGTTTGGCCAAGAACAAAACCACACACACAAACCTTAAATCACTTTCCAGGAAGAGGCCTCTCTTCTACTGGGACTGGGGACAATAGCCTTTTCTTGAACTTTTAATCTTTTCACGTATTTCTAGATCCCTCTGCTTCTCCCAGAGGCATGAGCCTGGAGGCAGTTTCCAGCCAAACCCAGACTCTCTGAACACCCTCCACTGCCACTGTGGCCAGGGTGTGCCAGCAAACACTGGTCACCTGCAACCGGGGGACCCTGAAGGGTTCTAGTCACCAGGATTTGGAATAAAATATGAAGTGAAATCATTTTTGGTACAAAAAAAAACCTTTTTGTTTTTTTATGGCGATGTCTTGGTCACATTGAACTTATTTTTTTAATGAATTTATTTCATGCTGTGTTGGGTGTTCCTTGCTGCACGTGGGCTTTTTCTAGTTGCAGCAAGCGCGGGCTACTCTGTTGCAGTGCATGGGCTTCTCATTGCGGTGGCTTCTCTTGATGCGGAGCACAGGCTCTAGGCACGCGCGGGCTTCAGGAGTTGTGGCACACAGGCTCAGTAGTTGCTGAGGCTCACGGGCTCTAGAGTGTAGGCTCAGTAGTTTGGCACACAGGCTTAGTTGCTCCGCAGCATGTGGGATCTTCCCAGACCAGGGCTCAAACCCATGTTCCCTGCATTGGCAGGTGGATTCTTAACCACTGTGCCACCAAGGAAGTCCCCAAAATAAAACTTTTTAAAGAATATTTAATTTACCACCTTTAAAAAGGTTGGCCAGCACTTCTTCTAGAAAACACCAAATGGTGGATGATGCTGCGGGAGGGCCTGGAGGTCCCTGGAGACCCCAGGGGACCTGGAATGGGAGGCTGAGGCAGCTGCCTTTGATGCCATCTCTAAGACCCACAGCTATCTCAGCCTTGACCTCTGGAAAGAGACCACATTCACCAACTCTCCCTATCAGATATTCACTGACCATCTTGTAAAGACCCACACCAGAGCCTCTGTGCAGACTCCACAGAGTTTTATACAAGAAAAATAAAGTGAATTGTCTTTTTTTTTTTTGTAAAAAAAAGTTGGCTAGCAATTTTTTACCCACTGCCTGCTGAGTCTCTCTCTCTC
Source organism: Hippopotamus amphibius kiboko (assembly GCF_030028045.1). Classification (NCBI taxonomy): domain Eukaryota; kingdom Metazoa; phylum Chordata; class Mammalia; order Artiodactyla; family Hippopotamidae; genus Hippopotamus; species Hippopotamus amphibius. The sequence goes on along the minus strand of NC_080187.1, from coordinate 162,777,134 downwards.
TCTCACTCACACACACACGCGCGCGCGCTCATCTCATCAACAGCTGTAGCCAGACAGTATCTTCATCCTGGATGCCTTCTTGGTTTCCAGCACACAGCTGCTGAGTTGGCCCTCACTCACCCTCTCCAGCTGTTGTTTGCAGAACGAGAAGCTGGACAACTGGGGGAGAAGAGGCGAAGCTATGCTAAGTAAAGGAAGATGGGGTTAACCTACTCCTTTCTTGGAATCTCAGGGATCCAAGGACTGTGTTGTGGGGATCAGGGCCAGCCACTCAGGCCCCATAAAACTCCCATCCACCTGTCTTCAGCCATGCAGCCGGAAACCCAAGCTCTTCTTTAGGTGGCTGAGGAAGCTAAATAATGTGCCATTTCAACTATGACCGCTATGATGACAACTCTCAATCTTCGTCTTCAGCCCTGACTGCATTCTTGAGCTCCAGATCTGAATCTCCAGTGTCAGGTCCCACTAAACATCCTGCCAGCCCCTCAAAAGCAATGTGATCTCTGTGAAGATCCCCATTCCCAGCCTAGTGGGCCCTCTTCCTGGTTCCCCCTCTCAGTGGCATCCTCCCCCCAACCCCCTGCCCCCAGTATGCACAGGCTGGAAAACTTGGGTCACCTTCAAAGTCCTCTTCTTCTCCATCCCCCCATCCCTCTATCTCTCAGATCTGCCCCTTACATTCATTTCTCCAGAAATGATTCTCTCTCACCTAAATCACTGTACTACTCTGGCCACTGCTCACCCTGTCTCATTTCTGTCCTCACCTAGACACTGTTTTCTAAAAACAGCTCAAACTTTGTTCCCTGCTTATAAAATAGCAACTGTTCTCCTTGACCTGTGATGCTCCTGAACAAGTTTTTCTAGGACCACCATGGTCTACCTATCACCCCACATTTCTCATCTGTCCTTGTGTAATAGGGAAGAATATTTTGTATTCTGAGTTAATCACTAAAGGGATGTTGTCTATAAGCTTAAATTATACACAATGGCCCATCTCTGGGAACCCTGACTCCCAGGTAATGAGTATTAAGCTAGAATACCTTTGTTTCCCTCACAGGAAACATCCTGCCCAGGCCCACCTGCGAATGACAGCAAGGAGAAAGAAATTAACACATCCCTTCTGGAGGCTGATGGGAACCAGGAAGTGTTTGACTTTACTCCCTCGCCTTTTAGTATAAAAGGAGCCTGAATCCTAACTCAGGTAACATGGTTCTTTGGGGCATGAGTCCACCATCTTCTCAGTTTGTTGGCTTTCTGAATAAAGTCGTTATTCCTCGCCCCAACAACTCGTCTCTCAATTATTGGCCTGTTGTGTGGTGAGCAGCAGGAGGTCAGACTCGGTAACACCTGGATCCCTCCCAAACTTCCAGCCATTACAAACACCTTGTCTCCCTAAAGCCTGGCAAACACGCCCCACTGTCGCTCATGCTACCTCCTCAGGATGTAATCTCTTTCACCTCCTTCTCTGATGACTAACCTTGAGTCCTGGATCAAAGGCTGCCTCCTCACCTGGAAAACCTGATTCCTCTTCATTCCCATGATTCTTTGAGATGTAGATATAACAGATACAGATTATTTTTTAAGAGTAGTTTATGTTTCATGCCATCTTATGCCTTAGCGAGCCCACACTCCTCCTCCATACAATAGAAGACTGAAGCACAATATCCACATTTACTAGTAAATTGTTCAGGGAATCGTGTTTGAATTAAAACTAGTTCCAAGAAAGAACAGGCCAACTCACCAGGGGAAACTAGGATAAGATTAGCTTTACACGGCAGCATGGAAGCAGGGGAAATGTACTGAAGGACTAATACCAGGGAAGAGTGTTGGGGTGGGGGGCAAAGACAAGACCACCCCTTTACTTTGGCAGTGGGGAAAAGGGAAGAGGTCCACCCCACCCCAAGTCTCCAGCTCTCTCAGGGATCCACAACCTTCATCTACAGACAGAACCCTGACCAAGCAATGTCCTAATGCCTGTGCTGTCACAGAGAACAAACTGAACACGGCCTTGGGGTTAAGAGTTAAGAAACCAACCCTGACAGTGAGCTCCCTGGGCCAAGCACACACCACTGAGCCTTTCCCCTGAGATTTCCTTAAGTGTGGTAACTGGATACTAAATCTTCCCTTAGTACTGATAGCATGTTTAAACTGCGGTTCTTTCACTTGAAATATTTTTAAAGAAGAAGCCTCAGGGGACTGTTGATGAGAGTAATTACAAGGAAAGCACACAACCTAAGCCAAAAGTTTCTTCGAAAACTGAAAAAAACATCAGCTCAACTGAAGTGACTAGAAAAGCTGAAAAAGTGGGGAAGACAACGGATTGTTATTTTTTAAACTCATATTCAAATCTTATTGTTGAGCACTTACCCTATTCACGGAAGCCACTGAATCTAATTGTTACATGTCACACAAGGTAAGAGGAATTATCTTCACTTCAGAAATGAGCACACTGGGGTTCAGGAAAACTTATGTGAGGTTACCCATCTCTCAGCGAGCTGATAAGCTTCGACAGGAGAGACGGCGTGTAGTTAATTCTACAGTGTCTTCCACGGTGGCAAAGAATCGTATGGGTTCGATACTTGCTGAGCCTCAAAATTAAAGATTCCCGTCCTTCTGAGGAAGACATAGCTTCGGTAATTTTTCTCCTCTCTAAACCAGAAGTCATCTCCTCTCACCTCTGAACTGCCACGTGTAGCCCCCCAGACGCCCACCTCCCAGGAACGTAACTGACCAGCGCCCCCAGCGGCTGCGTTCCCAACTGCACTCTGCAGCGGCCAGGCCACGCTGCCCGCGGCGCTGCCCGCCAACCAGCGAGTGCGCTGCCCTGGGAGATGGGGCCTTCCTCTCACCAACGATCTCCTCCAAGGCCTCGCTGAACTTTACCCAGCCTGCATGCACTGGAACGTATAGTATAGTCCTCCCCATCCTCCTTACATCCCTTCTTCTCTCTAGGGTCAGACTTGCATCATGGTCTGGTGAGTCTCTAGGCTTCCTCTAGCTCCCTCCCCATTTTTTTTTTTCATATGCTTTCCCTCTAATAAAATCCTGGCACGTTTAATCCTGTCTTGATGCCTGCTTCTTGGAGGACTGGAGACTAACATACCCCAGTTTTTGCTTTAATAAATAATTGACAATCTCCATTCACTTCAGAATATTTAGTGAGTGCCTATTGTATGCCAGGAATACAGTGGTGAACGAGAACAGCATTATTGATCCTCTTAAGGAGCTGGTGGATGAATCAAATAATTAAAAAATTAAAAGCTATGATGAGATATAACAGGGAGAACCTGAGCTAATCTACGGAATTGA